>NW_004955439.1:1464565-1471245 GCF_000276665.1 Chinchilla lanigera
GGCGCTTTGCCGCTGAGCTAAATCCCCAGCCCCAAAAGTAATTCCTAAGAGTGTGAAAGAACAATCTTCTCCTTCCGTGGTGTGTGCGATTTGATCCAGGAGGTACTGCAGTTAGTGTTGACAGTGGATCCATAGTAAGGCTCCTTCTTGCCAGGGAAATGGAACTACCTTCCCTGAAAAATGAAGCCTACATTGTACACATGACTACAGCCCTACACGCTCCCTGGGGATGGTCAGGTTCCTGTCTACAAACGAGAGCATCTGAGTGGGCCCGGAATCTTGAATCTGGAAGTTTGAGTGGGAGGGGAAAGATGTCAGTGGAAGTCCCAGGTGGAGGATCAGAGGGGTCCCGCTTAACAGGAAAGAGGTGAGAACCCCAAGAAGGGGCCCCAGGTAATCCCAGCACACTCACCAAAGGTTAGCTGAGCACTTCTGTTCACGTGTTCTCTGGATTTTCTATAATGATTTTCTTTTTCTTTATCCTTATATTGAAAATGGATTCTGTCTGGCCTGAGAAATTTGTTGCTGGGGCCTAAGTTTTAAGGGAAAAGCAAACAGTAAAACCCCAGACTAACCCAAGGGAAAAAGGAACAAGAGACCATGGAGGAAACGTATGTATCCTCCGTTCCCCTTCACAGCTCTTCTGTGTAGAGCTTTGGAAATGGAATGGTAGGTGGGAGAGAGTTTAAAAAATAAAAGCACCCGTCTTTGACCCCTTCTATTGAAGTAGCTGGTCCAGCATCACAAACTAGTGGCAAGTCCCTGTTTCCTTGTCCCGATTTCCAAATATTTACTGGGCAACATTGTCACTTAAAGGTACACTTTTAAAATTCTAACTCTTAAAAGTCCTAAATTTTCTTAACCTCATATACAACTAAAAGTAAATATCCTTTACAGATCATGGCCTACATTCAGACTCCTTAAAAACTAGGTTATTACCAGTGATGAATGTGAGCAAGAGTGGAAAGTAGGTAAAAATGTAAACAAGGTGACAGAGCCGGGGAGGTGGGACATTTCTATGCCTGCATGGGGAGAGAGGCTGGGGTGTTTTGCTTTGTTGTGTTTTTGACAACTGGATACAGATAGTGTAGTGAATAATTATATTTACATATCAGTGGCGAGAATTGACTACTGTCCTAAATATATTTTTATGATTTAGGAACCTCAATAAGTTTAACACTCAGCTGTCTTTTTAATCGTGTGTGTATAGGCACGTTTGCTTCTTCAGTAGCTAATTCTTGGATATTTGTTGGTCAGTATTGGAAACAGGAGCTCAATGGACAGTTGAATGAGGAGTTTCAGTTCTATGTTTCACTTTAAAATTTGATACCCATTTATTGCCACTGTCACCCCACAGGGATTTTGAGAAGTATTCCATGTACATTACCAAACTTGAGCCACATAACAGCTTAAAGACAGAAAGAGCATTATTCCCTCAAGCCAAGCACAAGGTTTAGTAACTTGCCCAATGACTGTTGACCAGAACTCAGGAGCCCTCTTCCCAGAGTTACATTCTTTCCAAACGTGTAAACTCTTTACCAGTGTCTGAAAAATGCAGAAATAAATTATCAGGAAGGCCAATCTGTGCTCTCTGTACTTGAAGCAACTTTAAATTAATGAGACTAATTTAGATGTGTGTCTTTTGGGATCAATTTATGATCTTCCTGTAATCAGTTATAAAAAGATGTTCATATTTTCAAGGTATTTGAAATACACATATATATTTGTATTTGGATATACATATATATATATTTTACATGCCAGAGTTTAAAATTTGATGTTATAACAGTACAAATAACATGTAGCAACATTTTATTATATTTTATAGATAGAGGAAGAAAGAGGTGGGCAGAAGATGTGTGGGTCCCTTTTCCAAAAACCTTTCATATGAGCCACATTTTTTAACAAATGCTTTCATGCATTGTATATTTAAGCCAAATAGTTACTGTTCAGGTACAAATAAATTGCCTTCTCTGTGAATAAGTCACTAGTTCCCATTTGACCTAAAACTTATTAGATCAATTCCTCAACCTGGATATGCCACAGAACATTTCATAAAATCCAACTCTAGCAGGGTGTGGTGCCATACACCTCTAATCCTAGCACTTGGGAAGCTGAAACAGGAGGATTGCCGTAAAGTCAGGGCCAGCCTGAGCTACATAGCAAGTTCAAGGCCAGCCTGCACTACATGGTGAGACCCTGTCTCAAAAAGGAAAAGAAAACAACAAAAACACAAATCCAATTCTGACTTAAAATTCTTCATTGACACCATCATCCGCTATCACCAAATCCCTTGACTTCTCCTGTTAGTTTAGAGTAACCCCATACATCTACTCTTAGGTTTCGATATCCCAGGACACTAAGAAATGTAATCACCTGGGAAGTGACAGAAACAGAAACTGGGTTGATGTTCGAAAGAAAGGCCACACAGCTGACCGTGGCGGACACTTGGCCACAACAGTTCCATCGGCTTCCTGTGGAACCCACTGTGCGCGTCACAGCAGGACCACAGCCACTGCAAGCCCTTGAGCTTCTCTCACTGCTAGAAAACACTCTTCCCGGTGCCTTTGCTGGGTGTTACCTGAGGGCTTGCATCTCAAAGGTCAGGGCAGGAAGATTTCTAAATATTAGACTGACGGAGGGACATCCGCACTGCCTTCTCACAGGTTCCTATACTAATGGGCACCAAAATGCTTAACACAGGACACTGAAACCAGCATGTGCAAGTTGGTGAAAGTTGGAAATGGTGTCATAGACATCTTCGTACACCAAGCCCCTACCACTGATTTGGCACAAGTGAAAATGTAATCAATACTCCCTATCAATCACCATGTATGATAGTTCCTCTGGGCCCGAAGTAGATTCTTACAGATCTGTGTGTACACTCAGTATCATAGGATATTCTCAAATGGAATACAATCTTTCTTGAAGTTTGAAATGCCTAGTAAGAATAAGGAAGTCATGGAAGGAACCTAAGAAAATGTCAATCATTTTACACCTTACCAGGATCACAGGTTTCCTTTTTTCACTTACAGTTCTCATATTCTCCTCTTTACTTTTTTCTGGTTCCCTCTTTTCTTCTTTTCTGCCCGATATCAGCACAGGGGCATTAACTGAACTCAAAGCTACATCGCTTAACCCTGACTGACAGCCGTCTGCGTGCGCAGGAGCTGGTGGATCCGCCAGCAGAGGCCGTCCTGGCACAGACCCCGGCAGCCAGTCCTCAGGGCAGCTCTTCATTTACATAGACACACTCTTAAAATGCCGCCGCCACCTTCCTTTTACATCTTTCACTTTTTTTATTGAGGCAAATTAGCCAGAAAGTTAAATCTGATTTGCATAATGCTTTGCATTCCCATTTATCTGAGAGTAAGAAGCCTTTAAGAAGACTTCTAAAGTTTGCGTATGTGAACCTTACTGCCTGTGAATCTGATATCTTGATCACTCTTTTCTTCACAATTTTAATAGTTTTCTGAGAGAAAAGATGTCTAGGTTTACAAGCTCACAGTGTCACCCTTGCTAAGTCTGAGCATCTGATTTTAGGGTTCACAGCTCAGCCCTAAGTTGGTTTCTTCCATGGCATTAAGTGAATCCAACCTTTTTCATCGCCCATGTTTTCTATCATCTAAAACTGTCAACTCCTTGTTGCACAAGCAAGCTCACTAATATGCAGTCCAGCTGTGTTGCCATCAAAAGTTTCAGGAGCTCCCTCAAGTCCTGGAGGAGCACAAGTCACCTTGGGCCTGTCTGACTGGAGAAAAGAGGAGGGTGACATCTTTTAGCACTGGTGCAGTGGAGCCAGGTCTGCCCGTGGTCAGGGCCCTTTGCGCTCAATGGCTGTGGGCGCGACCTTGGAGATGCTGGTGAATACCTTCACCTTTGGGGCTGGGAATTTAGCTCAGCGGTAAAGTGCCTGCCTGGCAAGCGCAAGGTTGTGAGTTTGGTTCCTGGTACCGGAGAAAAAAAAAACAAAAAACAAAAAACCTTTGCCTTTGACTGTCTTTCTTGCTCTTTTTCTTTCTTTTCTCTTTTTCCCTTTCTCTCTCTCTCTCTCTCTCTCTCTCTCTCTCTCTAAGAAAGGAGGCCATTATTTAAAACTCTGTGAGGCTCCCTTTGGCTACACAGCTGGAGAAATGTGACTTACGCATTCATCCTATAAATAAATCACTCTTCCTTCCACTCAAAAAACTTATTCAATCACTTTAGTAAGTTCATTAAATACACAAAATAATTGTCATTATTCTAGTTCATTTTGTCCTATATAATCTTAATTTCACAGGAAAAGGAAACATATTTGTTATTATAATTATCCATAAGTAGAGACTAATAATAGCTAAATCTACTGAGCATAGATTAAGTAAACTAGGTCTCTTATCAGGGGCTTTATATGTATTACCTCATTTAACTTTTGAAATAAACTTACAAGACAGATATATTATTTCTGCTTAGAACAAAAACTCTAAAGCTCAGAAAGGTTTCTGAGTGTGGTAGCACACACCTGTAATCCCAGCACTTGAGAGGCTGAGGCAGGAGTATCACCATGAGTTCAAGGCCAGCCTGAACTACATAGTGAGATCCTTTCTCAAAAAACTAAAAAAAGAATAGACTAAGCAATGTATCTAAGACAACACAGATTTTAACCTAGACAGTCAGGATGAGAGTTCTTATTTGTGACTTCAAAGTTCCTTTCACCATTAGGTTACTGCCCTTGAGTTTTTGCCAAACTACGTACTACACTTCCTTTTAAAGTGATCTGGACTCTTTTTGAAACATGTATTCCACTCACAGTTGACAAAAAGTGACTCTTCACTTTAAACAGCAAGTAAGAAAGCTAAACATTGAATATTCTTTCAATTTTAGGTACTTTTTGCAGAACCATCAATTTGCAAAACAAGTTGATCAGAATGCACCTGAAATCTGCATAGCACTCTGGAAATGATCACTTCAATCTGTGACATTGAAGTAGAATGTCATATTTCCAAATTTTATGCGATAGAAACAAGTTACCCTAGTACAGAAAGGTGACAGATGAACACCCTCGCAGATGCATGGCATGGCCTTGTGGTCCATTGGGCTTGCTTTGCCAGGGAAAGAATAGGTTTTCATGTAAAATCCCCCTCCCAGCCTGGCCCCATTTTAGTCTCTCTGTACCATCCCCATTAGGCTCTGACAGCCCTTGGTCCCCCTCCATCCTAGGAAATGTGCTCATTGTAGGTGTTCATTTGCTGACCCGCTGCCCAGTGACACCGTCCGTCACCACAGTGCTTGCCTTACTGCTGCACGTACGGGCACATTCAATCCTGAGCCAGGGCAGATCCAGACCCAGAGGCCTGTGTTTCTGTTTATGGACACTCTGGCCAGAAAGTGAACTATGCGTAGGAATATTAGCATATGGAAAGTACACGATAGGATCATGTCTTGTAACACACATTGCACATTTCTCTGGGTTTGGTTTCGTTTTGTCTGCAATACTGGGGACTGGACCCAGAGGCTTTCCACCAGGCTACTTTTCCAGTCCCCTCCTTTTTTTTTAAAATTTTGAGACAAGGTCTTGCTAAGTTGCTGAGTTGCCCAGGCTGGGCTCCTGCTTCAGCCTGCTTCAGCCTCCCAGAATGTGGGGTAACAGGCAAGTGTCACCACACGCAGCTTCTTTGTGTAGCTTTCTATTTCCTTCAGGAAATCTACCTCCTTTCCCACTCCTCACATCCCTCGTCCCCTGTACACCCCCAGCCTGCCCCCACCTGGACTGGGTCATAGCAGTCACGGCTTTCAAATTCTTACTTTCCCTTTATTTACAACCAAAATTGTTTGCCAGACTCCACACCTTCTGGCTTCCAGCTGGTAGTAGGTGGGAACAAAAGCAGGACAAACATACATTGTGTCTGTCCCTTGAAACAGCCTCCATTCCAGGTGGTTACAAGGACCCCGGGGGGGCGGCATGTGGATTCAGGTGGTGGCAGAGCTGTGCTTCAAGTGAAGCTGGCCTGCGATTCCCTTCTCCTCTGGGTGCACGCAGCTGCGCGTCGTGGGCCATACAGAGCTGCCAGGTCTCTGCGCAGAGTGTGTGGGGCAATGAAGTGCAGGCTGCTGCCCAGAAACTTCTCTTAGTCCTTGGCTTTACCGAGGCTCCCGAGAGTGCACTTCCAATTTCCACACCCATTTCCTAAAAAGCATTTTCCTGCAGTGCTAAAGGGGAAAATCCAACTTTTTTCGGTGTGGTGTTTTTGAGACAGGGTTCCACTGTGCAGCTCAGGGTGACCTTGAACTCAGTAAGTAGCCCGGGCTGGCCTGGAACTTGTGATCCTCCTGCCTCAGATTCCCCACTGCTGCTGAGATTATAGTCACCACACCCAGGTGAAAAATCCAGTTTACTGCGGTTGTGCGCCTGAACCCCAGTAGAGCCTTCCCTCGGGGCCACAGGTACCCGTGGTAAGGAGTTCTTGCCCCAGGTATTCCAGGCCCTACAGAGTCTCACTGAGTCTTACTGACTGTCCTCTGACTCCCTCCCTCACTGCACTGGTTGCTCTGTGGTGCCATGGATGCTACAGCGTGTCAACACTTACTGTAAGCTGTCCTCAGCAGTGAGTCATAACGTCAGCACAAATAGTCATCTGGCCTTAATGCTGGCAAGAAGAAAAAGATGTAGCATAGTTAATAAGGAAAATAAAATAAAATAAAAT
>NW_004955439.1:1471345-1498953 GCF_000276665.1 Chinchilla lanigera
ATATATATATATATATATATATGCAAGAAATCAGGTATGAGCTAATTGTTTTCTCACTTGGAGAACCAGATAGATGGTGGCAATACTTTGGCCCCATGCATGGTTTTAAAACTCCCATAAGTGGAAAAATGGCCTGGATATGAATGAAGGGTAAAATGAAATACCTAGAAAGTGAAGTGGGTTTGAAAAATAAAGATGGAGTCTTCGGGTGTTTTACTTGAGTTCCTTTCTGCCAAGAAATTGAGAAAGCCTCCTAACTCCTTACACAACATTTCCTATTTTCTTAATTCTTCCAAAATTCTTTTATTTGAAGTTCAGTTTTCAACACTGGCAAATCAAGTAAGAAGGAAGTCCATTTCCTTATGGCACCACTCAATAAGAGAGACCCAGGATGGAAACCAAGAATCTTCAATCATTCCCAGCACTACAGGGGAAAAATATACAAGACTCATGCAGAACTTCAAAGGAAGCCCCTCCCTGCGCACACCTCCCCGGGTGTAGGTGTTTCCTTCATCCCACTCCCACCAGTGTGAGGTTTTAGGTGAGCATAATTGCGCTTTTGTCTTGGACTTGGCTCACCCCATCACACTCTACTCCTAGTCCCCTGGCTTGAAGCCCAGGGTGGGGCTTTGCCCTCAGTACTGTAAATAATGGTAATTACCTTTACAAACTTAAAAAAAAAGCCTTTCCCTCCAAGGCCAGAATATCCAAAGTCTAGAGCATGCTATAACCTCTTGTGCACAAATCTGATAGAATGTGGGAAACGATTAAAGTGTCTCACTCGTGGAATGATTAAAGTACAAAGAAAATCACCAGCTCACCACATCTCATGGACCCCTCTGGGCCTGTGACTTCTCTGGTTCTAGACAGTAGTGATGACGTCAGTACAAGTAAAAGGGGTGAATACTGAAGTAGAATGTAGGAGTTACTCACTCGTGCTGGGCACACAGTGTTTGAAAGCTGTTGAAGCCGAAGGGTATTCCAGGGCCCACTCTAGACTCAAGGGGAGAGGAGCTTTGCACCTGACCCAGGCTGGGGGTGGGGGCTTACTCTCTAAGTGTCTGTCTGGTTGATGGCTCCTATTGTTCTGATTAAGTTGTCCTGTGTCCAAGCTTTGCCTCATTAGCTTATCATCACGTTGCCAAGTCTATGATTCCTGCATACTCTTGTGTTTTGTTTCAGACACAATCACTAGCAGCTGTTATCTATGTCTAAGATCAAAACAATTAATGAAAATTCAAACTTTTTCCAATCCAATAGCTTTTAGCCATACCGATACAGCAAGACTCATTCAAAAGGTTTGATTTATGAATGAGATAGATTGCTTTCCAGGCCACAGAGTTCCTTTGATTATTTTACTTCCAGATTAACTGGTTTGAGTGTGAGACTTTAATGTGCGGACAGATGCCACCTGCCTATCATAGACTTGTTTCAAAGGCTATATCAATGCCAGAGACACAGAATGGTGAGTTCCCTGGGTGTATGTAACAATTAGAAATTTACTAAGACTCTCAAAGTAAGTATCAGAGTTGTCTGCCTGTCGTTCTTTCCATTCAGAAGTCAATGCTTGAGAGTTATTAAGGTCATGCTCTGTGCTTGTGCAATAGTTATGTTCCTACATTTAAATCATCAAGGTTCCTTGTATACAGACGGGTGGTTTATAAGGCACCTACAAGAATTTGAACATGTCTGACACGACATCTAAGGTACGAATACCTTGCTCACCAAGCAAGCTCTTCCCTTTGTCAGGAGCCTGCTGAGACGCAGAGAAGCCCAGGGAAGCTGGGGAGGCCAGCCCACACCGTGGGGTCATCCCCTGCAGTGCTAACTTGCAGCAGCCCCAGCAGACTTCCTTCCTCTCACCAGGAGAGCGATTCCTCCTTAGCATTTGACCTCTTCCCAGCTTTTAACTCCGGTGGAGGCTCTGAGATCAGCGGTGCAACACTCGGGAGTCTGGCTTATTTGTCTGATAAAGATCACTCTCATCCTTATGTGACCCCTCAGTTCACACCCCTGTAAATGCTCCCTGAAGACTAGCAGGGGCGGTATCTGCAGATGGTCTGTCTGGACTGCACAGGAATTCAGCCCCTCTGGGGAGACTCTCCAAATGACTAACGCCCTTGCACACAACTATGAAAAGTAACCCAGGGGAGAGATGGTGGGTGTCTGGGGTAGGGGGCAACAAGCAAGCCGGCGCATGCCCAGTTCCCCTTCTGTGAACGTTTCAAACCTGGGCTGCCTGAGTGAGTGTCTTCTTTCTCTGCTGCTTCCTTACCCTCTAAAAGAACTAGTTTGGTGTGATGTAAAAAAACCTGAGGGCAAACAGGAATTGGATTTCTAGGTCAGGGGGTAAAATTCGCTGAGCACTGAGACTAACACACAGCGCATGCCCATGCCAGGGGAGCAGCTGCCACACACCATCCCATCTGGGTGTCTCTTGATGAAAAAGAAGTGCTTTGGTCTTAGCAACAAAACTGGATAAGCCCAGTGATAATTTCTCACAACCTTTCCCCTGAAATTGTCTACTTCATTCTTTCCTTGCAGGTAACATTGGTTTGAAATACTGGTCACATCCATTTGGATGGAACTGCTATGGAACACACAAGAGGAGAAATTGTCTTCTAAAGCAGCCTTGATTCTTCAGTTCATCTAGGAGGCAAAAGGGTTAAGTTTACTGGGTAAAACATTGTCAATCACCAGTGACTGCCATGAGATGAAAAACAAGCTGCACCTGTACACAGGCAATTTAAGAGATTCTGGTCAGCTATTTTTCTCTGGTGCTTTGTTCTGCCAGCTGCCTCTGTGCTTTGGATGCAGGTGGAAGCGTGGACTTTGCTATCTATAAAAAAATTTAATGGTAAAGATCAACTTCCGCTTCACCTCCCTAGGGATCAAAGTTTTAGGCTTTCTTTTTTTCCTTTTCCTGAAAGACTAGTAGAGCAAAGCTCGGAAACGTAGGTTGTTGAGGCCCCTTTCTCCCCGAGACAAGTAGTAGGAAATCTTTGGTGAGCTCTATTTGTTCTTCCCAATTTGAAGGAAATGAAGCATTTTCTGAAATGAGGGCCAGAGAACACCAGCCACCACACCAGGCCTGTGGGGTACGGTGCTGAGGTGACAAGATGAAACAGACAAGCTCAGTGCCTGTGAGGGTGAAGAATGCTGATTGTACGGCAGCCTGTGCAGGGAAGGCAGATGTCACTAACTTTACATCTGGCCAGATTTCTTTCTATTACTTAATCAATGACCAGGAAAATATGCGTGTTGAAAAAGAAGCTTAAAAATCTAATACTCTGGACTGACAAGAAACATGCCTTGTCAATGACATGAAGCAAAAGTTCCTGTACTAATTCAACAGACACGTGTTGTCTGTCATGTGCCAGGCACCGAACTAGCTATTGGACATACAGTGGTTACTGCAGGCTGAGCTGTGTCCCCTGGAAATTCAGGTGGTGAAGCCGTAACCTAGCCTAGTACCTCAGAATGTGACTGTGTTTACAGAAGGGGCCTCTCAGGAGGTAATTAAGTTAAATAAGGCCAGTAGGGAGGGCCCAGATCCAATTCACTGGTGGCCTTTGAAGAAAAGGAAATTTGAACACTTAGAGACACCAGGGGCCCGTGCAAAGAGAAAAGGCCACGTAAGGACACAGCAAGAAAGTAGACATCTGCGAGCCAATGAGAGAGGCCTAAGAACAAAACCTACTCACGCACTAATCTTAAATTTCTAGAACTGTGAGGAGACACCTATCTGTTGCCTACACCATTCAGATTAGATATTTTGTATGGCAGCCCTACTGGACTCACACAGAAAACAAGACAAAGTCGGTGTCCTTGCTGAATGCACGATCTTTTGGAGAACTTCCAATCACATGACCACTTAGGCAAGGGACAAAGGGAGGTGACCAGCAACACTTCTAAACCTTGCCTAGATAGGCAGGGCCTGTAAAGAGCCAGGACCAGGAATTGCAGCTCATCTCTGTCTATATTCCTTCACGGCGTGTGGGCCCCTATGCAGTCTATTTGACTCTAGGACTGAATAGTACAATTAGACTGCCCAAGCTGAGAAAGCAAGAAATCCTGACCGGTCATGTGGCAGGGGAGGGAGGAAATCCAGAGGTCTGATCTACAAGGTTAAATGGGAAAGAACTGTGTGGCTAAGCGCATATCTCGAGCAAACACATCACAAATACGTGGGCTTCGGCCTTACCAGTAGAAGCCAAGGAAATCTGTATATTTTTACAATCCCTACGCAGGTGCTCATTTTAGGTTTTCTTGAAAGTTATTAGCTATTTCTTTCTAACCTCGCTGCCCTATAGGCTTACTGCCTCAAAGGAAACCTAACATAAGATAAAAATACTTCAGTTGCTATTGGGCTTCAACAGGTTAAAACAGAGCTCCGAGCAGCCTGCAGGCACATCATACGGCTGGCTGACTATTTAATCCCCTGATCTATAGGAGAAATTGAAGTGCTATAGTCTGAATATCTATTAACTGTCCGCGGAGCTTTACTGTCCCTGGGATTTTCCAGCAAGGTCACTTGGAGAACTGAGCTCTCTTCTTTTTTTAAATTTATTTATTCATTGTGATTATTATTATTGGGTTTTTGTGTGTGTGTGTGTGTGTGGTGCTGGGGATCGAACCCAGGGCACTGTGCATGCAAGGCAAGAGCTCTGCCACTGAGTCACAGCCCCAGCCCCAAGAACTGAGATTTCCATCCTCAAAGACAAACACAAGGCTCCTGTATGTCAACCAGCTCATGCTGACTTGGTGTGTGATTCCTGTTGTGCAGATAGTATTGTTCCCTGTATGATTCAGAGACTGTGATTCTGCCCACATAGGCAGGGATTCCTATGTGCATAGAACAGAGACAAACAAGGTCTCAAATTAAGGGAGAAATCACTTACCGGGACTTATGAAAAAGTTCCCCCACACCCCTGAGGGAGGTGTGCAGGTTTCATGCTGGAACCCACAATGAACATCAAGCCAAAGGTCCCTGTGCAAGTGACAGGGTTAAAATCTCTTTCTTGGTCTTAGATAGAGTTTCCAGGTAATATATGAGACTCTATTAAATGTAAACTTCAGACAAACAACAAATCATTTTCAGCATGTGTCCGACGCAACATTTGGAACATAAACTGTTTGGCATATCCTTATATGAAAGAATACTGTGGGGTGTATATGGAGTTCAAATTTAACCGAAGGCCCTGTGTTTGTATTTGCTAAACCCAGCAGTGCTATCTGAATGGCAAATGGTAGCTTCAGAGTGAAGGGAAGCAGGATTTGTTCCCTCTGTGGGGAGATGGGCCTAAAGTTGAGTCCTGTTGTCGAAGTTGTCCTCATCTTTTGGGGTTGGAACTGGGCAGTCTTTCTGCATAGTATGTGGCCCCAAAGCCAGTAGGTTACAGAATGACCAGAAACCATGCGGTATAACCCTGACAACTTGCATCCTTGCGTTCTCTTGGCTTAACACTGTTTTACTATTCCTCTAGCATTTAATGGAGTCTTCTTGGAATTCCCACGCTATCTCAGCCAGCCAACACGATAACCCTAAGGAAAAGATATCTGACCATACTTAGGTAGGAGCATTAAAAGTGAATCATAGCAGAGGCTCAGGCAGTAGGATCGCAATTTTGAGCCCAGCCTGGGCAACTTAGTGACAGTGAGACCCTGCCTCAAAATTAAAAATTTTTTTAAAAAATTAAAAAATTAAAAAACTTCATTGTGGGGGCTGGGGATTTAGCTCAGCGGCAAAAGCGCCTGCCTGGCAAGCGCAAGGTCGTGAGTTCGGTTCCCGGTACCAGAGAAAAACCAAAAAAAAAAAAACTTCATTGTGAATGTAGTTCAATGTGAAGGCCCTGGGTTCAGTCCCAAATACTGAAAAAGAAATCCAGAAAGCGAGTGAGCAAGCAAGCAAGCAAGCAAACAAGAAAGAATCACAGTCCCCCAGGGGGACAGCAAGTGCTAAAATCAAGGAACCAGTGAACTGGGCACACACCTGTAATCCCAGCATTCGGGAGGCTGAGGCAGAAGGATCACCATGAGTTCATGGTGAAACTAAATTACACAGCAAAATCCTGTCTCAAAACAAAATGAAACAGAACAACAAAAAAGAGAAAGAAGTCAAGGAGCTAAGATCAAAGCCATTTGACCAGCTACTTCTTTCCTCCTGGGAGGTTTTGGGACTTGTTTTGTGGAGAGAGAGCAAATACCTCCCCCAAGTGAGAACAAATAATCTCAAGTGCAAAGGCCCCCTGGCTCTTCTGCAGCCAGTAAGGGCCTCTATCATCATCCAGGGAATTCCTCAATTCATTGCCCCGTATTTATAGAAGACTCAGCTGCGTCAAATAGCATCTCAGGTTTGGTCCTGCCCCCCCCCCCCGCCACATCACCACCCAGGGAGCAGGGTGTCTCATGGGGATCCAGAAGCTGCTCATCTTGCACCCTGCCCTGGCTGGTCCTGCCATCCAGGGCCTGTCCCCATTGCCTCAAAGATACTCCTTCAGTTACTGTTTCTTCAGCGTGGGCAGAGTACGGTGGTCTGACTGCTTCCTCCGGTCATAGGTTGAAATGTCCTAAGTCCTGAGGGATGGCATTGGGAGTTGGAGCCCTCATGAGTGGGATTAATGGCCTGATGAAATAGACCTACAGGCTAGTAAAACACTTGCCTTGAACGTGGAGGCCCTGGGTTTAATCCCTGCCACCTCACAATAAATTAAAAATAAATAGGCCTGAGAAAACCCCTTCACCCCTGCCACCATGTGAGGACACAATAAGCTGGACCAGGAAACAGGCCCTCATCAGAGGCAAAGTCTGTCAGGGTCTTCCTTCTGGACTTCCCAACTTCCAGAACTGTTCAAAAGGATTTTTCTATTGTTTACATGGCACCCAGTCAATGGGTATTTTCGTTTAGCAGCACCCCGCCTCCGCTACCCTGAGGCTCTCTGTCCCTACTTCGGGATGGGGTTCTAGGCTCACTCCAGCTGAGTATCTCTTGCTCTGTGTCACTCTGTGTCATCTTGCACTGCTGCGTGGTCCAAATTATACATGTCACCATCTGGAATGGTTTCCTTTGTGTATCTGTGTGCTTAACACATCCCCCTGAGTTAGAATGAAAATATCATGAAAGAAGCCACTTCACCTTTCCTTCACCACTGTACCACCAGTCCTAGATAGTATCTGACATAGAATAACTCAGTGAATGTATATGGCTGTCTCAGACAATGTATATGACTGTATATGAATGTATATGACTGTATATGGCCATCGGAGACAACATGCACAGGAAGGACCCCATGTGCCAGAACATAGGTGTATTGGGAATCTGATACTCACCGTACTTTCCAAGGATGACACGCATGTGCTCTGCATGCTCATGGAGATACCCACACTGTACCTGTCCTCCTCATCACGGTCAGGGGCAAGGCAAGTCACTCACCCTGGGAAACTGGGAGTCCATTCTTGCCGCCCCCGCTCTGTCTCCTGTACTCTCATTGGAAGTACAACCTACCTCAGTAGTAGTAGAGCTGGGAAACTGGCCTTTCCCTCTCCCACCTCCTCCAAGTATATCACTCAGAGTTTTCCAGGAAAAAAGAACCACACAGCAGGTAGAGATGGGCCTAGATTTGTTTTAAGGAAGCAGCTCACACAATTGGGCTGGCAGTTGGCATGATGGGCTGGAAGCCTAGGAGTTCCCAGTAAGAGCTGCTGCAGGCCTGAACCTGTGGCAGTCTGGAGGTAGAATACCTTCCTCCTGGGGAAAGGAGGGAATGGAGGGAACCTCAGTCTCCTCTCTTGCTGCCTTCAACTGGTTGGAGGAGGCACTGGGGAGAGTAATCAGTTTTACCCACAGATTTAAGTGTTAGTCCCAGCTGAAAACCTTCTCACAGCAACCTCTAGGCTGGTGGTTGACCAAGCAGGCCCGCCCATTTCACAAGATGAATCTCACACATGGCTATCTACCTCCATCTCAGTGTCTTCCGCACACCTTCAGGACTGCTAGAATGAAAAACCAAACGTGGGCTTTTGTTTATTTTCTTTTTCTTTTCTTTTCTTTTGTTTTATAGTACTGGAGATTGAAGCCATGGCCTTGTGCATCTCAGCCCTTTTTATTATTGAAACAAGTTCTCACTAAGTTAGCCAGGCTGGCCTCAGACTTGCAATCTTTCTGCTTCAGCTTCCAGAGTAGCTAGGATTACAGGCTTACACCACTGCTTTGGATTTTAAAACTATCTTTCAAGCTGGGTATGGTGGCACAGGTGTGTAATCTCAGCACTTTGGGAGGCTGAATCAGGAGGATCTCTAGTTTGAGTCTTGCCTGGGCAATTTAGTGAGACCCTGTCTTAAAATAAAACAAGGACCAGAGATGTAGCTCAGTGCAAAGGCCTTGAGTTCAATCACCAGTACTGAAAGAAAGAGAAGGAAGAAAAGGAGGAGAAGGAGAAGGAGTAGGAAAAGGAAAAGGAGGAGAAGGAGGAGGAGGAGGAGGAGGAGCAGAAAGAGAAGGAGCAGAAGGAGGAGAAGAAGGAGGAGAAGGAGGAGAAGAAGGAGGAGGAGATGAAAAAGGAGGAGAAGAAGGAGGAGGAGGAGAAGGAGAAACTGTATTTATAAGACTCCTGATAGAGCTAGGGTTCTTAACAGAGCAAGGCTCTTCCAAAATCATCAATACTGAAGGTGGGCTCCTGAGTCCCCATATTTATTGAGGCAGGGATACATTTCCCCAGTAGGCCCCTTTTGCATTTTTCTTGTTACTAGAAGTCAGTCTGTAGACCTCATCTCTTGTCCTTCCAAGACAGATTGAAATAACCCAGTTCCCTATATTCTGTCTTCCCCGTGCCGAGAGCTCTTTCCTACAACTAAGCCCACCCAGTGCCACTGTCTAGTATTTGTCCCATCCTTTCAAGCCTTACCATCCTGCCCTTACCCAGGCTTCCTTTTCTACCTCTCCTCTCCTCTGTCTAATCTGGTTAGCAGATAACACCAACTCACCACCTTTAGCCATTCATTTTTTATGTTCTCCACTTCCGCCCATATATAATTGTCCTCTTGCCGAAGAGCTCCCACCTTACCATGTAAATTCACCTCATGCCCAGAGATTTATTAACACTTCATGTCCTAAGGAAAGTCCAACATCAAAAATACAGTATGGAGTATCTTTAAATTCTCATGGAGCTTACATTCATTTCTAACTTCCGTCTCTGCTGAATTCTTCACTTCTTAATTTCTCATATTCTGATTATTCTCACAAGGCCTTTGTATGTAGAAGATCTTACTGAGCGCTTGCATGCAAAACTAATTCTTTATTTGGAAAAGTCCTACATCTTCTCACCATGCTGCTCAGCAATCCCCGGTGCAGCCTTTCTTGTTGACTTTGCTCACTTCCTTCTCAGGAAGCAAAGAAAAACCTTCAGTTTTCTAATGAACTTCAGTTCTTCCACCTTCTCCTTATTGTAGACCTTGTTCTAGCTTTCCATGTCCAGCTGACCAAAGTTTTCTTCCTATGAAATGACATTACTTTCTTAAGACTTCAACTAGAGCTCAGTGTGAGCAGGTGAGACCCGGATTATTCTAAATAATTGAATCAAGGTGGTAGCGAGTATGCATGGAAGCAGTGTGGTAGAAGCGAAGAGAAAGACCTGTGTGAGGAGAGGCACCAGGAAGATGCTAGAAACCACAGGAACCAGGGCGCTGTATAAGGTGACCTGCCAATAAGAATTCACAAGAAAGTGAGGCAAGGACTTGCAGAAACAAAAATGCCAATTACCAATGAAAGTGCTGAAAAGGAAAAACCATGTAGTGTTTAGGCACAAGGGCTCTGAGTCACTGGCTGTATTCCAAATTCAGCCCTGCTAGGCACAGTGGGAAACAGCAAGTATGAGGCCAGCCTGGACAATTTAGCAAGAGCCTGTCTTGCAACACAGTAAAAAGGGCTGGGGATGTAACTCAGTGGTAGAGCACTGGCCCAGCATGTGTAAGGTCCTGGGTCTGGTCCCTAGTACTGGAAAAAAATCAGCTCTATTACTAACTAGTTCTGTGATTGCCAAGCTGCTCGGTCTCCTTACACTTCAATTTCTTTTTTGTAAAATGGGATAAAAATTGTTAAAGGAAAAGATGTGTTTCCAACAACTGTTGTAGGATTAAATAAAATAACAGATGAGAAGTATCTGACAAAATGAATTGGTTATCTGGGAATATTAGCTATGACAATGTTATGGTTTGTAGCTACAGGCTCCCCCAGTCTCATGCACTCATAGGTGGGGCTTTTGGGAGGTGGCTGGATATAGGGTTTACAAATATGGATTATGGGTGTGTGATAACTAGATTAATCCACTGATTGGATTAGTGTAGTTCTGAGTATAGCTAAATGGGTTTATTGAAGACAGAAGACCCACCCAGGGTGTGCTTGGCACCAGCCAATAGATTTATAGCCTAAATAGAATAAAGAGGGAGCAGGAGGCTCGCTGCTGCTTCTTCCTGTTTCCTGTCTGCCATGCCATGGACTGTTTCTCCTCTGCCATGCTCCTCTGTAATGCTGTCTTGCTTTGGAGCCAGCTTACTATGAACTAAAACCTCTACAAACTATGAGCTAAAATAAATCTTTCCTCCTTTAACTTGTGGGTGTCAAGTATTTCGTTGAAGCAAGGAGGAAGTAACTAAGACAAACAATGATGTAAACAATGACACAAAATAGATCCTGTTACTGCTGCCGTATAAATTTCCACTATCTCCTCAAACTCCGTTAAAACTCTTCAGGCTTGTCAAAGATACTTAAAATATCAGTTACCTGCTCTGGCTGAGTTAGTGATGAAAACAAGAGCAAACAAATTCCTAAACCAACCTAATGCAACAGAAGCGCTTGTTCCTGGACACAAGCTCTCCAGCAACTTGGGGAGCAGGGCAAATCTGGGAGTGAGGCCTTCCTGAGACAGGGAATAAAGTGCTTGTCAGACTGCTGTCAGAGCTGAGAGGACAAGAAGAGTCCAGCTGCGATCTACATCCATCATCTTGGGAGCAGTTACTATGGCTGTTGCACAGCCAACTGGTGGTCTATTCCCACTTGGGTTTGTCAGTGGCAGCAATGCCAGGATGAGAAGGAGTCTAGGATCATGCCCAAGTTCAACTTAAACTTGGAAGGTATTTCAGTCTATTTTCTCTTCCTGTACCAGTGTATCATTTATAAAGGAAAGAAGTTCATTTTGACTCATGCTTCTGGAGGCTGGGAACCAGCATCTCCTTGCCTTCTGCTAATGCCTCAGTCTCCATCTTAGCATGGTGGAAGAACGGAAAGCAAGCCAATGCACACAAAAACCCAAGCAGGGCAGTTTCCTTTGTAACAGTCTGCTCTTAGAGTTACCCTTCCAGTCCCTTGAGAGCGGGAGCTCACAACCTAGAGAATTACTGTAACCTAACCCTTGAGAAACACACATCCATTCATGACAGCACTGCCCCATGGTCCTATCTTCTTACCATCTGTCAACACTGCTACTCTGGGGGCCAAATCTCAGCACGTGTTTCAGAGGTGACACACAATATCCAGACCACAGCAGAGGGCCTCACAGGACCCAGAAGTGTTGTAGCGAATGACAGCCTAATGGCCAATGCCAGCTATAACCTGTTTTTGTACAACTGAGCTAAAATACTTTTTTACATTTTCAAATGATAGGAGAAAAACTTTTTAAAAGATACTGTTTCATGGTACAAGAAAATGATTAGAAATTAACTGTCCATAAATAAATTTTTTAAAATAGTTAATTAAAAAAATGTTTTGCTCTTGTAATGCAAGTGTTTCCCCATAACATTCTATTTTTTTTGTTTGTTTGTTTGTTTTTCCGGTACCAGGAATGGAACTCACAACCTTGAGCTTGCCAGGCCGGTGCTGTGCCACTGAGCTAAAGCCCCAGCCCCTCTCCCCATAACATTGTAAATTTTGTCTTCTGGCCCAGAAAACCTGAAACATTGACTATCTGGCCTTGCACTGAAAAAAGTCACTTGCCTGTGTCCTCAAGAAGAGTCGAATATATGTAACGCTGGGCCTTCAAGTCTCCCAGACTTGTAACTTGATTTTTTTTCATATAAAAATTATAAGTAGAAGCTGAAAAGCCCTATGGATTAATTTCCCTTCTTTCCCTAGCAATTTCTTTAATTCTCCCTCACTGATAGGTATTAGTAGTCAGTAATGTGTGCTTGATAGATTTTTTTCTTTCATCAAATACTAAAAATGAGTCAGTAGCTCTGACTGTCTCCTGCTTTTATGGCTAAAGCATAAGAGAGGCCCACGTTCATTTTACAGATGGAGGCTCTTTAGTATTTCTCCAATTTTGTGATGACTGCCAAGTTTGCTCTACCTAATTATCATTCTATTACTTTTTTAAAAATTTCTTCTCTGCCCCTCCACTGTTTTCTAATTGCAGACACCTGAAAAAGATGTGCTTCCTCAGTCAGATGCAGGATTCGGATACAATATCTGCCAGCTGGGGAAAGCGCTCTGAGCCCATGGCCTTTCCCATCTCCCCACCCCAGGAGGTGACCTGCCTTCCCCTTTTCCCTACATGGCTTGGTGATCTCACTTCCTGTCTTTTCTCCAGAAAAGCTGGGTGAACTTTCAGTTTATTCAATGTCCTACCCCCACCCTTACATTATAGTATCGATAGACTTCTTTTTGGTACTAGGACTCGAACTCAGGACCTTGCGCTTGCCAGGCTGCTGCTTTGCCATTGAGCTATATCCCTGGCCCCTAGACTTTAAATTCATTTCTGGTTGATTTTAAACTGGTACAGACTCCTGAAACTTTCTCTTTCTCAGCTCCACCTCTCTGTAAAGTTCTGTAGTTAATGCTCTATTAACAAATTCATAAGCACTTTCATGGCATTGCCTTTTATATAAGAAACGTGGAGATTCATTTAGAGGGTAGTGAAGTCTTCTACACAGTGAATAATAATACACTAATTATACACATTCTGGGGATCGGGGTTTTCTTCAGATTTCCCCAGGGTATACACAGTGGCAACCGTGCTCCTCCTTTTCTGAAAACCTATTTACTCACTGAGTATTCATTTCCTTTATTTTTCCTAATTGATCTTACAAAACAATGTAAGCTCTTGGCGACAAGTTAAAACAGTGGAGTTACACACAAAGTCACCCTCTCCCTCCTTTCTCCAGGTGCATTGTTGGGTTATTCGAGGATGCCACTTAGGATTTCTTCCAGACATTTCCCTACATTCAGATAGGCTGGGGGCAGATACAGTTATCTTTCTACTTTTTGCAAAAATAGGGTTGCACCATATACGTCACTCTGAAATTATAGTCAGTATGTATGGCTCTCACCCGTTCTTACTAGTTACTTGTCACTCTGCGGCCAGCTGCTGATGTCCCTGTTGACAGACTTTCACTTTAATAAAGGTTTACTTTGCAAAAATGAATGCTGGACACCTGGATCAAGGGTGTAGACAGAAAAGACAATAACACGTTGTCTTTGGTGACCAGGCTGGGTGGGGGGAGATCAATGATGTCCTGTGACTCTGAGTGGGACAGTGAGGCATGGAGTTGTACAGGGAGCAGAATGGAGACCTTGACAGTGGATGAGAGCTCACTGGAGACAAGTTGGATAGACGAGGGGGAAGGGTGCAGGCACAGGGGAACAGCATATGCAAAGGCAAGGGGGCTCCAGGGAGCTTGGCACTGTCCTTCCTGGCTGAACCACTGGGCCTGTACAGGAGCTGCTGGAAAAGTGGGATGGCAGTTGGCCCAGAAGTGAATGGACTTGTCCATCAAGCTGGAGACCTACATCATCCCAAGAGGTGACAGTAAAGAAGGGATACACAGGGGAATCAGATTCTGTTTCCAGGATGATATGGAGAGGGCATCTGGAGGACAGGTGCTTGGTGTAGTCCAGGCAGGATAATGCAGAGAGGCAGGGCGGTGGTGGAAGAACAGAAGAGAGATGATCAGAGTTATCCTTCTGGGGCAAGGACAGCAAGACAGTGGGTAGACGGAGGGGCTGGCAATGCGGGTGGGCTTCCAGCCATCAGAGGTACCCTTGGAGGAAACATGGGACGAGGAGTTGGGCAGGGTGGCACACACCTGTAATCCCAGCACTCAGGAGGCTAAGGCAGGAGGATTGCTTCGAGTTCAAGGACAGCCTGGGCTACAAAGTGAGTTGAGGACCAGCCTGAACTGCATAATGAGACCCTGTCTCAAAAAGACAAAAAACAAAAACCAACAACACCAAAGAAAAAAAGAACACTGGAGGAGGGCGGTTTACCCCAGAGAGCTGATGGCTTCCATTTTGCACATGAGGAGGGTGTACTGCCTGTGAAACGTCTCAGGCTCTTTGAACATTTTCCAAACACGCGGCAAAGACAGCCTTCCTCAATACCTTCATTACTAGTGTGATTGGTTTTCCTCCTTTACAGAGAAAGATGACCAAAATGACTCAGTGCAGTTCTAACCTTGGACTCCTGTCTCAAGGTGTCGGGGAGACACAGGAGGGACTCTGCTACCAAGGCAGTACCTCCGAGGGAACCAGAGGGTCTTCTCCAGCAGGCAAATTGGGAACCAATGATCCTCTGGGCAGAGTGACTAACTGCCATCCTTTGTCTGGACTGGGAGCTGCTAGAAGGTCTAGCTGGGAGAGTACAGTCAGCAGGACTGATCCCACCAGCAGCAGCGAAGCACCTGGACAGCCACAGGCAGCAGTTCTGAAAGCAGCCTGTCCTCGGGGCGCACTTCTTTCTGCGTGACCCCTGGCCCCAGTTATCTCCCCCTTCCTAACCCAGCAGACAGTTATTCCACGTCTTCAATTTGTAAACATTTTAGAACCTCTGCTCTGTGCCAAGCACAACGGACTGCCAGAGGCAGAGGACAAAGTGACATAAACACAAGCTACCAAGTCTGCCAAAAGGATCAAAGAAAAAGTCTAAGAAATACAGGGAGAGGGAGGGGAAAGTGAAGGGGTTAAAAAAATTAAGAAATATTATGTTTATGTACCAACTCCCTACAATGAATATAATCAAATGAATATCATTATATAATAAAAACATGTACCAATAAAGAACTTTAAAAACCATCAAAAATGAAAATGCAAAAAAAAAAATCTCTTTTCTTTGGAAAGAAGGAAAGAAGGAAGGAAAGAAAGAAGGAAGGAAGGAAGGAAAGGAGAAAGAAAAAGTCCAGGGCAGGAGTTCTGAGCAGGAGTACTGGAAAGAGAAAACAATCAAGGAAAAATCTAAGGATACCTCCTCCACTTTAACCTAGGAATCCTCAGAGGCATTTAGGAGGGAAACGAAATTCCTTCGGAAATACTATCAGGGAAGCTTAAGTTCCTTCATGTGGCTGAAGGTACTTCTCTGCTACCAAAACTTGAAAAGTAAGCCACAGAATTCCTCCTTTATCCAAAATGTCACGTTCCATAGTTTCAATTACCCAACTCCAAAAGCTAAAGAAAATTTCAGAAAGAAATAATTAATAGGTTTAAAATTGCACATCATTCTGAGAATCATAATGAAATCTCATGATATCCCCCTCTGTGACCCTAAGGTGTGAATCATCACTTTGTGCAATGTATCCATGTTTTATATGCACCTGTTCATCACTGAGTAGCCCTGTCAGTTTCAGGGGTATCACAGTGTTTGTGTGTAAGTAACCCATATTTTAATAATGGTCCCTAAGCACAAGAATAATCATGCCAACAATTGGGATATACTATTGAGAAGGTATAACATGCTTCCTTTTAGTGAAAAGGCAAAAGTTTTCTAAGGAAAGAAGACAAATCTGCATGCTAAGGGTACTAAGAACAACAATGTAAGATATTTTGAGAGACAACATTAGGTAGTTTTATTACAGCACATTACTATTGCTCTATTTTATTATTAATTATTTTTGCTAATCTCTGTGCCTAATTTCTCACTTGAACATTATCACAAATATTGTATATATAGGAACAAATACAATATGTAAAGGATTTAGTACTGTGATTTCAGGCATCCGTTGGGGGTCTTAGAATGTATCTGCCATTGGTAAGAGGACTTCCGTGTAAATACAGACTTCCTTTCTGTGTCCTAGCTGTCCCTGATGATTCTGTTTCTGAAGCTTGAGATACAGTTGTGTCCAGGTGGCGCTGATGTGCCACAGGCTTGGGAATCAATGCCATAGACCACGTGGACCAGGAGGGAGTCAGAGAAAGATTTTTTATTTGAGAAAGCTTATTTCGGTGGCAGTGTACTACTGGTGCAGAGACTGGAGTAGGTGGCTGGGTCATGAGAACTGATGGGGCCTGCGATAGGGCCCTCCGGAGGCTTCCTGTGTGTGCCAGGTGTTGTAGCGCCTGCCATCCAGTCTGTGACAGATTGTATTTTGCTACTGCATTCTCCCTTTGACTGCACCTTCTTCGCGGCGGCAGCTTCTCTCATGTGTCGTGCCCACTACCAGTACTTGGAAGAAGATGGCACAGCGGAATTTGTCTTTAATTAGAGTGCCGTCTCTGGAAGACAGAGGAAAAATCAAGGACGCACAGTCCTAGCATTTGACTCCCAGCTTTGGAATCTTGCTTCTTTCTAGCTTCCGGTTCTCACTGCAAAGTCAGGAAATGGCCAAAGTAGATACCCCACCCCCACCATTTGCATGAGGCTAAACTCACATTCTTCAAAGGATGAGCCCCGTTTCCTTCCCCCGTTGAAACGCTCCAATATTTCCTGACTTTTCAACAGAATATGAAAAGAAATTCTGATGCTGCTAAGCTTGCAAAAGTCATGTTTAAGATGTGTACTTGATTTTAAAAATAAGCACAACCTTTAGGGGCTTTTTTCCCCTTAGAAATGCATCCCCTGTTCTAATTTTGAGGGACAAAATGTAACCAGCTCTTGGTACACTAAAAGGAATTGCCTCTTAACCTACACAGCCTCCACTCCCTGCACCTCCCTTTTTGATGTAAATGTGGGCAATACCAGGAAATGAGCTGGGCAAAATATTTGTGCTAGGTCTTCATATCTCCTCTCTGTCTACTTGGAGCCTTAGGTAAACATGCCCCTGGCCACAGGCAAGGCCCTGTGTGGGCAAGGCGGCCTCCTCCATAAATTGCCTCCTCTCCACGTTCCCACTGGCATCTCTCAGGCTCATTGTCCTCTTCTACAGCCAGAAAACAGAAGACACCACACTGAAACTTAGAAGAGGCTTTTACTATGTAAGTAATTCCTTACCAAACATCAAGAGAAAACTTGTATTTCAGGGTTCATCTCACTTGTTAGTGGTCATTTCATGCAGAAGTCTCATGTATTCCTATGTCATTATATGAAACGATGCAGCGTACACAGTGCATAGGCAAATGCGTTATTAATAGTACATAGCCCCTCTGCTATAGTACTAAGTGCTTCACCATTTGGAGTGTTACACATCGTCCAATCATCTGTACAGTTCATAGCTCTATACCATTTGAAATGCTAATTGTCATTTTTTTCAGAGTCCAACCTTTTGTTTCGGAAGAACAAGGCCAAAGCTCATATTGTTCTATCCCTGTGGCCAGCTGCTGGCTTTGGCACAATGAGCTGCATTGTTGGGTAAATGGAGTCCCTCAGGTGAATGTAATTATGCAAATCCTTGCTTAACTACCAGCCTGTCTTTGCTCTCTCTCAAGGCGCCCAGCCCTGGGCTGGCTGTCACAATGGATTACAGGAGGCCTCTCTTGTTATCTGGGAGTGTCCTCCCCACATTTCCTGGCTGATTTCCAGAAAGAACCTACTCCTGCCCCTGCTGGGCCTACTCATAGTGTCCAAAGAAGACCAGGTCCCCTTTGCCCACTGATACATGTCTTCAGTCAAGCACGGGATCACATACTCTTTCTTTCCTGGAGGATGTATCTGCCTGCCTGTGTTTTAAGGCAGGCTTGTTCACAGATAAGCTCTGGAAGTTATGTCAACACATGGTCAAGTGCCTTACACACACACACATGCACACACACACACACACACACACACACACACCCATCCTCATCCACTCCAGAACAACCCTATGTAGTTATGCAATTGTGCAGCTACTGAACATTAGCACCACCATTCACAGATCTGAGAGCATAAGCCTACATTGCTTACCTACTGACACAACTATACACAAAATTAGAAATAGGGAACCTGGACAAAAAGCTCTCTTGAAAGTCCCCACCCCTTTAATTTATATGAGTCAGTGTGTAGGGGTCATTTTTTCCATACTTTTTGGTTATTTCCCAAAATAGAACTCTGCCTACTAGGTGCTGAATAAATGTGGGGGAACACATACTTAAATTAAACTTTATTTACTTCCTAGTACCAGCTCAGTGAGATAAAATTTGTATTATTTATGAATAAAATTTCAATTTCAACATTCTATCAGTTCCACACTTTGCTGGGTATTAATCAATGATTATAGAATTTTGAATGGGAAGGAGAAATATAGTGACAGTGAACCAAATAATAATTCTCTGAAGAAAATAAAATAGCCAAAGGAGGTTAAAAACACAGAACTATATTTAATTTACTTTATATTCATTTGCCTAATTACCTTGGTATCAAAGGGATTCGCGAAGATAGTTTAATTTCTGAAGTCACTGTCAAATTTGTCACTGAGGGCATGACTCTAAGCCTTGGGTGGCAAGATGTCAAAGAGGCTGGAAAAGAATGTTCAGATTTCAGAGCAAAACCGGGCAGGAAGGAGGCTGTAATGGAGGGGCCTCACTTTGTCCATTGATTTGCACAAAAGCTATGTGACTATTGTGGGATGGAACAGAAATGGGAAGGTTTGTGGGAGTAGGTGAATAGGGCTCTGTGTGGTTTTAAGCTTTCTGGATCCTACAGTTCCACTTTTGGTAAAGAAAGAAGGATATGGGCTCTGGTACTAAAGTGTAGGTTTGTGTAATCTTCCACACTAATTCAAGGAGAATCAGGGTTAGGGGTACAAAATAAGAATACATTTATATATTACAATCTCCTGCAGGGCTGGGGCTATATAGCTCAGTGGCATAAGCACCTGCCTGGCAAGCACAAGGTCCTGAGTTCAATTCCAGGTACCAACACCCCCCCCAAAAAAACCAAAAACAATACAATCTACTGCAAGTAGATTACAAATTCAGGATTTGTTAAAGATTTATACCATGCGTAAAAACTATAGAACCGATATTCCAACTAAGCTGTTTCATGACAGATTGTCATATTTAAAATTTTCATGACAGCCGGGCATGGTGGTGCATGCCTGTAATCCCAGCACACAGGAGGCTGAGGCAGGAGGATCATTGCAATTTCAAGGCCAACCTGGGCTACAAAGTGAGCTCACGGACAGCCTGAACTACATAGTGAGACCTTGTCTCAAAAAGACAAAAAAAATAAAATAAAATAAAATTTTCATGACAGTCATGTGTCACATAGGAGCCATTTTAGCCAATGATGGGCCACATGTATCACAATAGTCTCATAAGTTTATAATGGAGTTGAAAGGTCGCAATCATCTGGTGACTTGGTAGCTTTCTCAGTGTCATTGCCCTACATGTTATTCCCATACCTGTGGAGATGCTGGTATAAACAACCTGCACTGCTGATCATACACTATCATGTACCATAAATGATAGTTGGTCATGGCAATAAACAACTGATACTGGTTTATGCGTCTGTGATTTTATACTTTTTACCATTATTTCAGAAAGTAGTCTTACCCATAAGCACAAAGTATGCTGCAAAAGTCTGCTATTTGAGGGCCAGGGGTACAGCTCAGTGGCACAAGTACCTGCCTGGCAAGTGCAAGGTCCTGAGTTTGACTTCCGGTACCAAAAAAAAAAAAAAAAAAAAGTCTGCTATTTGATGCCAGCAGCAGCCTCACAGATCTTGTGTTCACCTTGTCAGTCACAGTTCAAGAGACCATCCCATCCAGCCTTTGTAAGTGCACTCTGTGGAGTTCATAGGAGAATGTCTAGCAGCACGCTTCCCCGTGTGTGTCCCTGCATTAAGTGATATCTGGATACATTTTCAGCTGCCAAGTTTTTGGTCTTTCCCAGTGGTTTCTATAAAGTATGCCAGCAGCTTTACTTATTGGAACATTTCTGTTCCTCAAAACAGAAATGTAAGGCTTTCTATATCGAGCAAGAAACATAGACAAAGGTTTTGGATCCCTCATGAGACAGGCCTCAAAGTGGAACAGGTCCTTGGGGTGCAGCCTTCTGTGGTCTCCTCTGTCGTGGTCCCTAGTAGAAAGCTGGCAGAGACAGCTCCACATATGGGTTTGGAGCTTGGAAAGCCTCAGCTCATATTAGGGTCTGTCATGGTTTGTGTCTGGATGTCCCCCCAAAGCCTCATGCAGTCATGAGGCAGGCTTTTAGAGTTTATGGTTGATTCATGGTTCAATGCTGGGATTATGGGTGTGAGTGCTACACCCACCCTAGGGTGGGTAGTTTTCATACAGTGTAACGGAGGGAAAGAGGCTGCTTGCCACTGCTCCTCCCTTTTGCTCTTGCTGCTTTGCTATCTTCCGCCTCCATGAACGGTTGCCCTCTGCCATGTGCCACTCTGCCTTGGAACCAGCCCATTATGGACTGAAATCTCCATAAACTGTGAGCCAAATAAACCTTTCCTTCCTTAATTCTGGGCATCAAGTATTTTGTCTCAGCAGTGAGAGGAAAATAACTAACACAGGGTCCTAAATGCAGGTGGGCAGTCATTTGTTCTCACTGTAGAGGTCACTAGTAAAGGCCACCAGTGTGTCATGGGCACATTCCTACAGGGACTCAAGAAAACTGGACTTTTGTCTAAAATGACAATTGTGTTTACATGGACCTAAAAACTTCTTAAAGCCTGTCTAATTCTCTTTAGTATCATGATTCCATTTTTTGAGGGTACACAGTGTATTGTCAGCCATTTCCATTATGGGGCAAGGTAGAGATTTTTTTTTGGGTTTTTGAGACAGGGTCTTGCTAAGCAGTTTGGACTGGTCTTAAACTCACTTTGTAGCCAAGGCTGGTCTCGAACTTGAAATAATCCTCCTTCCTCAGCCTCCCAAGTGCTGGGATTACAGGTGTGCACCACCACACCCAGCTAAAGTAGAGATTTTAAATAATAATAAAAGCACTTGCATAAAATAAAATAGCCTCTGGGAAGCAAGTAAGGAATTGCATTTGATATACTGTACAAGACAGCTTTGTATCTTTTGGACTGACAATGCTGTAGGGGAGAAAGTGTGTCTTTTCCTCACCTATCACTAGGCTTCTGGACAAGGGACCTATAAGCACAGACAGATTAACAAGAGAAAAACATACACACGTATGAATGTCACACTGCAACAAATGTTCTCTCTTGATGATCTGAATTTAGAAAGTGTATAATTTCAATACAGCTTGCCCCTTCTGAAACTCAAGTTGAAATTTAATCCCTATTATGAGATACTAAGAGTCAGGACCAGGTGGAAGGTTTAGGAGATCTCTCTTGACTGGAGATGAATGGATGGATTCATCTACCCTCATGAATGGATTATTCCAGCCACACAATCAGTACATTAATGGATTATTTTGACCATGGGTTTGCTGTGAGGGCTAATACCTCTAGGTCTCTTACGACTAGGTCTCTAGCAGTGTGCCCCGCGCCCTGCCAATAAGGAGGCTGTCACTAGATCCAGCCCTTTGAACTTAAGCCAGACCAGGTGCCAAAATAAATATCTTTTATGGCTTACCAGTCTCTAGTATTATTGTTATTAGTAGCAGAAAATGGATTAAGATAGAAAGAAAGGGACAAGAAGAAAATTTTACCTTCCTCTCTTGACTGGAGGTTACAGAAAGTGATTCAGGAGAACTGACCCAGATAAGAATTCCCACCGCCAGGCCTCTTCGAGCTAGCTTTTCCAGGAGCTCATCTCAGGCCCCAGAGCCAGCAGCACATCTCAGTCACTCCACACTGACCATCAGAAACTACAGGAGAGAAAAAAGTTACATCTTTGCTTCCCATCTTCCTTCCAAGCTTATGTATACAAAGAAAAGCATGCATGTATATTTAATAAAGTTTTACGTGATGGGACAGCTTTTTGAAATGAAAACTCCAAGAACTGGAGGGCATTTGCATACTTTTGTGCTCAGTTGATGAAGAAGTAGACAGTGGTGAAGTACTACTGGATAAATGGTGTGTGGCTTAACGGGACTGAGCTGGGGAGAGACAGCAAGGCCTGTTGGTCTAAATTCTTTTTGGTGTCCCTGTGTCTTCAAGGCTAAGTCTGTTCCTTTTTTCTGTGTGGAGGGAGGAACCCTCTGGAAGGTGTTTTTTATGACCTGCTTACAGGATAGAAGGGCAAAAAAAGGGACAGAGAGAACTTCCTTGTCTCTGCTGTTTGCTCAAATGCCAAGAGGCCATCCTGAACGTAGCATGCCTGAATGCTGTCATTGTGACAAGTACTTACAGTCATGGTTGTTGCCCTGTTCCAGTTTATTGTACATGTAAGTTTTTATAAAGGAGTAATTTTCTTTCATTGTTTTTCTTAAGGCAGGGTCTCACTATCTTGCCCAGGCTGGCCTTGAACTCCTACGCTCGAGCAATCCTCCTGCTTCATCCTTCCAGGTCGCCGGAACTACAGGCATATGTCACTGCTCCCTGAAGGGAGTAAATTCTTTACCAAGAACCAAACCATATTTGCTTGTATTGCCAAGCACAGGATAATCTGCCAGTCTCAGGCCAGAACTGTATGAGAAGTATTTTTAAGGCCCTTAGTTGTTTACTTATATGAAACTTGTATTGCAATAACTCCTTGCTAACTAACAACCCCAGCTCCAAGTTCCCCTTTCCAGGGTCCCCACAGCAGTGCCCAGTGGCATATGAAAGACCAGGAGGGGCACAATGCAATTGAGTGTTGTTCTCAGAAAACTAAATTGTACCTCACCTTTCAAGGTGTTCTAAAACCATCACTGTGAGCACTTAAAAAGAAAATTAAAAAGAAGAAAGAAAAAAAAATCCACATCTCAACTTAAAGATTTTAATAACCTGTCAAAATGACAGTTTCGTAACTGCAAAAACAGGAGGCAGGAAGTAGAGATCTTTTTCTTCTGCTATAGTCTTGGGCTTAGGTGCTGAGACAGGTGAGGAGGAGATAGCAGGTATGGCTGGGCTCTGATGTCTCTTTTCCCCAAAGCTCTCAGCGCAGGAACACTGCTGCCCATTGATCCCAGCCAGAGCAGTGGTTTTAGGGTTTGGTAGAGGGGTTTTCTGGCTGCCAGGCTGTCAGCTTAACCATGACAGCTGAACAATAGGAAAATTCCACCATGTTTTTATTAATCATGAAAACAGGAAAGCATGTCGTTTTCCGATGCCAGTAGTGAGAATGTATAGCAGTGGGTCAGGCCCTTTGCCTATTACCTTCTGCTCAACTTCAGCATTGAAGCAATCAGAGAAGTACAGCATGGATGGGAAGGTGGAGAAACTGCTTCTAAGGGCCAGATTTTCCTATTTTCTTGGGAAAAGTATCTCCATGACTAGAGCGAGGCACATTGGTATCAGACAAAGGGCAGTGCAGCAGCACGTACAGTTGGGTGACTAAGAGCTTATTATTGTCTGCTGGTGATGATTAATACAATGGAGCGCCGGTAGGTGACTCAATCCTCAATCCCTATTCAGAAGACTTTATCCAGTGCAGTTTTACAGTTTGCAGGGAAAAGTGTATGAACAATCATGTCTTTAAGTAATCTTCTTATATGTGTATATAGAAAGATCATGCTCTTAAGCATCTCCTACACGAGATAAGCAAATCGTTGTATTTCCTTTACATTTTCCTATGTTTTCTTTCCTACCCTGATTACAGCAACATACATCTTCAAATAAAAGTTGCTTGCATTTGCACAAACAGTGAAAAGAGCTGTCTGCCTCCTGAAAGAATGTATGCTGGCATTACCTTTGTCTTCAGCGTGGCCTGTGCTTTCTGACGGTTGTTAGGGATATAAAGTAACTGTAAGGAGCATTTGAGGATGGATAAAGTAAATCCTGGCTATTTTCTCCTATGAAATTTGTCTTGTAATGTTAGTTCAAGTGCGTGCTCATTTTTGTGGGGTAGCTGTACAAAAGGGAATACGTACAAAAGGGAACATCTTGCTTCCTTATACTGAACACTCTTGAGTAGGCATTTTCTTGCTTTTGGTAGCCTGCATAGTATTTCAAGGGCCGCATTGTGCTATCATTTAATTCATTCCCCTTTGTTCAGCAGAGCTTTACAGTTTTTCTCCCTTTCTTTCTCCTTCCAACTTAACTTTCAACATTTTCATTCTTCCTTTCTTCCTATCATTAATCTTGCTTCTTATAAACTTTGGATTTTTTTGATGGGAGAGTACTAGGGATTGAATCCAGGACATTTGCACTGAGCTATGCTTCCAGCACTTGATTTTATATTATTTTGAAACATGGTCTCCTTAAATTGCTAAAATGCCAAGGCTGTGATAAAACTGGGTGATCTTCCTGCCTCAGTGGTGGGGTTATAGGTGTATTGTTTTGACTTTTTTACACCAAGTTTCTAGAAGTGGAATTATTGTGTCAAGGTAAATGGAGATTTTATTTTTTATTTTTTAATTTTTTTTGGTTTTTCTCCGGCACCGGGAACCGAACTCACGACCTTGCGCTTGCCAGGCAGGTGCTTTTGCCGCTGAGCTAAATCCCCAGCCCTAAATGGAGATTTTAATTGTCTTTTATATATACTGCTAAATTGATTTCCAAAATATTTGTAGTAATTCACATTACCAGAGACAGTAAACATATATAGTAGGGGCTGGGGATTTAGCTCAGCGGCAAAGCGCCTGCCTGGCAAGCGCAAGGTCGTGAGTTCGGTTCCCGGTACTGGAGAAAAACCAAAACCCAAAAAAAAAAAAACAAACATATATAGTAATGTCTACAAGCCTCTTTGAACAATGTAAATTGCAAAACACCAAAAAAAAATGCCCAAAACCTCATTTTTATGTATATAATCTATTTTTCATGTGGTTCATAAATTTAAAACTTTTTTCATAAATTTAAGTCTTTTTGTTTCCTCATTATACTTCCTTTTTTTCAAATCAGCCACTAATCTACTGGGATCCTTAGTTTTTTCTTAGCAATTTATATGAATTCTTTAAGTAATAAAGAATTTACTATACTATATTTGCTGTGTACAGATTTCAAAGCCTTTTGCATTTCTTTCTCCTTTGGATAAGGAAGATATTTCTTGGAGGTGAAAAGGTTTTTTTTGTTTTGTTTTGTTTTTTTGAGACAGGGTCTCTCTGTGTAGTACAGACTGACCTTGAAGTCACTATGTAGCCCAAGCTGGCTGTTACGGTTTGTATCTGGATGTCCCCCCAAACCTCATGCAGTCATGGGGTGGGCTTCTAGAGTTTATGACTGATTCATGGTCCTATGCTGGGATTACGGGTGTGAGTGCTACAACAGCCCTGGGGTGGGTAGCTTGCATACAGTGTAAGGGAGGTAAAGAGGCTGCTTGCCACTGCTCCTCCCTTTTGCTGTTGTTGCTTTTGCTATCTTCTGCCACCATGAACGGTTGCCCTCTGCCATGTGCCATTCTGCCATGGAACCAGCCAAGTATGGACTGAATCCTCCACAAACTGTGAGCTAAATAAACCTTTCCTTCCTTAATTCTGGGTGTCAGGTATTTTGTCTCAGCAATGACAGAAGAGTAACCAAGACACTGGCCTTAAATTCACACCAGTCCCAGCCTCCCAAATGCGGGGATTACAGGTGTGCGCCACCATGCCAGGTACTGAAGAAGAAAAGGTTTTTGATGTCTTTTTAGCTAAATTTATTTACTTCTAGTTTTGTGATTCAGTTTTCTAAAAATAAATTGCTATACCATTTAGACATTTGTAAAAATTCAACCACTTTCTACAAATTAAAATAATATTTAGTTTTTTACTGTATTAGAGGGTGTAACATAAATATATATGGATTTTCTGCTCCAATCACTCAATACTCTCCCTCTCCTTGTGGGCTATTTTTTCAGGCCACCAAAATAAGATATAAAAATCTTAAACTAAAACCATCCCAACCGAGTGTTACACTATTTTTTTTTTCAATCCTGGGCCATGCACATGCTAGGCAAGTGCTCTCACACCAAGCCACATTCCCAGCCCTTTTTTGAGATGGGGCTCAATATACCTTGGCTAACTTCATACTTGTGATCTTCCTATCTCAGATTTCCAGTAGTTAGGATACATGTGTATTTATTGTTTTTTTGGAATATATTCTCATATTGGGCAGTGCTGCCTCTTCTCTTTTTAGTCTTTTTCTTTTCTAGAATATTCTGATATTTTTGTCTTTTCTTTTAAGTGAAATTTAAAATTATATCATCAGGTGTAAAAGCATCTGTTGGAATTTGATGGCTTTGTTTTGTTTTGTTTTTTAAAGTTATTTTAAACAGAAAAATTTCAAAACAAAATAATAGGAAAGTAACAATAGTTAATATATTGAGTATTGTTATCTTCAAATTCATTACTCAGAGTGCAAGATATAGGCATTTAACTGTTGAAACAATATTAGCGCAAACTTTTTATTTCAATGAACTAAGGGAAATTAGTACTATAACTATCTTTACTATCATATATATATATTTTTTTTTTCTTTTCCCTTCCTTCTTTTCTCCTTTCCTTCATCCCAGTTTCTCTTTCCTTTTGAACAATTTCTTCCTATTTTACAATGTCTAGTATATATTTTGGATCTTATTTACTCTTTCATTTTCTCATACTAGGGAGACAATAAGATGTTTGAAAAAAAATGTTTGCAAATGTGATTCTGGTTTATTTCACTTAGGATATAGTCTTAAGTTTCATCCATTTACCTATAAAAGCCTCAAGTTTATCTTCTTATGGCTTAGTGGTATTCAGTTGTATAAGACCATATCTTTTTTATCCATTCCTCAGTTGATGGGCATTTGGGTTGTTTCCAACATCTAGCTACTATAATTTGTGTTGCTATAAACATGAGTACACATATATCCCTGTGGTAGGATGTTTTTAATTTCCTGGGAAGGTACCCAGAAAGGGAACAGCTGGGTCAAATAGCTGGGTCAAATCACCTCAAATCCTAGTTCTTTGAGAAATATCCATAATGATTTCCACAGTGGTTGCACCAGTGTACACTCCCATCAACAGTGGAGAAGGGTTCCTTTTCCCCACAGCCCCTCCAGCATTTGTTATTGGTTGATTTCTTGATGATAGCCATTCTTTCTGGGGTGAGATGGAATCTCAGTGCTGTTTTAATTTGTATCTCTCAAATGACCAGTGATGTTGAACATCTTTTCATGTATATGTTTTTGCTGTTTGTATTTCTTCATCTGAGAAATGTGTGTTCATCTCAGATGCCCGTTTTTGGATTGGGTCTTCAAATTTCAGAGGTCTGACTTTTTTGAGTGCTTTATATGTTCTCAGTAGTAATCCTTTGTCAGAGGAACAGCTGGTGAACATTTTTCCCATGTTGTAGGTTGTCTGTTCACTCTGTTGGTGGTTTTTTTGCTGTGAAAAAGCTTTTTAATACTATGAGATCTAAGTTGGTCATTCTTTGTGATAGTTCCTGTGTGATTGGGATTTTATTCATAAAGTCATTGCTTATGCCAGTGTCTTCAAGAGTCTTACCTATTGTATCTTCCAGCAGATTTAATGTTTT
>NW_004955439.1:1503353-1533561 GCF_000276665.1 Chinchilla lanigera
CTGTAGATTTTTTTTGATGGTGGCTAATTGTAGTTCTATATGTCTCCCTTACTGTATGTCAAATTCTTTTCCCCTACCAGGGGAGTTTTCTGCCATGACATCTTTGAACAGTTGTTTTTTTTTTTATATATATCATTTGTGCTATCTCCTGCTTTTTTGTTGTTTTTGTTTTTTTTGTTGTTGTTGTTCTTTTTGAGACAGGGTCTTGCTATGCAGTTTATGCTACCTTGAGCTCACTTTGTAGTCCAGGCTGGTCTTGAACTCGAAACAATCCTGCTGCCTCAGCCTCTCAAGTGCTGGGATTACAGGCATGCGTCACCACACCCAGTTTCTCCTTCTTTTGCATTGACTCCAATCAATCTTAAATTATTTTTCTTTGCCTCATCTAGTAGCTGCTGGATTGATTTCTCATGCCCCCTGCTATTTTTAAGAAAATTTTCTTTTCACGATCCCTAACTCAAGCCTCTCTTCTATATCTGAGACCCTGGATACTTTCAATGGAATTTTTATTCTCCTGGATATCTGCTTAAATCTTCCTTATGGATTCCATTTCTTTCCTATACTGAGCACTCATAGATTCCATAATTTTCTTAAGCTTCTGTATTTTTGTTACCTGTATCTTCTCAAGAGTCACTAAGCATGGTTTTCATTGTGGACACTATCTCTGCAGTTATCTGAGAAATTATTTCAGATTTTTTTTTTTTCCAGAGCCTCACTTAATTGCTTTGTTGTTACCACTTCAGAGAGGCCAGGTAGGTGGCTTTCAGAGTATCCCACCTCTTTGCCCTCTGGTTTGCCTTTAGTGAACTGGATGTTTGGGGTTGCATATTGTTTAAGTGTCTTCTCATTTTCTTTTCTTTTCATTTTCTTTTTTTTTTAGTTTAATTCCTGGGGTGATGCTTGTAAATTGCCCGTGGTGGGTTGCTTTATTCCTAGTATTTACAACCCTTAGGAAATGACTACTTCTCCATGGTATCTTCCATGTATAGCTAGTTTTTGGATTTTGAGTCTGTTGCAAGATCTTACCTCTTTAATTTGTTTGTTGAGATGAGAAGTTATTGCCTGCTTGGCCCAGCTGCTGGTTCTTTGGCACTGTGCCACAGTATCTTCTATGACCCTTAGTCAATCTCAGTCTTGGAATACCAAGAGGAATACCTGTTTACAACAATTATGTTACTTTTGGAATCAGCAATAACAACAGTGTCAAACACAGTCTGGAAAATAACAAACTGAAGTGACCATTAATTTGCCATTAATTTGTTCATGTCATATTTAATCATATGAACTACATTTGTGGTTATATAACAAAATCTAAAACAAACCAGAAAATTATATGCATTATATAGACCTTAATATGTCAATTTTCCTTCTGGGGTTAAAATTTAAAATGGGTTAGGAAAAAATAAATAGAAGAAAGGAAGAAATTAGAAGTAAGGCTTGTGGACAAAGGGCGATCCTGCTAACTTTGGGAAACTGATGCAAAAGACTGAAAGGAAAGAGAAGGAAGAGACAAAAAGAACAACAGAACAAGAACCACAAAGAGGCTAGAAAACATGTTCACACTCATAAAAACAAGATCAAACAATATAGGAGAAAAAAAAATTCCCCAAACAAAAACAAAACCACCACCACAACAAAAAACAAATAAGAGAGAGTGGGAGAGAAAGAAAAAAGAAAAGAGAAGAGAAGAGAAAGAAAGAAAGAAAGAAAAGTCTGCTTCCAGGTTTGTTTTTGCTGTCAATGGTAGACAACGTGTGGAGAAAGCGTCCAGATCTGTGTTGATTTATCCCAGCAAGCCAGGAGTAGCTTTTTGGTGGAGTAGTGGATAATCTCAGCAAGCCTGCACCTTCTGGTCAAGACCATATTCATCTGACCTGCAGCCATCAGTGTACCTTCCATGGGCCTGAGCCCAGGTGGGAGCTGATAGATGGAGCCAAAAGCTGCTCTAGTTCTGAGCTCAGCCAGCCCCTCTCCAAGATGACTCTCAGCCAACTGCTGTCTCGTGTGGGGCAACTGAACCCTCAGCACTCACTGCCAGCTAGTGCAGTCCTTCATGTCCACTGCTCCCCTCCACTGCTGCATCTGTCTGTGGAGGTGTCTGGGGTTGCCAGCAGTGACTGTTTGTCTACACGTTTGAATCATTCCTCTTGCACAGTGAGTCTCATCTCAGGGAGAAGGTGCTGCCAGCGACCCCCTTCTTTGTTGAAGTTTCTCTCTTCACTCGTTCCGTGGGCTTCAGTTCATACTTCTGATCCTTCCTAGGTCCAGGAGACCCACTTTCCTCCTTGTTGTCTTCCTAGCATTGCTACATTCCTGCATCTAGACAGCAACTCTCAGAGATACTCTTTCTTTGCTGCTTACCACTCTGCCACCTTGGTGCTCCTCCCTGAAGGTTTTGTTTTAAATGGAAAAAAAATCATTGACCTACATGGAATAATATGGCAAGTGGTGACTGGTGTACTGTAGCAGTTGATATCTGGAACTACACTGGACTACATGAGTTTTTGGTCAGAACAACCTGCAACATATATGAACAGAGAGACTAACATAAATTATAGCTAAGGAAAGGATTACAGATCCTTATCAGAGGGAAATCTCAAAAGCAGGTCAAAGGGGACTGAGTTAGCCTTGAAAGGTAGAAGAAATATTAAGAGACCCTGAACCAAAGAGAAAAAACAAATCAGCAAACACACTCTACCTGACCTTTGGTGTATATCCAAACTCTTAGTGTTTCTTCCTGATGCTCTTGGGTTTCCCTTATATTGATACCATTTTCCCTTATATTGATACCATTGATAATGGTACATATGATACCACTGGATTTCCCTTATATTGGCAGCATCATTTTGGGCCTGACTAAACAGTTTACAAGCTAAAAAGAAGCTTTTATAACCCTGTACATCAGTGAACTCCAAACATCTCTCAGATTTCCAGTGTTTGATGTGATTTGTAGGAATCTTATACAAGTTGACAGCAAGTCTTTTGGGGCATTGCCTCATTATATATTTTTGAACATGCCAAAAAAAATTTACTCTTTGATATTCTGCAATACTTTATTTTGAAATGTGTCTTCTTTTGGAATCAACTGTGAAGTCATAATATTTACCTTTACCTTTTTTCCAACTTTAGAATTTTTTTTAATTGAAAGACATGCTTTTCTTTCTTAACCATAAACACTGTTTTCTAGGAACAAAATATTCTCAACAAATATTTTAAGTGTATTCTATTTTCTGAAATCTAAATAAAGATAAACAGAGGATAATATACCAGATAAGTTCTCTATAAATATATTTTTATTACAACATTGCTATGAGTTCAAACATATTTTATTCATGAATATTTTCTGAAATTCTCCAGTGCTCTTTGTTTCAATTATAAACTGCTTTTACAAATGACATATCCATGAGTAACTATTTAAAAGAAGTCATGTCATAAAGAACTAAATCCTTTATAATACTGCATGCCAATGCTAGATCTCAATACCAGACTTCAATGTCATCTCCGTAAGTCTTGTTTGAAAGTGCTTCACTGCTCTTCTTCATTTGGAAATAGCTGATGTAGACAATTCTATTTTATCTGTCCATCATATTCCTTTTAGGGAACCTCTCCTTCCCCTAGCTCTGCCCATGAGATCTGAATGGTAGCAGTCATTATTTAGGTAATTCCATATCCTGGCCACAGTGACATTTTAAGAGGAGAGTCCCTGAGTCGACAGACTATAAGGGAGAATCCCAAGGCACTGAACACAGTGACTGACTGTAGAAAAGGCATGTGTGACTGACACTGTTGGTTCTTTGCACTAATTTTCTGGGAAAACTATTTCTGTGCCTGTGCTCCTAGCTCCGGAGTGCTTTGTATGTAGGGGCTCACATTAGCGACTCTTTTCTGAGGCCTGTCCTGAGCAACGGGAGATGTTTTGTTTATTACCGGCAAGCACCAGGAAATTGTCCTTCTTAGTGCCAGGAATTTATGCTTCTCATGGTGGCCTTTATCCAATGACGACCTGAGGTGGGAGTTTTAAAAGCCCAGCAAACTTGCCTTTGTCTGGGCAAATTCAGAGCACCACTTACGCTTTAGCGCTCCTTGGCGGGATCAGGTTGAGGCTGGAATTTTACCTGAAATCACACCCTGGGTTGGCTTCCCCCTGCTTTCCTATCCTGCTCTCTACATGCTCATTCCATTTCCTTTTTGCTGAGAGTACTTCATTAAAAAGCACATTTGTATTGCAAAGTCCACTTTCAGGAAATCAGGCCCACGCCAGCACTGACTCAGGATAGGCCAGTGTGAGATGGTCACCTGTGGCTGGGAAGGAGAAAATGTACTAAGATGTGAGTCTGAGGGGCTGGGGATTTAGCTCAGCGGCAAAGCGCCTGCCTGGCAAGCGCAAGGTCATGAGTTCGGTTCCGGTACCGGAGAAAAACAAAAAAAACAAAACAAAACAAAAAAGATGTGAGTCTGCAGCAGCAGGTGGTTTGACAGCAAAAACTGACCTACAGAAAGAAGCAGAAACAACCCTGATGGTATATTGCACGTTCTGCTTTCAGCTGTCTTTAGGCTCTCTCCACTGTTGCTCTTGGCGAGCTGTGGTTGAGATAGTTCAGTTAGGTTCCTGTTGTTTGATCCGAGAAAATCCTGACATAGCCAAGACGAAAGAGCTCTTTAAGGCTGAAGACCTGTGTGTGCGGGGTGGGGGGGCACAGTCTCACATAACTTTGCACATAATGTCAGGGGTTCACAGTCCCACTCCTGGGTTCTTTATGGTCCAGCACCCCTATATTAGTACCATCTACACACTATAATTCCATGAAGATTAAACACTTCCAAGTTGCTCGTTACTTGTCCTGGCAATAGAGCACTTGGGTATTCTCTTAGAAATCTTTAAGAAAAACAATAAACAGGACTTTTGTTTGGGATTTCCTTCCCTAATAAACACAGTTACCAATAAGAAAATCACAACTGACTGAGTCAGTAAATAAGGAAGTAAAAAAAAAGCATGAGCCCAACATAGCACATAAACAAAACTATGGGAATGTCCACATGAACAGAAAGATCACGAAAACATGGGGCCGAAGAACAGATGGTATTATTGGACTCCCATCTCAGAGTGAGAAACACCAGAGTGACTGGAGGGTTTCTTTCCTTAGGAAAAAACCTTTTGCAGTACTATGAGATCAATGGAGCCACGATTTGTGTTTCATAACCCACCTGCCTGATTTTATACATTCTGTCCGTTCTTTCACGTGAGCAAAGAAGAAATCATTTCTCTCAAGGCGGTAGTAGAGCTCTCATCTTTTCCCTGCCCTGTGCCCCTTGAGTGGGTCCCTTCCTCACCAGACACATGGCACACCGTGGCCCTCCAGGCCCCCAGAGGCAGAACCGTTCCCAGGATCCCACTCTGCCGTTAGTTCTGACCCAGCGCTAGGTGGACCTCACATTCTTTTCTCTGATCCTCTGAGCTCTTCTTTGTCATCTGGAGCCCCCAAGGGTGTGGGCTCAAGGGCAGCTGAGAGGCGTTCATCAGATAATCTCCTCAGCTGGAGAGATTGCTCAGGAATATGCTGGGATTCTTTGCACTAGTGAGCCGGTGGAAAGGTAGGTTTTCTATGAGAATCCGACTGGAGAGTCAATGGAGTTTTTCATGCCTGGCAGAATCTTCAGTGTAAGATGACAGTAGTCCGTAATTACAGCTTTATGTCCCTTGGGGAAACTTTTTGGGATGTGGGAAACTTTTGGGGATTTAAGAAACTTTGCCTGCGTCTGACTCTTTGTTATTTTTGCTTCATGTACATCAGGAAATCTGTACTTTTCAGAGATGGCAGAGCTCCTTATCTGCAGAGGATCCCTTCAAGACCCACATGGAAAAATGGAAGGTGTGGGGAGCACGTGCACTGTGTCTTCTCCTGTGTATGTATAAGCTTAAATTATACATTACACAGAGATTAACTGCCACAATAGTAAGATATAAAAGCCGGGTATGGTTGCACACGCCTGTAATCCCAGCACTTGGGAGGCTGAGTCAGGAGTATCATTGTGAGTTCAAGACCAGCCTGGGCTACAAAGTGAGCTCAAGGCCAGCCTGAACTGCACAGAGAGACCCTGTCTTAAAAAGACAAAAAAAAGTAAGATATAAAAATTGTAACAGTATACTGTAATAACAGCTATTTAAAATATATGAGTTGTTTATTTCTGGAATTTTCCATTTAATATTTTTAGATTGTGGTTGCCTTTAAGTTACCCAAACTGCCAAAATCAAAACCCATGGATGGGGGGTACTGTATCTTTATAAACATAAAGTTCTATTTATGTATTCCAAGAAAGAAAGAATGAGAATAAAGGAAGAGTTTACATTTGATAATTATACTTGCCAGCATCTTCCTGCTAATCATATTGTTCTCATTTTGTCAGGCACAGGTTAAACTTTAGCTGGGAATACAGCCCAGTGGCACCGCACCTGCCTGGCAAGTGTGAGGTTGTGAGTTTGATTCCCAATACCAAAAAGATAAAAATAAACTTTAGTGCACCCTCCACCTCTCTACCTTAACTACAGTGTGGTTTTGCCTGGTGAGTTCTCCCAATAGCTGATTCTCAAGAATGAACTGTCATACTTCCTTCTCCCCTTTAAACGACATAGTCATACATGGCTGCATAACAGCGTACCACAAACCTAGCAACAAAGAACAGCACCCATGTGTTAGCTCATAAGTATGTGGCCAGAAGCATGCGCACTTGGCCGGGGTTTTGACTTAGGGTCTCCTAGGGATAAAGTTTAGGTGTTCACTGGGAGCTATCTTCTGGACATTCTAGGGGTGAATCTGCTTTTAAGCCTTTTAAGACTGTTGACAGGATTCAGTTCCAATGGGGACTGAGGTCCCCATTTCCTTGCTGGCTATTAGTGTGCGTGTGTGCGGGGTAGGGAGGATATAACTATTAGCTTCTAAAAGCTTCTCTGTGGTCCTTGTGTAAGGCCCACTACACCCTCAAAGCCAGTGGTGGACGTTCATGCCCCTCACACTTTGAATGCATCTGGCCCGCTCTTCTTCTACTTTCTGGAGAAAATTATCTACTTGTTTTTTTTTTTTTTTTTTTTGTGGTGGTGGTACTGGAGATGAACGTAGGGCCTCCCACTGCTCACAAGATTTCTTTCTTCTAGGCCTCTCACGTTGGATGGGCAATCACATCTGCTTTCAAGGTGAAGTTATGTTGATCCTTTTAGTGGTATCTTTCAGGGTAAAAATGCCTGGGGTGGTGATTGCTTTCACAGATTGCAAAATGGCTATAATCATCCAGCTCCCTCAGCACTGAGACTGTAGTGCTTCCTATAAAAATTGGGATCAAAGCATGGTGGGTGGTACACACCTGTAATCCCAGAACTTTAGGGAGATGAGGCAGAGGGGTCACCAGGTTCAAGTACACCCTGGGCAATTCAGAGAATTTGTGAGATCCTGTCTTAAAGTAAAACATTTTAAATAGTCTGGGAAACAGCTCTGTGAGGAAGTACTGGGTTGAATTCCTAGAAACACATACACACATACTCACATGTGCGCACACACACACACATGCATACACACACAGAAGGAGGTGGAATCCATAGCCCCTCTCCTGATGCGCAGCTGATCTTGTGACTTGCTTTAACCAACAGAAGGCAAAACAAGTGACACTGAGTCTGCTCTGAGCACTGGTGACCAGAAACTGCACACTTTTGCCTTACCCTGTGAACTGTGCTGAGCCACTGTGTGAACAAGGCCATACAATCAAATCCAGACGCTATGATAGAACATAGCGGAGGTGAGCGGAACCATGGATTCACAAGAAACATGAAGACACTAAATTTGCGTAGCTTTGCTATACTGTCATAGTTCCATTTCTCTCTAGGAGCAGGTTAAAAGGGTGAATTCCACTGTTTTGTTGTTGTTGTTGTTGTTTTGTTCTTCGTTTTTCTTCCAATACCAGGAATCGAACTCACGACCTTGCACTTGCCAGGCAGGCGCTTTGCCACTGAGCTAAATCCCCAGCCCTTAATTCCACTATTTTTATCTTTTTGTTTTGTTTTGTTTTTTTCTGGTACCGGGAATTGAACTCATGACCTTGCGCTTGCCAGGCAGGTGCTGTGCTGCTGAGCTAAATCCCCAGCCCCTTCCACTGTTTTTAATAGCAACATTAAACATGAGACAATTCTCATAGGAACTTTGAGATGATAACATAATCCATTTGTTCCGCTGATTTGTAAATTATCTTTCTGTGATAGGTACACACTGATTTTGTATAATTAACTTAAAAACTATAGTTAGAAACCACAACATTTTATTTTCGTCTTTTCTCTAAGAAGGGGAAAACCCACATTAAGTGTATGATGAATGTCAGAGGCCAAAAAGAAGGAGCTGAATTGAGGGTCCTTGGGACCCTCTAACCTTTCAAAATAGTGATACCTCACATAGCATTAACCAAATATTGAGGGGCTTGCCTGAGACAGGGATAAAAATTTATTCTTGTATTTAATTTCTTGTATAAGTAATGTTGATAAGGTACTTTATTACCTAGGGAGTATTTGCTACAGTTTAGGTCTTAAATATCCCCCAAAGGTCCATGTGTTAAATAAAGGCTCCATCCCCAGGGTGACACTGGTGGGAGGTGGTGGAACTTCTAAGGGGTGAGGCCTAGTGGGAGACCCTTACGTGGCTGGGAGTGTGGCTTTGAAGGGTGTTGTGGGATCCCCCACCCCTTCCTCACACATCTTGGCCATGAGGTGACCTCTTTGGTTCTACCAACAGCTTTTGTCACGAAGTGTGGCCTCCTCAGAGGCCCAAAATAATATGGATTGAAAAGCAATAGGCCCAATCCTGTACTTTTCCCTTTATAAGTTATCTCAGATATTTCATTTTAGTGACACAAAGCTGACTAACACAGCATTTAAACCATATAAGTTTAAGATGTGGATATTATTCCCACCTACCCCTCCATATACCATTTTACACATACGAAAACCAAAGCTCAGAGAGCCTTTCGGTCTCCTCAGTGTAAACACAATGGGTAGGACACGAGCCTACTTCTACCCAACACAAAACCCCATGCTTTTCTCATGCATGAATAAATGATCAGTGTCTTGGAAGATGGCAGTAGGTTTCATTTAATGCCTTCATAATACTGATCACTTCTTGCACAACATCTACCTTAAATTTGGAAAACATCGAGTGGAGAAATCATTAGTTTATAACAATGAGCCATTTAACTTATCAAACAAAAATCACCTCTGAAGTCTTTCCCGTGTGCTCAGCTTCCATGTATTTGTAATGTACTGACCTCTTTGCTGGCGTATTTACCTTTCACCTCACTGTGTTTTGGTATAAGTACTTTGAACATTCAGAAAAGTTGAAATTTAAAGCAAATACCCATGCACTCACGGCCTGGCTTCCACAAATAAGTTTCCCATACTCACACAATCATGCAGCAGTCCATCTAGCATCCCCATCACCCACAACACAGGTTAGTAGCCCAAGACACATGACTGTTGAGAAGGCTGCACTGTGAGCTAAGGTTTGTGAGTTCACCTTGGCACCAGCACCTGTAGACAAAACCACCCGTGATCAGAAAAGGCAATTTCAAAGGAAGGATGTCAATGAAAGTACCAAGTGCAGTTTCAAAATGACTTAGTCTGAATGGAGGCTTCGCCCATCTGCTCGTAGAAAGGGCTGCAAGAATACAACTCCTGCCTGCTGGGCCAGAGATTGTTCCTTTACTGAAGCTCTAATTCTGAGTCATATTTTAGGCCTTTTTTCTTTTTTTTTTTTTTTATACCTGGGAATTCCCTCTCAATAGTGTTATAAACAAAGATGAAAGGCAAAGAAGGGAATCCTGAACTTACAGGATGTAGAATGGTAGAAGACAGGAGAAAAGTGAAATCCACTGAGAACACACAACTAAAAGGCACATGTGTAGTGATGGAGAGGACAGAGTTACTCCAGAAGAGTGGTCCAGCGAGATGTTAGGAGGAAGGGTAGTCAGCGTGTGCTACACAAGCCTGGAAGTAGGGCCCTATTGTTTTAAAACTATAGTAGAGTCGGCAGAGTCCTGCGACTCACTGTATGGCCCAAGCACATGCTACTTTGTGCCTCATTCTACTCACATAATGGAGAACCAGTGGCCAGAGTTATAAGTGGATGCAAGGCTTGTGGCTCAGAAAGCCCCCAAAATTGCGCACAGAGTGGGCGAGTGTCCTTCCACTTGATTGTGGCTGCTGAGGGTTCTCCATAAGAGAATCAGGATAAGCAGATGTTTTGGAAAATGTTAACATCTCTGGGTGGGCACTTAGAAGAAAGCAATTGGAAGACAGAGCAAACTAGGAAGGGACTTAGCCAACTGCCTCACAAGGTTGTCAGCAAAGAAGTTTATGCCACCAAAATCTACTTTTGGTGTAATGCCTTACTTGTGGACGTCACTGTGGACAAGATTCCTTAAAACTTGGCCTGAAAAATGAAGACCTCTAATAATATTTTGTAGGAAAGAATTTTAAAATGAAGCCCAGGACAAAAACAGTCATGTCATCCTAATTGCTATGGGGATAATAACTACAGCAAGAGGTGAGTGGGACCTTGGAGTGGGAGGAGCTGCAGAGCCAGAGTCGCTGGGAGGGCAGACCACTTGGTGGGACTGGCCCATCAGAACCCACATAATCTTCTAGCTCTCCATAAGACCTCAATATTGCTGCTGCTGAAACAAACCCTTTTTGTTTGCTGCATACTTCCCTTTATGTCTTTACCAAAAGTCCCTCTCAGCTAAGGCCACTTGAAACAATACTGGTCTTAGCAATCGTAAGTAGCTCAAGTGGCTGGAAATGGAGAGATTCTGCTGTCCTGGAAGGTGTATGTGTGTGAGAGGTGTATGTGTGAGAGGCGGAGAGGAAGAAGCTATAGAGTTTACAGGCACACCTCCATGTTCTTCCTTTTGGTAATGATTAGGATTGCAGATAAGTAGTATAAGAGACAATTTCATTTTGTAGTTGATTAAATTGGGCTACATTTATAGTCAGTGGTAATAAGACCAAAGGAATTACCTGGGTTTGACTCTTGGACAAACTCACTTTTGTTCTTTTTATCTATCAACAAGTGTTCACTCTCTTTTCTCTTTTTTCTTCTTCCACCCTGTCCCTTCCCTTCATCTACTTTCCCAACTGAACAGTCTTCCTTTGATTCCAGCTAAACTGCTGATGATAGAACTTGGCAACGTGGTATTTAGAAGGAATTTTCAGAAAACTAGGACCCACTGGGTGGGTGTTTCCTATGCAGTGCTGCAGTATCCCATGCTTTTCTTTTGTAATATGCATAGAGCCTTGAAGTTACAGATTTCTGCCCACTGTATAAGCTTCATGAGAACAGAGAGGTGGTCTTGTTCACTGTTACATTCCTAAAATCTAACATAGAGTACTCACCTCTGGGATATGTGTCTCCCATTATCTGTTCAACCAGCATTTATGAAAGGTTGTATTCACTCAAGGCACTGTGCCTAAGGAAGATGTTAGTAACACAGTGGTTCTCAAAAGCATGAATTCTGAGACTTCATTAGACATATAAACTATCATCCAGGCATGGTAGCCCCTGCATGTAATCCCAACTCTCAGAAGGTTGAGGCAGAAATATCTCCACAAGTTTGAGGTCAGCCTGGACTACATAGTGAGTTCAAGGCTAGTCTGAACTACATAGTGAGACCCTGTTTCAAAAACAAAACCAAGAAAACAAAAAAAGAAAAAGAAAGAAGAGAAAAAAAATAAACTATCAGACCCCTGCCCAGATTTATAGAATTGAAACTGGGGGTAGGATTCAGAAACGTGTGTGTTCACAGCCTTCCAGGTGATGTGATGCATGCTGAAGTTTGAGAATGACTGTGGTCATGATTACCCTGTGTGTTAGTCAGCTTTCTCACATTGTGACAAAATACCTGAGATAATCAACTTAGTGAAGAAAAAAAAAGTTGATTTTGATTCATGATTTTGGAAGTTTCAGTCCAGGGTAATTTGGCTTTGTTGCTTTGGGCCTATGGTGGCACTGGACATGAGACAGAAAAGGTCTGTTTCTCACATGGCAGCTAGGAAGCAAACAGAAGGAGGAAGGGCCCTGGTCCCAGTGTCCCTCTCCAGGGCATACCCCAGTGACCCTACTGCCTCCCACTTGGCAAGGGACCAAGCAAATAACATGGGCTTCTAAGGACATGTTGGTCAGGATGGAGTGTAAACAAAATCGGCTTTGGGGTCCACCCTGGGGGACTATTAGAACACATTTCTGGGTGCATCGGTTCCATCATGGATGCATGGCCTTGGGGTCCATGTCTGGTTCCTGGCCTCTTCCTCTCTAGCCCTGTTCCCCTGCTCTGCTTCCCAGCAGGCCTACCCTCAGCAGCTCTGCTCCTCTACATCCTTGTGCCGCATTTCTGCCTTAGAGTCAGTGGCGCATAGACTGAAGCCATGTGCAAATTAAAACTCTACTCCTTTTACTAGCGGGTGGTAGGTACTGGGTCCCAGTCATACAAAAGCAAATGCAAGGGGACATTCTAGAATGATATATTCTACAAACTATAAGACTCTAATTGTTGTTTTTTTTTGGGGGGGTACTGGGTATCAAACTGAGAACCTCACACTTATCAGGCAGGCACTGTGCTGCTGAGCTATATCCCCACCCTTGGTTGTTGGTTATAATTGCCACATTCTTTTATTAGGCTGGGAGGAGTCCATAATACCCAGCATGTCGGTGTTGCCAAATTATTTTAGCAGCCTACCGGGCCTATTTTATGTGTGTGATGCTGGAGATTGAACCCAGGGCCTTATGCATGCCTTCATGCACTCACTGAGCTCTGTTCATGTAGCCTGCTTAAACACTAATCAATCACCAGGGGAGACTTCCTAAAAATTCTGATGCTGGGCTCCCCCTAAAGAGATTCTCTTTTGGTTGGTCCTCAGTGTGAACTGGGTATTAATTTTCTTTTAATGTTCTTCAGGTGATTCTAATACATAGTTGTCTTGGTTACTTTTCTCTCGTTGCTGAGACAAAATACCCAATGCCCAAAATGAAGGAAGGAAAGGTTTATTTAGCTTACAGTTTGTGGAGGTTTCAGTCCATACTTGGCTGGCTCTGAGGCAGAAGGTAGCAAAGCAACAAGAGCAAAGGGGGGAATGGCAGCCGAACAGCAAAGCAGCCAGAGCGAAAGGGAGGAATGGCGGCAAGCAGCTTCTTTCCCTCCCTTACACTGTAAACAGGCTACCCCCACCTAAGGGGCGTGTAGCTCTCACATAATCTCCGTGCCCTTCTCTTCCACAGGCTCAGGATGTATACAAAGTAAGCACCCTGGCTTCCTGCTGAGTCACTTAGCCAAACCTCTAGACTCCCCAAGTTGACACAATGTATCAACCATAACAATAGTCAAGATTGTGAACCACTGAAATAGTTGGAAAACTACACAATTAATGAGGAATTAAAACAAAACCCACTGATAAAATAAAGAAAAAAATCAAAAGAAGTCAGTGCTTTAGGTTGTCACGTGATTTGTAAATTAAATCCATCAAATATTGTCAATTTCATAGGATTATCATGCCAAATGTTCTCAACTCCCAAATAGAAGCAGTTATGGTGGGTAGCCCACAGAAAGGCCCAGGAAATGGAAAAATCATAAATTTATTTAGTCTGTTTAACTGAAGCAGAATCTATGTTCTTCACACTAATACTACTATTGTGGTTTTTGATTCTTTTTCTTCTAGGGTTGGGATCATAAACTTTTCCTATAAAGTGCTAGATAATAAATGTTTTAGGCTTTGCAACCCACATGGTCTGCCTTGCAAGGACCTACTTTTGCCATTGATGCAGGAATCCAGCCACAGAGAATTCGGAAATGAAAGAGTGTGGCCGTGTTCCAATGAAATGTAGTTACCAAAACAGGCAGGGGGCCAGATTTGGTCAGGGGCTGTAATTATCCCACCCCTGGTCTAGAGTACTGATTCTCCGTGAGAGTGTTAGAAAGCAGGCATAAGTTGTTTTAGACTTCCACATGACAAAATCAGCTTCCTAGTTAACTTGTGGTACAAATTACAGAGGGCTTCTATATGTCGGGTAGCTTTTAAGTGACATAACAGAATATTGTTGGGTTCCTTGGACTCCATTTATGCAGCACTTGTGAGGTTTGAGACAGAGCTGGGCGGAGACCCAAACTGAGGCAACTCCTCCTCTGTCATTAAAAAAGCGAATATGAAATAGGCCTCTTAGTCCTTTTGGTGGTATACAAGCAAGTTTGTTTGTAATTACATCTTGTTTAGATGTAAGTATGTATATGAGAAATACACACTTGTTTTGAAATTCTGCTTTGTATTGGAGTGGTCAATAAGTATTTATTGAATAAATGAATTAGTTAGACCTAATCTGAACAAATGAACTACTAGGTGTCTGTCCACGATGAGATATTTGGGGTCATTAAAGAACAGGTGGATAGATAGATTTACATTCTTTAGTAAAGTGACAAATGAAAACAAATCCTGACTCTGTACTTAACGTCTGCCCCTAAACACAGGCTAAGGATGGTTGGTTAACTTCTAAATTCATTTCAGGGCTGTTTTCCAGCAGGAAAACCTCACAGTTCTCTCCTAAGTATTTCAATATCTGTGGGCTATACTGAAGCATTCTTTGAATTCTGCTTTGATCTGAGGACCTCTGTGTGCTTTGTAACTATATACAGGATTAAATATTTCCTCCATTTAAGTAGAAATCCCAAAGCACAGAGGTGTAAAGTGGCTTGAGCAAGGGTTTTTGGCAAGTTGATTAGAGGCTGGTTTAGAACCAAGGACTTCTGAATGAAAATATTTTTTTGTTTTGTTTCCATGCTGAACTTCTTGAGATATATATATTCCCTTTTTAAAATTTATGTATGTATGTATGTATGTATTTATTTATTTATTGTCTTTTTGAGACAGGGTCTCACTATGCAGTTCAACCTGAACTTGAGCTCATTTTGTAGCCCAGGCTGGCCTCAAACTCGCAGCGATCCTCCTGCCTCAGCCTCCCGAGTGCTGGGATTACAGGCCTGTGCCACCACACCCGGCTATGTTATATATTCCTTTTTGATACAGAATATATGTATGATAGAATATTACAAAAAGTTTCAATATATTTGAATAAAATTATACCTCCGCACATATTGTAAAAATCAAAAGTAGATCAATCTGAAGACCAACATTAGTTTCATTACCAACAAATGTAACTTAATGATTTTTTGGATTGAAGAAAATCTTCTTAGAGTCAGGGTTTTCTAGTCGAATATAGACCAATGGGCATCTCAGTTAAAAATTATAGGCTCCACAGGAATTGAAAGATATTAAAGGATGTTTAGACAGAAAACAGGGTTGGATGCAGTTAAGTCTTTTTTCCTGTGGCACTGTTCTTTCAGTGTGGTTCTTTCACCCAATGGGTTTGAAAAGCTCCCTCAAAGAGAATATGGGGATCTCAACCCAGCTCATCCACAGGGTGGGTTTACTTTACTGACTTCCATCAAAGAATAAGTAGTTTTCAAGACAAGTCAGTGATAGGCAAAAAGAGGTTCATTAGGCAAAAAAAATTAAAAGAATAAAGACCTCCAAGAGAAGAGGAGGCACATCATAATCTGCAGCTGGGAACATTTCTGGAGCCTTGGGGCTCCAAGATGGGTGATCTAGATGTGTATTCCACCCGTCTGTCAGGTTACCCATGTGGGCTAGGTTAGACCCCAAACCATTTACAAGTGTTTGAAGTTGAGATCTGCTGCCTACAGATAATAATGCTACTTCCTTAAGGATGGAGGTCTGTGGGGAGGAGCACAATTTACAGGTGAAAAGAACTGCCCCAGAACCCCTTTGACAGGCTAATAATTGTGTCTGTAAGACCCTCAGGGATTTTAGTTTTTCTTTTTCAGTGAATTTCCTCTAAGGGAAAAAGGCTTGAGTAACTTTTGTGTGCTGAAATGGCAGTTTTTCTTTAAAAGTACAATGTAAAATTCCAATTTTCCTTGTCTCCTTCCTATTTATCTCTGTTACTTTTTATTCTACCTCAGTCCCCTCAGGCCATCCGTGTTAGACTTATCTGGAAGTCTGTCAAACATTCCCAAATCTACATCTAATTTATGCATTCCAATCCCTGAAGGTGAGGTAAAAAAAAAATCCCTCTCTCTCTCTCTCTGAGACAGGGCCTTTCTTTGCATTCCACACTGGCCTTGAACTCTCGTGCTTCTGAGAACCACAGGTTCTAAGAATGTACCCAGGGGAGATGTGGCTCAGTGGCAGAGCTCTTTGCTTGCATGCACAAGGCCCTGAGTGTGATCCCCAGGACAGAAAGGAAGGAAGGAAGGAAGGGAGGAAGAGAAGAAAGAATTGGAATTTTTAAAAAATGTATTCAGCATTAAAGAGTGAAATAAAATATAAAATGAATCCAAAACTACCTTCCAGAACAAATATTGGCAGGATGCCTGAATGGGCAAATATATCGAAGAATTAAAATATAATCAAGGATTATTCTATGTAAAAATGTCAGGAGACAGTAGAAGATCTGATTTTTGAAAATGACAGGGAAGGTTTTAAATAAATTACTTGTTGCAAATGTTCTGCTCTTAAAGGAGAAGTGTTTTAAGCAAGCAAGTCTTCCCAAACTAATGACTTTATGAACTATAAAGTGTGAAGACAGCTTTTCATGAGCTTCAGATCAAAAGATTTTTTTTCAGTAAGACTTTCTAGGATTCAAGGACGTTCTTTCAAAATTAAGAAGCGATAGGAAATGTACTATGTAAAAACCAATTATCTAGATCTGAAATACAGACACGGCAATTATCTGTCCCTGCTAACCTGAGGTTTCATTTTTAGACTATCTATGAATAAAGGATTTAAACAGGATTATTTCTACAGATCAAACATCAATTAATTATTTTATTTCCCTGCCTAAAAGTGTTCAGTGACTCCTCGTATCTCTAAGGACAAAGTTCAAACTCAGCGTACCTGGCTCCCCAGCGCCAGACTCCCCCTTCTCCAGGTTTGGCTTTAGCTTCTGTACACTGCTCAGACATTGCCTTGATTCTCACTGATTTTCTAGCACACAGGGAGCACTTAACACATACTGTGTTGTTAGTAAAAGTGTAATTACTGACAGTGGAGAAAAACGAACACACGTAAGCTATGGCTGGGCTTTCAAGCCAAAAGTTTATGGAACAGCCTCACTGTTCCCACATACACGAGGATAAGAAGGATTCTTTATACGTTAAGAATGATTAGGAACATTTGGAGAAGATATCATTAAAATTTGAAGTTATTTTTAACACACAATCCAGTCTTCATTTTTCCAGTGTCAGATGCCATGGTTTTTCTGTGACCCTAAGTCATTCTGGGGACTTATCTAATCAGCAGGCACTGCAATATTTTATGGAGACTCAAGAAGGCATTTACTATCTTATGGAATTTTCACAACATCCAAGCACCATGAGATGTACTTTTATCTCCAATATAAGTAAAATGAAGTTAGGGAGGTGAAATAAAACTCCTATAGAAGGACCTGGTAAAGGAAGGGCAAAGTCTGAATTGAAACCAAGATGGGTTGGACTCCAAAACTGATTTTCTTTTGATGCAGCAATGCAGTGACCCCCTACTGGAAGGCTCTGATGATCCCTTCCAGTTCTAACACTAATTTCTAAAGAAAGAAGGACATTCTTCTTTGGACATCTCTTGTACCTATCAGTCCCAGCTAGAGGCTAGGGGACAAATCAGTCTTCTCAGTGTGTCTCCTGTTCTCTGAACGGACACATGGAGATGCCAGGCCAGCTTTACAAATAGCAACTCAAAGGACGTTTCATTTCATTTGGGATTAGTAAGCTATTTCCATTTATTGTACTTCCTGAATTCCTCTTGTAGAGAACAGCGTCACTAAAGGACAGATCAGGCTCTTCTGCCATGTGAAATATAGCAAACAGAGGCCACCTATGAAACAAACAGGAAGTAGGGCCTCACCAGACACTGACTGTCAGTACCTTGGCTGGGGACATTTCAGCATCCAAAACTAATGAACAAAGTACTTCAGCAAGGAACTAGAAGCCACTGACTGCTGCCCTCCTGAAGCCACTGTGCAGCAGAACAATGTTCATCTTGCATGTGGTTATGAATATACAGGTGAGCGTCTGTGGAGGGTCTTCCTTTTATTTTTTGTTTTCCAGAGATGGAACCCAGCATTATATGTATACCAAGCTCCGGCTCCACCACTGAGCTACGCCCTAGCCCTCTCATGGAGTATTTATCTATTTATTTATTTATTTATTGGTACCGGGAATCAAACTCATGACCTCAGGCTTGCCAGGCACGTGCTTATCCCGCTAAGCTATATCCTTGGCCTCACTCATGGAATTTTTAAACAAGTTCTTTGGGCCCACACTTAGCCATCTCTAATACCGTATTCAACACACTGAATTGACCTAGAAGTAAATTATCTAAATTGTTCATGGTTCTTGGCATATGACCTTAGCTTATGTTATCTTTTTTTTTTTTTTTGTACCGGGAATCAAACTCACGACCTTGCACTTGCCAGGCAGGTGCTGTGCTGCTGAGCTAAATCCCCAGCCCCAGCTTATGTTATCTTTAATCACTTTAATATTCTACATGTTTTTATACACATGAAAAATGATCAGGACGGTTGTCTTTTAGAGGTTCTTGCGAAATGAGTCTTGGCATGTTTGGGAGTAAAATATAAATATACACCCCTGCTCATTAGGCTTTTAGACTGTAGGTATTGGTTTATATACTTTTTTTTTGTTACCAGGAATCGAACTCAGGACATTGCACTTGCCAGGCAGGTGCTGTCACTGAGCTATATCCCCAGCCCTGGTTTTTATACTTATATTGGTTTATATACTTATAAAAAAATGAATATATCCTTTTATTTGTAAATGTTACATACTATTCAATTCACTCTTGTCATTAATTTAATGATTATAATGTGATCCTTAATTTTTTTTTTTTTTTTTTGTTTTTCTCCGGTACCGGGAACCGAACTCACGACCTTGCACTTGCCAGGCAGGCGCTTTTTGCCGCTGAGCTAAATCCCCAGCCCTGTGATCCTTAATTTCAACTCTGTAATTGGCAATGCACATTACCAGCCAGATGAACATATGACACTTGACTGCATGTACTTAACTGTGGAAAGCACAGGTAATACAAATATTTGAATAGTGCTTTACTTAACAAAAGTTTCATTGTAGGGAAGAACTCATTTCCTAGAAAAAAGGATCCAAAAGCTTAGTGACTTGTCCAAATTCAAACTGCTAGTAAGGGGCAGAGTCAGCACTTAGCCCTCAAATGTCATCTTAACTATCAGAAAGACAATCAAACAATGCAGAACAACCTTAAAGACTGGTAATTAGGTGTAACAAATACTGGTTCTGTGAACCCAACTACATCATGCGTATGAAAACTCAAAGTCAGAGCCGGGACAGAGTGACTAGAATAAATTAAAAGGAATTTACGTTCAGGGATATTATTGCACAGCAAAAAGAAGATGGAGTTAAGACACACAGCCAGTGGGGATTTGTCTGTGAAAAGGGAAGCTGGGTTGTGTGTAGGATGCTGGGAATGCCCTAGAAGTCTGACCTTCTGGCTTACATCCATCCATGTGTCCCCTTGTCCTCTGACTTTTGGTTGATTCTGACAATTAAAACTCCTGGGTTTAGGTGGGAAGCAAAGTTCAGAGCAGCCCTTGGTTCCCTCTGTGAGGTCTCTTCGGGTGGCAGTGGCCCTGCCAAAGGTTACTGTACCTTGTGAGGGCTCCTGATTTCTACGACTCTCCCTTTCCAGGTGGCAATACCCACTAGTACCCATGTGCACGCCTCCCCTGGTCTCCTTACACCCTGCCCAAAGCCTGGATATCAGTACTTTTGTAAATAAACGGTCCAGCTCAAAAACTGCTGGACCCCTGGATGGATGCAGCTTTGAAGTCTTCCCAATTGTTACCACGGTTATTTTGTGAACTGTTATCTTGGTTTGCTTGTTCTTTCTTCATTGTAATGATTTAGGATTCTTCACTGAAGTTCAGACGGTATACAAATTTTTAAGAAAGGAAAATTCTTTGAGTTCACTCCATTTTCTTAAAAATACAACTATCAGCCACACTCGCAAGCAAGAGAGAAGTCCAAAGTAAGTAAAATAAGGGCACAGCTTTATTTTGCTACAAGGCAGTAAGTACACTGTCGTCAAAGTTTCAGTGCCGGCCATCTTGCACTGAATGTTCTTAAGGCAGAAACTCCCTATTGACCTCAGTCTTTGTCTTCTCCCCGAGGCAAACACAGGACTTGACTCTCTCTTCAGCTGCAAACACCAGACCCGTGAGGCAGTTCTGATATCATAGACTTCGAAACCCTGGGGATGCTGATCAAACTCAGAACCCCCGAATTAAAGAACAAGTCAGGCTGAACTCGAACAAAACATAGGACATCAACAACACAGATCTCCCAAAAAAGAAGTGCAATGCATGCTTTATAAACCACAACAACAAAAAGGAACCAAAAAACAAAACACAGAACAAAAAATGCAAAATCTCCCAAACAACTTTTCCAATGTATTACAAAAGGAAAAAAAAATGTGTATTTTTAAAAAATAAAAAAGTCTGAGATACTAGTGCATAGTCAATTACCTAACACCAAGTTTCTTGTCTTTCCATTCAAGCTCTACTGCCCCTCTGATACTAGCAGCATGTCTACAGGCTAAGACTGTAGCAGCAAAACACAGTTTTTATTTGGCATTTACAAAATTAAATTACTGAATAAAAATATAATTTTTTTATAAAACTATTTCATACAGTAATAATTTTTGAAGCAAGCTAACAAAAAACTCATAAAATGGTTTAGTACAACAAATGTACCTCCAATGTTATCAACCATACATGAGCATTTACAATCTCCATTAATTGTTCTGTGGTGTTTAGTCAACATTTATAGTAATGCTTTTACTGATTCTTTAAAAATATGCACATACGTTTAGTGATTGAGGAAAGTAGAATACTGGAGTACCTTTTTTGTGTAAAATTTTAAAAAACTCAACACAGCAAAAAATACTGATCTATTGGCCCCTCTAAAATACAGATAAATCATTTTATATATTTTTTTTAAAAATCTGCTTCAAGATATTAACTGGTTACAAAATTCATTACCTAATAATTTAGGTAAGACTGCTATTTATTTTTTAAAAATTCTTTTTAGTTGAGCGAAATCCAATAAGATTTCATCCAACTAAACGCACTTGGTACTGTGCTCAACTGTTGTACCACAACAAAAATAGGTGCTTCTCCCAATCATGGAAAGCTTCATGTCGAGGAATGATCTATCCCAAGTCAACTTGAAGTGTTCTCAAAACCATAATGCTTTTTGGAAACGTCTCACATGACCAGAGTCCGGGCTGAGAATGCATTCACGTATTTATGAGTCTGAGCGGACGCCGTCATCTGGTCCTCTGTCTTCCCACAGGATACCGGTTCCCAGGCACCACTACAAGGCTAAGGGGGAGAGGTGAGAACAGGTCAAAGCAGGAAGCACAGACTGGACTCTGAAAGGTACCTCAGTCCCAGTAAGACCAGCGTATGACATTTTGATTGTTGACGACGACGAGGGGCCCATGCCAGGAAGCCTTTGTAAGACAGCCTCTCGACTCCTTGATACTCAGAAACCCAGTGTTAAGTGATATGAATGATCAGAAACTTTATTAGCAAGAGGGAAAACCCACTCCAAGGCTTCACAAGATGCAGCCACACCGTCACACTGGCGCCCCTTCTGTCCCTGCTGAGCACGAATAAGCGTAATTCTCCTGATCCCCAAGATGAACTGTGGGCGAGCGCTGAGCAAATTGGCGCGTGCTTGAGCCAACAAGCTCACACAGGCAGTGGGAGTGACTGACATCTAAAAGTTTATATTTTTCATAATTAATTTTTAAAAATCTGTTCCTCAGTATAGCTCATCATTATTATTTTTGTAGTACTGGGGATCAAAACCAGGGCCTCGGACACATGCTAGGCAAGTGCTCTATCACCAAGCCGCACCCCGCCCCAATCTAGTCTAATTTTTAAAGCTATACTGGAAGATATAAGACGGATGTAATGTTCAAGGGATGGTGTCTAGATCCTAGGAACCCTTTATTCCTTCACACACATGATCTCTTTTAAATAGTAACAGAGCTATCAACCATCGCAAGGTAGGTTCATCCTGTCTTTAGTCAGGGTGGAGGATGGAGCGGCGCAGAGAGTGGTAACTTGCCGGAGCTGCTCTGCAGATCTCTGGCCTGTCTGCTGCAGTCCTGCTGCCGCTGGGGCTCCATGCTGCCTCTGACTGAAACATGCACCACCTACGCTGCGCTTCATTCCCAAAAGGATTTAATATGATTACAAAATAAATACAGCAGGGTTTCAAAAGTGCAGAGAGCAAGATTGTGGGGAAAATAAACGTGAGAAAAATAAATAACATGAAGTTGGGGGAAGATTTGTACATAAATCACATCATGAAGCACGGTGCCCAGACAGATGTCAACTACCGGCTTGACCCCGAGCTCTCTAGCAGTCACTGCAGACAGGGAAACAAACCCAAGCAGCCGCTGGTGCCTGTAAGGTCAATATGGAACCGGTGGTTTAGGAAAGGCACCATTCCTGGTACTGATCCTAAGAAGAATCACTTCCCATGGGACAAAAGAAGAAAGGTCATTGCTCCCCAGAGCCTAAAGTACTTTGAGAGACAAACACACAGGTGTCTCACAGCAGGTGGCCTAATAATTGACAGTGTGTGGGGCCCCAAGTGCCGCCTGCACGTGAGCAGGGGATGGGACACAGAGAAATTGCCAGGGCACTGCCATAGGAAGAGGGCAAGAACGGGCAGGGCTACACAGGCAGGTGGAAAAGCAGGGGTGCGATCCAGGTGGCAAGGTAGCAGGAAAGAGAAAGGAAGCTGCAATCTGTACGTTGCTGATGCAATGACAGAGAAAAGAAATACAGTGGTCAGGGAGCTGAGGATTTACGGCACAGCGCCTGCCTGGCAAGCGCGAGGTCGTGAGTTCGATTCCTGGTACTTGAAAAAAAAATTAAAAAAAACAAACAAAGAAAAATCAAAAAAAGAAATACAGTGGTCAAATGACAACATCTAACAAGCCCCTCACGCGTGTTGTCCATCTTCTCAGAATTCCACAGGTCTCATCTCACCCACTCTCACATAACACACCTGTAGTCCAGGCACACCTGTGGCATTGCATCTATTCTACAGAGCAGGTCATGTAAAAGGAAGAGAGTTTGAGCAACATACTCAAGGTCACCAAGCTTAGAAATGAAGAAGCAAGAATCCAAACTCAGGTGGGATACATATCCCACATCCCTTATGGGGAATTCAGAGGCTCAGCCACCAGAGCCTTGGAATCCAGGAAGAAGCACTGAGCACTGGAGGTCGGGAAATCTGAACGAACGCACCGTACTGGTCTAGTAGTCAGGTTTCCTTGCTCGGCAGCTGGAACAAAGTTCCAGTGCCATCAAGTTTATAGTGTCGTGTTCTAAGTTTTGTATAAAATCACCAGGGTAGTTACAGCATCCTTTGAAATAGTTCTGAATAAATGCTCTTTCCCTAGACTTAAGCATGTGGATTAAATATTTCTTTGGTATATATCTGTCCGCCCAAAATCCCTATTTTAGTTTTATGGATTGCTTACATGCAGTAAAATTTTCCAGTGCAGAACTGAAATACTTTATTGACACATGACTTTAAAGTTAAAATGTAATGTTATCTTTTTAACTACTCAGATAGTGTGTGTAGTCCCTGTAGCACAATATGACATACAATAACTACTATTTTGGGAGTGATTCCATATGCTGTGCTGCCTACCATTAAGCACTATGCAGTGCTTCGAAGCAATGATCAGATACACAAAGAACATAGATTTTAAACAGAAAGTAACAGTGAAGCAGAATGAATGTCTTTTTTTTTGTTTTTGTCTTTTTGAGACAGGGTCTTGCTACGCAGTTCAGGCTGACCTTGAGCTCACTTTGTAGCTCAGGGTGGCCTTGAACTCGCAACGATCCTCCTGCCTCAGCCTCCTGAGTGCTGGGATTACAGGTGTGCACCACCACGCCCAGCTCAGAATGAATGTCTTAACACACTAGTATTTTGCATGATTTAACATTTACATAGAAATGCACACAAAAAAGAAATAATATAACACTGAAACAAATGGAGTGGGAAGAGAAGGAAAGTAAGAATGGAAGGAGAAGGGAGATGTAAGCAAGAAAGGATTGTCTCTGTTTTACTGTGCTTAAGGGTTTTCTACTGAGCTGGCCTTCAATTAATTTCAAATAAAATTTCTAAACATGTACATTATGTGGCTTAAGATACATGAGAAATGATGTTTGCTTTTACTATGCTTCCTGGAAGAGTCAAGTTCTGATCCTTTCTCATCTAAGTTTTAGGCTGATGCACAATTTCCCAGATCCATTCAGGAGAATCTAATGCTGAGTATTATCAATTTAATATAGCTTCAACTTGAAATATAATTGTGATTTTGATAGATCTTCACATGGCTTATTACTTGGTTGTGTTGGGCTCTTCCTCTGGGACCAGATATTTAAAATGAGATCAATGTAAAGATATCATGTATTTCAAATTTGTATTTGCAGAGAACTTTTCCAATAACTGGCTTCTCCTAAGGTCAGAGAGAATTTGAGAAGATACAAATCAAAATGACTAAAATATCCAAATTCCTTAGCACATAAGCACTGAGGATCAGAGCCTCGAGGGGGAAGATGACTTGGACACTCCATTCCCCCAGAGCTGACAAAAAGCAGGACGCAGTTGGCACTGTGTGCAAAGACTACTGTGTACAAAAATAAAAAGGCCTGTAAGCCAGAAGCCAGGCAGCTCCCTCTGCACCGGGAGAGCACAATCAAGCACACCCCACAAAAGCAAGCATGACAAACCGGTCAGAACAGACATGTAGTGATGGCGTTAATATAAGGCAAGACCAGAAAGAAGATTGAGCATTTAGGTTAGAAAAGCACTAGTTCCTTTCTGTCTACTTATCCTGGAGCCCCCAGGCCCTATGCCAACTTTTCAAGCAGACCGAACAGTTCTGACAAAGGAGGATTAAATGTCTTGGTGCTGGCAGAATATTTTTAATATTGTTGTATCTATCTCTGCACCTCCTCCTCCTCCCTTCTCCCTAAACTGTATTTCCTTTTCCACTAAGGAACTGATAAGCATTATAGATTTCTGCACATGAATTCTGGTTTAGTTCCTAGCCCTTGGTGCCATTGCACACATGTCACTATAGCCTAATTCGTTTCAACATTAATAATCCTACCCACACATCCTCCTTCTGCTGCTGGGGAGTCACCTTGCTTCTCCTGTGTGTGCCTTTCACTGCCCCTGGGCACAAGTGAACTATAAACAGTCTGTCAGAGCTTTAACTGGGATATCCTGTTAGCACCTTGAATAAATACCCAGATCTTTTGTAGAAAGCAGAACAAATGAAATGAGACAAGGCCATGTCCACAGGTGGTTTTCTGTCAGAATTAGATTATTTTCATATAGAATCTGAATTTCTTCATCGTACTGAATGACAACTATTAGTAGTGTATGCATAAAGCAACAGCAGACATTATTTACTGATGTCAAAAGATGGGGCGATTCTATGTTTTACAATTTTAAGACTTAAGAAATCTGTAAAATTCTAAAAACATTTGTAAAAATCAAAGCAACTGGTGGGATGCAATACTGTTTTTATTTTGATTTGGTTTATTATATGTAAGAAGCAGGCATGAATGGTGTCCAGAAGAGTAGAAGAAAGAATTCTAGTTAATTCATCTGAAGAGAATACTTATTCTAAATGAAAATTCTAAAAGTCAGAATTCCTTCCCAGAGGACACCTTTTTAAAATGTCTCAGTTATAGGAAAGAATGGACAACTCTTTCGTCGTATCCTAAGTCAGGGATGCACGTGAGTGGAAATGTTGCTATGGTATGGCTAATGGATACCAAAATTTCCTCACTAGTAGAGACTTCCTTGCATCAACCATAGATTAATTAAATACCTCCAACTTCAGGGTTCCTAAATTTTCACAGGAAAGAACCTTAAATCTTTGAGGATTAAAGGTCCAGATGGTGACTGGAAGCTGTCCCATTCAGCAATGCGGGCACTTCCCAAGCCTAAATGAACCACTGTTATTGTAGGTGGACCTTTGCCAAACAAGAGTTTGCCCCTGATGTCTCTGGAGGTCTTTTTATCCTACATGTTTATAGACTTCCCAAAAGTTTGTATCATATAGCCTAGGGTATCACATGTTTTTGGAAAAACAGCTCTCATTTTGGTTACATATTAGTCCCAGACCATTATGATTAAGACAAGTGCCAAACTGCCCCAACCCTAAAGCAATTCTATCTTTGCTGGCCTCCTCTAGCAAGATTCTATCTCAGAGTGTTTATTCTAAATTACTAGGCAAACAAATGAAAAATCCATGTATTGTAATGTCTGGGGCAGGGCACCCTGACTCTGAGCTCAACAGAGCTTCCCCCTTCACGGAGCCTGTCTCAGTTCAACTCGAAAGCTACACGCAGAAAACCTGCTGAATTAAAGCATCTGTTGAAAGCAGGTCACTGCAGTACTCCTGACAGCTACATGAATTTTTGCCAGGGTAAGTGGAAAAAAGTGACCAGAAGAGAGAGCCAAGTAAGTGTGGGACACGCAGAGTAGCAGGTCGATAACATGCTCGAATAAGACATGCTCAGAAATTTCTCTAGCACATGTACACTGTTTCCATGCTGACACAGGCAGCAGAAACAAGGTGAAAACCGGTAAACCAGCAGTTTCATCTTCATAATACCAAGAGGTCTGACTACCTTTATTTCAAGGAATTAGATGAATCAGCTATCTCTTCTGGTGACCCACTGACATTGTTCTACAAAAGTAGAAAAAGGGATAGTATACTAGAGGAACTTGTACACCACAATGAAAAGAAGGCCTGGCCATTGATGAGGTTTCCGCATTTGCCTGTTTAAGAACAGAGACTATGACTCGTCTCTGCCTAATAATAAACACCACTGGTGCACCGTGGCCGGTGTGCCGCCATCTTGAAAACGATGTGCTCCTCTGATCTTCATAGCAACTGTGAGATGAGTGGAGGATATGCCATGGTCTCAAGCAATGTAATTCACTTAGTGAATTAAAGTCATGCAATTAGGAAATGGCACAGTCCAGACCAGAATGCAGGTTCTGTTGCCCACATGGAGTTTATTACACTTCTCAGCAACGCCTATCATAAACAAATCAAATAAAGATAGGAGCCATCCAAAACACACAGAACCAAAAAGCCCAGGGAGAAAGTGAATTTTGATTACTAGTAATAATATTTTAAAATTCTTTGATGTTGTGTGAATGTGTTTAAGTAACAATGACTTGAGAAATTCACTTAAACTCGCTGTTTTAAAAAAGTAAGACCATGACAAGTTAAGTCAGGAAATTAAAATTTAAAGCTGTCATTCTGTGGTTACAAGAAAGAGGAAAGTGAGTGAGTAGAAAGCATATAAACACATCTTTTGTATTTGAGTTTTAAATAGGAATAAAAGGAAATTATAATTCAAGAGAAAACAACAGAAGTTCAAAAGACTTATAAGTACAGTTTTGGATTTACCAAAAAAAATGTCTACCTTAAGAAATGTGTATAGTAGAATGTATTTATTTCAACATGAAAAGCATATATACAGGCAGTATTTTCTCTTTTTTTTGTTATTGTTGTTTTTGGTTTTTTTTCTCCGGGACCAGGAATCGAACTTACGACCTTGCGCTTGCCAGGCAGGTGCTGTGCTGCAGAGCTAAATCCCCAGCCCCCAGTATTTCCTCTTTGCCGAGGAGAGCTCTGTATGTCTGGCTAGGTCAGTGGTAGAGAACCGAGGGCACACATTTTTGTTTTTCTTTTTAGACAAAAGATGTTAATGAAGAGTTGTCTTCTCTAAACTAAAACCTCAGGATTCCGGTTTAAGTGCAGTGTTGGCACTTTGTGATAAGTAAGTGGGTTTTGGGTTGCAGTTTGGCACTTGGTCTCTAAAAGGTTTGCCCCATTGGCCTAGGTCCTCTCTCCGGGTAATTTCTGAATGGCAGGGCCCCAGGGGTGTTCCACAGTGAATCTGCCTCTCCCGCTCCAAACTACAAACTTTCTTCTAAGCTGAGTATTTTCACTACTTCCTCCTTTGTGACCATTTTATAGGCTTTTAGATTCCATCTTCTATCCCAGAAATCTGGGGAAAAGGGTGAGTACTAACAATGACATAATGTGAAAATCTCACATATTCTGAGCCCCATGAAAGACAAATATAAAAAATATCTCAGAATATCTTTTTTATAAGAACACTTTGATTTTGATTTTTACAGCACTGGGGTCTGAACCTAGGGCCTTAGGCATAGATGGCAAATGCTCCACCACTGAGCTACGCCCCCAGCCCACTATGTTTACTTTAACAGTAAAACTAAAGCAGAGAGAAAGAGAGAGGGAGAGAGAGAGAGAGACACACACAGAGAGAGAGAGAGAGAGAGAGAGAGAGAGAGAGAAAAACTCAACTGTTATCATTATGTAAATTATTTGGGAAAAAGATTAAATATAATTTAACAAGCAAATAGAACATGATTGTGCATAATGGCTAATAAAAGCCTCTGTTTATTTAAATTTAATCATTTAGGGACTGGGGATTTAGCTCAGCGGCACAGCGCCTGCCTGGCAAGCGCAAGGTCGTGAGTTCGATTTCCAGTACTGGAAAAAAACCAAAACAAACAAACAAACAAAAAAATTTAATCATTTATAGGTTATATATTGAGATATGTGCAAAGTTCTGAGTTATTACAATTCACCACGTCTCAGTGACCACCCACATAACAGTGGGGATACCTAACACCCTGATTTTGGTTTCTACAGACCAGTTCGCACTGAAATGCAACCTTAGGGAAATGGCTGATTCAAAGAACAGTAAGGAAAATGGCTGCTATATTTAAAAAAAATTTTTTTTTTCTGGCTGCTAGATTAAAGCCACTTAAATAAAAAGAAACACTTTGTTCCTTAGAGGCACAAGCCATGTTACAAGTGCTCAAGAGCCATATACAAGTAAAGGCTACCAAACTGGACTGCAGTAAGTTGCACAGTAGTGGTCTAGAGACTGGAAGAGATTTAAGAGACTTAAAAACCAAATACAGCATGGTGCAGTGGCACACGCACAGCTGTAATCCTAGCACTGTAAGATCCAGGCCAACCTGGGCTCCATAGTACGTTCAAGGCTTACAGTGCTGGGATCAGTGAGGCCCGGTCTTACAAAAACACCACAGAAAAACGCCAAAGGCAATATGTGAAACTGTTTCAATCTTGATAAAATAACAGGATCCTTCTATGGATTAATGAGAAAATTTAAATATGTCCGAGGAATTAGAATATTAAGGAATTGTTATTAATAATGTATGATAATGGTGTAGGGTTACAGATGAAACTGAAAATGTCTGTTTTTAGAGATAATCCAGAAGTACAAAAGTTATATTGTCTGGAACTCATTTTAATATGCTTTATAAAAATAAATGAAGTAAATCTGGCAAAATGTTAATGAGCTCAGAACAGTTTATTTTCTTTTTTTCTTTTGATGTTTTGGGTAGCAATTTGTTTTTGTTTTTGTTTTTTTTTTTTTGCTGGGAATTGAACTCAGGACCTTGCACTCGCCGGGCAGGTGCTTGTGCCACTGAGCCCTATCCCTGGCCCCTTCTTTTGATTTTTTTTGTTGTTGCTTTTTTGGTTTTTTTTGAGATGGGGTCTCCCTGTGTAATTCAGGCTGGGCTTGAACTCACAAGGTAGCCCAGGCTGGCCTCAAACTTGCATTAATCCTCCTGCCTAGGCCTCCTAAGTGCTGGGATTATAGGTGTGCGCCACCATACCCAGCCACAGTCTACTTTCTGTTCTTCTATTTAGGTTTGAAATTCATTATAATGAAATATAAAACTCAGATTCTTTTTTTCTGTTTAAAACAAAAAACAAAAGAAACAGGGTCTCTGCTATATTGCCCAGCCTGGCCTCAAGCTCATGGGACCAAGCAATCCTCCTGCCTCAGAGACACCCCGCCCCACAATCCTCCTGCCCACACCCTATAGCTGGGACTAGGAGTGTACTACCATGCCCAGCTGTAGTTTCTTCATTTGTAATTTA
>NW_004955439.1:1533905-1560233 GCF_000276665.1 Chinchilla lanigera
AAAAAAAAAAAAAATTCAGGTCAGAAATAACTTTAATTGTTCTAGTTAACTACAGTTTTCAATAAATGTTTTTGTGCTTAATAAGTTAGACAATTAGATATACCATCAATTATATAAACCCTAAATATTTTTTAATCCCCAAATATTTTGCAGTTTATATATATTTGAATTTTTAAATTTTTTTTTTTTGGTACCAGGAATCGAACTCATGACCTTGTGCTTGACAGGCAGGTGCTGTGCCACTGAGCTATATCCCCGATCCTGAATTTTTTAATTGGGGGAATCATTTTGTTGTTTCAATTAAAAGTCCTACAATGACAAAATATCTAGATTGCTTGGCTAAATCTCATTTAATATTTGATTTATTGTAAGAAGTGGCAAAAGTTATAGATCATGTAAAGTACTCAAATCAAATAGCTAGATCGTTTCAAAAAATGATTAATATGTTTAATAATGCCATGTGTGAAAAATCTGCCCAGTCAGGTCAAATTGGATCACAATGAAAATATACAAAATGGTATTATGTTTCAGGCAAGCAATATTCCCAAACTGCATAAAAACAGACAGGGGCTCCCTGCTTAGGCCTGATTTTGCTTACTGCAGTTTCACTTACTCAGGGTCAACCACGGTCTGAATATATTAAATGGGAAATCTAGAAATAAACAATCTATAATTTTCAAATAATTTTATTACAGTACAGCATTATAATTGTTCTATTATGTTGCTAGTTGTTGTTAATCTCCCACTGCGCCTAATTTATAAGTTAAACTTCATTGTAAGTACCTAAGTATAGGATAATAAAATAGTATTACATATGGTTTATCGGGTTTGGTGCTAGCCACAGTGTCAGGCACCACCAGGGGTCTTGAAGAGACACATCCACCCCAGATAAGGGCAAGTATTTTATAAATATTGTTGCACCCTGATCGTTTGAGGTGTAAGTGAGGTAGTGTGGTACAAGTACAAGGCAGTACTTGAGGGCAGCGTGTGAAATGTAAGCAATATTTAGAATCACTTGACACGTTTTCCAATAGTTATCACAAAAGCTTAAAACACTTTAGGAATAACATAGTTCTTTAGCATTGAAAGTTAGAACTCCATGACACAAAATGAAAGTGATAACTTGGTGTTAACATTCACTCAGTGTTCCTTAAAATCAGTTATCTATTGTACCAGATTATTCGGTCAGTATAAATCAGTAAGTCCTCCAGTGTAGGTAGAAACACTGACTCTTAGTTTAATTTTTATGTCTCAGTGTTTCAATTTGGTGGAAGGGACAAACAACTGTCCGCAGCATGGGATATTCACAGGTGACTTACCACCTACCAGTCCAATTATTTAAATACAGGAGGACCAAAAACTGCTTTGTGGGGCTTAATTTTTATAAGATAATGTAACAGGAAATATAAAAGTGACCATTTCATCAAATTTATTCAACACAAGAATCAACTGGTTGAAATGACACCTTGTCGGAGTGACGCTCGGGACAGTCAGTATGGAAACGCACGTGCATGCTCGGGGTAAACCGCTAAGGGTTAATCTCACTATACAGATGTTAAAATCTGTAGCTGCCAACTATGACTCACTGATATACTAGAAAACACAGGTTAATAAAACAGACTAACTACTTGTTTTTGAGTTTTAAAGATAACCAATATTTCCATTAAATAAAATACAAATACGTTGGTAAGTTCCACACTGAATATTTTTAGCATTAAAAATTCTGTGGGAACAAAATTAGACAACTTATTTTTCATAAACATTGACATTATTGTGAACTTTTATGTAATATCTTTTTTTTTTTTTTTTGGTGCTGGGAATCAAACTCACGACCTTGAGCTTGCCAGGCAAACGTGCTGCTGAGCTAGATCCCTGGCCCCTTGTAATATATATTTTAATCAGCACATTGTTTAGCTCTGAGTAGTTTTGTCTAAACATTAGTTAGGTGAAAAGCTATTAGGGTTTTCTCTTTTTAACTTTTTTGAGACAGGATCTTGCTGGCCTCAAACTCACAGGGATCCTCCTGCCTCAGCCTTCCGGGTGCTGGGACTATAGGTATATGACACCACTTGTGGCTAAGGTTCAGTTTTAAAAAAATAATCAAGAGTTTTCAGGGATGTAAATGTAATGGTATTGTTGCTTTTTACATTTGCTCTTTGAAATTTAGAATGACTTTTCCTGTACTACTATAAAGACAGGTTGAGTCCCTGGCTAGTTAACAGGATACTTATAAAACTCACTCTAGCTTAAAGTACTGACGGCATTAATCACATTCTATGCTTTGGAAACCAAAGGCCAAAAAAACCAAAAAACAAAAAAACAAAAAAACAACAAGCAAAGGTTTCCCTTCCAACCCAAGATCAGCCCTAGGTAACATTTCAAGATGGCTGCCCCTTGCTTTGCGATCCTTCTATCCCTTTTGTGGGTCCCTGTCATGTCCAGGTGGAGTTAGTCCTCATCCTCATCTCCCAGTTCTGTGTGATAAGCTGAGTCTTCTTCACATGGGTTCTACCCATGCCTGACCCAGTCAGGGCCTCTCGGGTGCAGACAGCACTGTGTTCCCTACCCATACTCCGGCCCCAGCCACCTTTCACCAGAGAGGTTCTTACCCCAGGGAAGCACTTTGATTGAATCATAAACACATGCACCTTCAGCTCTTCCAGCTCTGCTTATACGTAACAGTAATACTAAGTAACACAAATAATTAAAAGGGAAATTTGAAGATTCTCACAATTTGGAATGACAAAGCATATGCAGTGGTAGAAAAGCCCTGTAAGGGAATGAGCTGTTCTCACAGCCTGCCGTCCTGTTGCAGGGCCTTTTAACTTACAGCGTCAAGTACAACTTTGTGCTTCTGAACCGAGGTGCTCCACCTGCTCCAGGGCTTATGAATTTTCCCTGTGAGTAGCACTGGGGGACAGAGGGACTAGCTAGATACTAGGCTAGCAAATAATCTGGGGGAGCAAATTTGCATTCTAATTTACATTTGGCTCAGGATTAATTTGGAATGTATTGCATTTCATCAAGACACACCTACTTCAGGATTACAAGGGAAACCTCCTTTGATATTAAAACCTGACAGCAGATGGTATACTACAGATTAGTCACGGCTCTGACAGCTGCCTTTTTTTACTCTTATAGCCAAATACACTGCAATTACTTTCTGTCTCGCTAATTTCAAATTTCACTTAGAATCCAGTCCCTGAGCTTTGATTGCTTAGAGATAGAGCCTGAAAAACAGAAATTTTAAAGCAAGGCACACTTAAATATGTTTAAAACCAGAAGATACTGACAGAAGTGTAACACATCATGGTGGTCTCAGTCACAGTAAAAAAAAAAAAAACTGTTTCCACTTCATCAGATTTTGGGGACCTGCTCTCATAAAAGTTTCCAGAATATTTCATGTAAGTAGCAACAAAAATTATTGGGTTTTTTTAGACATAAAGAAGGTGTTAAAAAGCATCACCTTTCTATGTCTAAAATGGTAAGAACAAAAAAATAGCACAAGAGCCAGGCGTGGTGGTGCATGCCTGTAATCCCAGCACTCAGGAGGCTGAGGCAGGAGGATTGTTGCGAGTTCAAGTCCAGCCTAGGCTATAAAGTGAGCTCAAGAGCAGCCTGAACTGCAGAGTGAGACCCTGTCTCAAAAAAAGACCAAAAAAAGAAAAAAAAAAAAATAGCACAAGATAACAGCTTTACAGTGAATGAGTTTTAAGACACCAATGTTAGAACAGTAATTACCTGCGAGGGACTCACCAGGGGCCTGTTTTTAGGTGTTGTAAATGCTTTCAGAACACTGTCTTCATCTTCTGATACGGGTGTCATTAAAACAGAGCTTGTAAGAATATTCTAAAGGGAAAAGAATCATTTGAAATTTAAATGAGGTTAGATAATATGAGAGCTAACATAATCTTAACACTGTAGAGTAGATTACTCAGACATGGTACACATTAACATGAAGAAATGCAGTTGTCTGCCAGAAATTCTCTTCCCTCGGAGCTAAAAGGAGAGCTGAACTATGTACTGGCCCTTGTCCTATTGTAGCAAACATCAGCAAAATCCAGAAGCTTTAGGGTCCCAAATGGCTGTAGGCACGTGGTAGGCACTCAAAATCCATCTGCTACATCCACGCTGTTTCCCATGTGTGTGTGTGTGTGTGTGTGTGTGTGTGTGTGTATGGTACTGGGGACTGAACACAGAGTTTTCAATGTGGGCTTAACCAGCCCCACCTATCTGTCTATCTATCCATCCATCCATCCATCCATCTACTTATTTTCATTTTGGGACACAGCCTTGCTCCGTTGCCTAGGTGGCCAATATACGATCCTCCTGCCTCAAACTCCCAGATTATTTGTGCACTACCATGCCTGGATAAAGTTATACTTCCAAAAATAAAAGTACTACTAAGCTCTGGGCAAGAATTTGTTATTTCATAGATCAGTGCAGAAATACCACTGCACTACAAATTAATGGTAGAATAGTACAGCGATGGACTACAGAATTTAGAACCAGACTTTGAGAATTCTACCAGCCACTCCTTCCCTCCTTTGTTAGGTATATAATCTTCAGCAAATGACTAAGCTATCCAGTTTCTCGGCTGCTACATTGGAGGTGATAATGTTATCAACCTTATACAGTTATGGTGACAGTTATATGAATTAATTCATCTAAAGCACTTAGATTATTAGTACATGCTGAATAAATATTAACAATTATTCTTTGCTCTGATTCTTCATAAGACATAATAAGGGCAACTGTTCACAAACTGCAAACTAGAAAAATGGGGGTAGGCACAGCAAGGCAACACAATTGGACTTCTGCATCCACTGATTCACCAACCAAAAAAAGAAAAGAAAGAAAAACTGCCACATTTGCACTGTGGCATTATAAGAAATCTAGAGATGATTTCAAGTACATGGGAGGATGTATGTGGGTTGTATGTAAATACTGTGCCTTTTTATACAAGACTTCAGCATCTGCAGATTTTGGTGCCCAAGGGTGGTCTTAGACCAGTGGTGGCGAAGCTATGCCACGTGTGCCACAGCAGGCTGTTTGCATCATTGAAAGCTCTAAAAAGTTCGCCATTATTGTCCTGGACCAATTCCCCTGTGGATGTGGAGGGACATCTCAACTTGTGCAATGCTGGGCACATGGTCGGCACTACGTAAATGCTGCACAAAACTAAGCAGGAGACACCTAGATGGAAATACTGCCTTTAGAAGGCAAATAAAGGTAAAAACCAACATTCTATTTTCATGAAACTATCCACGCAGTAGCCTTTTTTTGTTGTTGTTTTTGTGGTACTGGAAATTGAACTCACAACCTCGCACTTGCCAGGCAGGTGCTGTGCTGCTGAGCTGTATCTCCGGCCCACCGCAGCCTTTTTAAATGGCAAGAACTCTCAAACAATAACAAATAATGAAAACATCTTCAATCAAACAGAATAAATAACAACAACAACAAAATCTCAACTTTATAGCCTATATTAATGATCACTTAAAAAAATCACGCAGGAAACCACTGAGGACTCAGACGCGTTGGAGCGCTCTGCGAGTCACATCAGAATCAGGGTTCGGGTCGAGCACTTACGGGGGCATCCACCACCTGCGACGCCTGCGTGAACAGCTGAGTGTTCAGACTTTCCCCTTCCCAGGGGTTTGAGCAGAAAAAGTTTCCCGCTTTATCAGTTGGAGATTCCACCTGAAAGAAAACAGGAAGTGCTTTGTTGTTTCCGGAACTACAGCTTCCGTGAAACACTGACTCTCAGGAGTACAACTCTGCCCGGTCTCCCAAACGCTCAGTACCATATGAAAATAAATTCCAAAGGCAACATGAATTTATGTTGCCCAACATGCTGGAGATGCCTCTTGCCAACAGCCTAACGCTTTGATCCTTGCAGGTTACATTTTTTTCCTCTCTACTATGAATTAAAGAAATATTACAATTCTGATATAAATTCCAATGTTCTCCGGTATCAGACAGTGGGGGAAGGCAGCATTCAGGGTAACTTGAATCTGCGCTCCTGGGTCATGCACACTCCTGTTTGGCTCAGAATAAAGATAGAAAAAACAAAAGGAAAAAACAAAAGGAAATATCTACCATCTACTTATAACCAGTGATTTTTTTTAAAGCTACAGTAAAAAGCTGCTGGTCTCTTTTCATTTACTCTGTCCGAAGTCAATAGAAATGGTTTGGCTTCTCAAATGAAGGTCAGTGCAGTCTAACAGTATCTTTTTTAAAAAAAAACAGTAATGGAGATTGAGCCAGATGCTCTAGCCTTGAGCTACTTCCAAGCCCTTTTTATTTTATTTTGAGACATGGTCTCACTAAATTGTCTAGATTGGTCTCAGATTTGAAATCCTCCTGCCTCAGCCTCCAAATGGCTGAGATTATAAGTGTACGCCGCGACACCCAGCCCTGGCAGCACCTTTTGAGTGCATCTTGTGTGAAACTATCCTGTAAAAAACAATGCCAGGCATATCAAGTTGCATGAAGAAAAAAAGGCAGCAGGATTCACAGCTTATTCTTTCTAAGGATCTCATGCTCACCTCTTGCTTGATTTTCTTCAGTAAGGGTGGTCCATTTTCTTGAAATTCAGCAACAATTCCAGACTCATCAGATTCCTGTTTGATCACATCCTGTAGATCTTCTACTAGATGAGAGGGCGTTTGAGGCTGCAGGCAAGAGCAGATATTTTTGCATCAGAGGAAAATGCCCATCCTTACTAGTAAACCAACTAAACCACACACTGTTCTAGAACTTACTAGCATCTTCAGGGGGCCATATTTAATTTCTTGAGCTGCAAGTGCGTGTTTGAATGGTGTAGGAGTTCTAGGAGAACTTTCTAGGATTGATCTTTTGATAGTTGGAGTTCTAAAACTTTAAAAAGAGAACAAGCAGTGGGTCAATATAAAATACATGCATCTCTTACATTACTCTATCAACTTTAATATTTTTCCAACTGATATGGAACTGGGTATGCTGATTAGTCAGATGTATTCACTAAGGAAAAGATAATATGTGTGTCCCATATCTTTGAATGGTTCAAAATATTACACCCCTAAAACTAAGAACTCAAATATTTTTCATTTTTCCTGAAAGTTCTAAAGGTATAGCTAGTGCTCCTAAGTCTGTACAATAACTATAAACATGGCAATGACCAATGTCATTTACCAATCAAGTTATTCATTAAAAAGGGGCCCATACTACAAAATGTTATTAGCCTTTTAAAATTATTTTTATAATTAAAATTAGTAAGAATGCATTTTTTTTCAAAGGTTTCTCCTAATTTGTACTGATTTTTTTCTCTGCCGTTTCTTTGAATAGGTTAAACCTTTATCAAATAAAGCTGACTTAATCACCCCTTGGCTTCTAGTCATATAAGAGTTCTAGGCCTGTCAAAAGAGGTCCTTATCTATATATAAGTTATAAAAGAAGTTTAAAAATACAAAGAATCATACTCAATCTTATTTTGAAGCTTATAATCAGATAAGAAAGGAGGTTGAAAATCTTTTCAGTGGAAAAAAAGTCCTTATTGAATGAATAGACAAATTGGATGGGAACATTATACGAAGCTATCTCTGTATACACAGGAAATTTCTGAGTGAGCTACAAGGGCAATTTGTTTACCTTCCTTCCTTCTACCTCTACATAGTCGTGACATTCCCTGGACAGGCATAGTCAATGGAGAAATATACATGATACATGTAAGTGAATTGGTAAAATTATATATGCACAAATGGGTCAGACATTGGAGACTATCTTCTATGAATAAAATGTAAGTAAGATAAACACTTTGTTCTTGAATCAAGGACTTACATGGTAGTTTCCTTTTGAGTTTTCACAGTCTGCTCTCTATGGAATGGTGCTGTAACAGTCAGTTTGTGACCACTGAGAGGGGTAGAAGTTAAGGAAGGCACTTCCAAGTCTAAGTTGTCGTGGTTACTAGAAGTGTTTAGGAACTGAACAGAAGGAGAAAGAGAAAGGTGACTTAGATTAAATGGCAAGTCCTTATTGAGCCTAATTTAAAATCACACCTAGATAACAAGCAAGTATGTTTTACTGACCCATTACACAAAGTGATAAAGATGTGAACAATCAGGTAGTGTTAAGGGCATGATTTTACTTCCTCTGAATGTACAAAATTTGGTGTACAATTTCTTTCTTTTTCTGGGTACTGGGAATTGCACTCAGGAACTCAGGCGTGTGAGGCAGGTGCTGTGCCACTGAGCTGTATCCCCAGCCCTTGGAGTATAATTTCTAAGAAGTAAAATCTAGACTTGTAAAATCCTAAGAAAATGTTTTCAATAAATGACTCTGTCAAAAAAGGAAAGAGACAGGCCTTTATTAATATGAAGAGGTTTAAAGGGTTTTTGAAAATTACTTTTCTTTCATGCTGTTTTCTCTCTTTAATGATCTATGAACCCAAACTGTTATTATATAAGGCTTACATTATGTGAAATACTATTAAAAAATAATCTGTATTGCTTATAATACTAAAGTTCAGGGTGGGTTGTTAGATGTTCCTCAGATGATTCCAAGATAAAATAATTTTGGGAAACATAACAAATTAAAATCTCCTTGAAAGTCACAAACACATTAACATATTAAAAACAAAGGAATTCAGGCAAGGTAGTGTGTGCCTGTAGTCTCAGCTACTCATGAGGCTGAGGGAGGAGGGTAGCTTGAGTCCAGGAGTTCAAATCCAGCCTGGGCAACATAGGGAGCCGCTCATCTCAAAAAAAAAAAAAAAGAAAAAAGAAACAAAAAAACCCAAAAAAACCCCACAGCAGCAGCAATATAAACTCTGAGAGGTACTATGGGAAAGAAGCCATTTTTAACTTTGATTCAGTGTTTCCCAAACTTATATATTTGGATATTAGACTTTTTCTGGAACATCTAGTAAAGTTTTACAAAACTAACATTCTGCAGGTCACAGTTTGGAAAATACAGGCCAAAAGAAAAAGAAAAACTTTTTTTGGTGGAGGCATCATTTATTAATATTTAAAGCTATTCTTAAATTCAACAGACATAACTGAAAAATGTTTTAAAGTGTGAAACTATTAATTTCAATTACTTTAATACTTTAGGAATGTCTGACAAGTATGATTTCCATGCCTTAAAAACACATTACGTAGTAAGGATATTCTTTGGCAAAAATTATACTACCAAAGCATTATAACACAACTCAGAAGAGCCAGTGTTGAAACAGAAAATTATCTTCCTTAAACATTTGTCCATTGTCCTCTCTCTGTAAGTTTCCACTTAAAGATGAATTATAATCTTTAAGTTTGCTAGTTGCAATCCAAACGTTATACAGCTATACTTTGGTTCCCTCCTACCCAGGGTCAGTGAATCATATAATAAATGAACAAAGGTGCAGGAAACATGTTAAAATGTTAAAACGAAGGGAATCAGAAGGGAGAAGAGGAAGGGACAGAAATGTTAAACTCTCGTGCGGAAGGAAATAAGAGCATATCATGCACCTATCTTCCAAACCATCAAAAAGTGAAGAGAGAGAATTACAGTAAAATCATTAGCCAGCCTGCTGCCAGGAACGACTTGGGCTCAGCTAGATGCAGCAATGGGGTGAAATCAGCGGGGGGAGCAGTAATTAGTCATTTGTTCCAAAGGATTAGTTTCTAGATTATTAAGGCTCAGGTGTCTGTTGAGAATTAGTAACAGCTGTGCAGAAACGGTGCTCTACCTGCGAGGGAGAGAAGGGCAGGCTTTTGACAGGGGAAGGCTTGGGAGCTGAACTGCTGACGTCAGCAAAGAGGAAGCAGCTAGAGCCTCCAGTGGCTAAGGGGCTGGCCTGGCCCTGCTTTTTTCGAAGAATGACCAGTGGAATTGTGCTGGGCCTCGCAGGAGAGAAGGCCTCGGGTGAGTCAAGTGAGCCCTCACCCAACGTGCGTTTGTTCACCCTCGGGCTACGCTCTCCCGTGGTCCCCTTGCCCTCTGTTTGCTGAAGCTGGAGGGCTTTGCCTGAGTGATGTTGGCTAGGTGCAAAAGCTGCTTCTTCAGAGAATTCAAAACTGCTGATATCACACCACGATGAAGAATCCTGAAACAATGTGGGAGGCACAGAACTTTGAGATGTGTGAGGTGTGTGCTATTGTCACCTGAAACACAGCTCTGAGCCAGAGATACTAAACGCAAAGGAAGCATCAGCCCGTTTGCTGGACTCCAGCTTCAGAGGGAACAGCTGTTCTGTTGCCCTGCATTTGCGGGGTCTATGAGCTGCCTCCAGGCTGCAATCCAAAGCAAAGGGAAAACCCTTCTAGATGGCTCTGTGGCAGTATCCATCCTCCGCCCAACAGGGATGCAAGAAAGGCTTTTTTTTTTTTTTTTTGGTTTTTCTCCGGTACCGGGAACCGAACTCACGACCTTGCACTTGCCAGGCAGCCGCTTTTGCCGCTGAGCTAAATCCCCAGCCCCAAGAAAGGCTTTTCAACCTAGCAACCAAGCCAGTGAAGGAAGTGTCTGCTGAGGGTGCTGAGCTCCAATTTGTTCCCTAAAGATGATTTTATTTCTATGAACTGGTGGGACCAGTACTCAATATTCAGTAGAATATTGTAGAAAAAATCATATCTGACTAATGAACTATTACTTCAAATATACCCAGAGACTGCTTTATGCTCCAACTAAACATAATTCTTCATGTAGTATCCACAAAAGTAAAGCAAAATTCAAGTTAAGCACAAACAAGGAAGCAAAATGGAAAATCAGTTATAAGTAACTCAAACAACATTCCCATAACCTAAGCTCTGCCTTGTAAGCCATCAACCTATTTAAAAAAAAAACCCTTTGAAGGAAAATCGTGGAAAGCTGCCGTTGTCTGGGCAGCCTATAAAATTGGATCTCTTAAAAAAAATATTCGCTAAAACTAAAATCACACTTTTACCTTTACATGAATCTATGCCAATAACATTTGCTATAGAACATGGCAATGATTTACAAAATGAATTCTCTAACTCCTTCTCCAGAAATATTCACTCAAGTTAACAATTCTACTTACAGAATCTATAAATTGGAGTGTTTCTGCAAATTCTAAGAGGTTCTTAACATTATCCAGAATGGTGCCCTGGTGGACGATCATGCACCTCGCTGGTGAGGCGCTTTCTTCAGGTAGGGAGCTGGGATCCACCGGCAGAGACGGAGTGGAGTGGTGCTCCCCCAAACAGGAAACAGGTGCACCGTCTCCATGAGGTCTGCTGTGGTCGGCAATGGAGGTGCTGTGCCACCCGGGGTAGCTGCATGTGTGGTTCTGTGTCTGAGGAAGGGGGTGGGGCAGGGTGGAGAAATAAGGAAAGAGTGGGGAGAAGAAAGGAAGAAGGAACTTAGCAATGATATTGCACAAGGTATCAGATGCTGTTGGAGGAAAGATAAAAGTAGTTGCATCATACAGAACTTATGCCTATGAGACAGTTGTCAAGATGTTTCCTTTTAGTCATTGCAAGCTGATCCTCTGAAAAGTGCCCTGGTTTGTACCTACATGATTGATTACCTTAGCATCATTTTGTTAAAATTTCAAATCACGGGACTGTGCATCAAAGTGCAAAATTTTCATACAAGTGTCTTAGAAATCCACTTGCATATAATTTGCAAAAGGTCCATCAGAGTTTGCTCCAAGTTAAGAGTTGTCCCATTTGCATTCTAACCTACTACAATGCTGAAGGGTTTACGAGCTAGAGTTGCTTTTAGCTGTGCATTTTTACTTCTATCCCTTTCTAAGGCCACAGATTGCACTGCTGCAGTGAAGGGCTGCCAGATCAGCGTGGTTAGGAAAGCAGAAGAGCGAATTAACAGAAGCCTCCTTACAGCATGACCACGCAACAGGGGGAATTGCAAAACATCGACTAAAGTTAAAAAGTGGTCGGACTACCATGTCCACATAATCATTTTATTATTTAGCAAAGAAGAAATTTACCCCCAGGAATACCTACTGGGTATCACTTCTGTTTTATTCACTTTCTTGGTTAACTACAAATGTTAACAAGTACAAGCTACTTTCCCAGTTTGCTGCCGAATCACTAAAAAAAGATGTCAGAATCGATAATGGCCGACACAGCTTTCACAAATGCAAACGAAAGACAATAGTTAATCTTTTTTGTGCAGAAGTGATATAAATATATAATATTTACATGCACATACTAAATATGTATATAATCATGTTTAAAATTATAAAATATAAAGATACAGGTTAAGAAAACAATAGAAAAAATCAAACAGGCACCATATAAATGCAATATTTTGTAAACAAAAATATGGATTTTCATTAATTTTATCTTTGCTAGTCTTTGAGTTGATTACAGTCCTGGAGAAAAAAATGTATGATGATGCAATGGATGCTGTGTTTCTACTGCATCGTAAAAAAGACTACTTCCAACTGTGTGTACATTTTGGTTTTTCTTCTTTTTTTTTTTTCCTGTCTTTTTTGAGACAGGGTCTTGCTATGCAGCATAGGCTGGCCTTGAGCTCACTTTGTAGCCCAGGATGGTCTCGAAGTCACAGTGATCCTCCTGCCTCAGCCTCCCAAGTGCTGGGATTACAGGTGTGTGCCCCTATGGCTGGCTATGCGTACATTTTGATAACAACTGTATTTTTTTTTTTTGGTACTGGAAATCGAACTCAAGACCTTGTGCTTGCCAGGCGGGCGCTTATGACACTGAGCTATATCTCCAGCCCCAACAACTTATTTCATTATTAGCAACTTCTTGTGTTTAAGTATTTTTAATGGATATATAACGCTTTGGTGGTGTAGTATTTAGAAGAGAAGAAAAAGGATAGAGAAAAGCATTGGGGTGAAGCTGCAACCCCTATCCAAGGATCCGGGGACATGCTTACTGGTAATGCCTGCTGTCCTTTCAGCTCATTCTCAGTGGACATTAGGAGCAACTCTAATTCCTTTATTCGCTTTTCTTTTTCAGGGTCTTCATCATTATAGTGTCTCTGGAATTACAAGTTAAGGGAGGAAAAGACAAAGATCTGATTGGAGGCTGTAAATACGATGCCTGTAACCTATGGTCTTCCCGAACCACCCAGGGCCCAAAGAGCCTGGGCATGAAACCAGCACCAACTGAACTTCGCCACCAGCGAAAACTTTCTGATTGTTATTTTGTACTGAAGGCAGCGATGGGAAATCTGAGGCAGGAGTGAGTACTGACTGATGAGTTGTTTCAATTTATAACATGAGAGCATCGAAAGATTCCCCTGTAAACTCACTCCAGAAGCCACGACTGGTAGATTGCCACACTCCACCCTCTTTCCTACTAGTCAGGTGAAAATAAGTATTTAGAGGAAATACTTCGAAGCAGTTCCTAAAAGTGGTGCCTTGCTCAGCTAAAGAGCTGCTTCACAACGTGATCTTACCTGAATGGCCGCCGCAGCTGGCTGAGGAACATTGACTATATTTACATGTAACGCTACAGGATATGGAACATGGCTGGAGACCTAGATAGAAAAGTAAAACAAAGGCCAAGTTATTCATGGTTACATACGCTTTAGGGGCTTTCGCTTCCTGAGGTTTTGTTCTGTGACTGAGGGAAAAAAGTTCTTTATTGATAAAACTCACTAAATAATTTAAAAAAAAAAAAAAAAACTGATTTGAAATTTAGCCAAGCCTTTACAACTGACTAAATAGCTAAAGCAACACAGTGAAAGAAATTTAAAGTACTCATCTGTCCTGACAGGAAGCATTCCTTAATTAGGAAAAAAACACAAAGGAGAATACAATCTTAAAATGCATTCATAATGCATGAAAGGAGTTTGAATGGAAAAACTGATAGTATTAGCTGTCTGTAACTAAGATTATTTTTCTTGGAATAATTATGAGTTTTAATACAAAGCACAGAACCTTCTAGGATAATTCATTCGCCTAAGTCCTTTCTGGCAAGCCTGTAGTCAAATCTATGGAACATATAGAGAAAAGTAAAAACTATTTATGAATATGTTTTGCATAGTATTTGTATAGGAGCTCTGTATTATTGGGTAAGTTTCATATTATTGTTAGTTCTGAGATTAATGTCTCTTGATTTTTTCCTCTTTATGCTTCTTTTCAATCCACTACAACTCCTCTCTTACCCTAGATGTAACTGTTAGGAATGAGGAAGAAATCACACTGATCCAAAGGAGAAAAAAAGAAGACATCAGAGAATCAGCACCACACAGCTCTCCTCACAGCTGAGAGTGAGACCTGCCTATACTCTCAGCACGGCAGGAGGCTAAGGCAAGAGGATCCTGAGTTTGAGCCCAGTCTGGACAATTTGGTAACTTAGCAAGACCCTGTCTAAAAATAAAATATAGGTTAGGGATGTAATTCAGTGCAAAGGCCCTGGGTTCAATCCCCGGTACCACAAACACAAAGAAAAATAAACACAGAAAGAATAAAAGTATTGCTAGATCCCTACCAGAAAGGAACTGATAGTCATCCACTGAATGTCAGTTTAAAACTAGTATCTCTCTTTAAATGTAATATTACATTTATTTTCCATTTTGGAAGATAAAAATATCAGACTAAAAATGTTATGTCCTTTCTCCCACTTTTCCTTAGCAGTACTTTAGGTAAATTTATATTTAAAAGATAACTTTAGGGCTGGGGTTCATTATGTAGCTCAGGGATACAGTGCTTGCCTAGCATTTGCAGGGTCCTAGGTTCAATCCCCAATATGGCTACAAAAAAAACCAAAAAATGCTGGGGATATAGCTCAGTGGCATGAGCGTCTGCCTGGCAAGTGCAAGGTCCTGAGTTCGATTCCTGGCACCGGAGGAAAAAAAGTTTAAATATAAGTTGATAAATCAATAAGAAAAAAAAGTTTAAAAAAAACCCCAAAGTCTTAACTTTAAATCAGATTTGGAGCAGCAAGTTAAAATCAAAGTTTGGATTATACTCAGCACTAGTTCTCTGAGTTGTGTAATCCTGAACAAATCTCTTACAATCCTCATTTCCATATCCATAAATCAGGGATGATCACAGGGAGTCCTCTCTACTTCAAAGGGTACAGGTGAAGATCAGTCACGATCATGCTTATGAAAGCTCTGAGAGTATACAGCTGCACAGCACTGCTGCCTGGAGCTACAATCACTATCTGTCTCATCAGACCAAATTCCCAGGAATGGCTTACATTTTGTGCTTCAGAAATGTGGTAATAAGAATAGTCATTGGTGACTGACGGCTGGCCAGTTGGAGGAAGCTGAGAAGGTGCAGCATGCGCAAAACCCATCAAAGGATTGTTCTTCTGGAAGCTTGTGGCCACTGTTGGCTGGCTGGCTTTAGGAGACTCCTGAAGATAACCTTCCTGTTCCACCTTCCGACGCATTGTAGAATTCCAGTGGTTCTTGATAGCATTATCAGTTCTGCACAGAAATGCATCACGTAAAAATTTTACCAACAAAAAATTCAATTCAAATTCGGGGTACTGACGGAAAACTGCTCCTAACAGAAATCTTTTCTTTAGGTCTACTAACAGTTGTCTTCTCTTTTTAATTGTTTCCATCTTTTCCACCTCCTAAAATCATGCAGTCCCTACTGCCTAACTGAATATTCACAGGTTTCTCTTACTTACATCATCTGGAATGTATGGGGATTTCTGTGAATGCTGATATCTTTTCACCATTTTGTTTCCTTGGTGAAGGAATATTTTCAGGACAGTAACACTTGATGGTAATTCTGACCATTTGTGGTACAAAACACTACTTCAGCTTTAAAGCTCTGGCTGGCCTAAAAAATATTTCTGTTTTGAGCGGGGGTTGGCAGGGCCTAGACACCGCAACAGGGATTCATAAAGTCTGGGAATGACAGCCACGCTGCCTCGTTGTCAATCTTTATTTCTTATAGCATAAGTGAGAAATTTTGAGTCAAAAAAATCTTCCCACCTTTTGAAAACCAACCCATTATTCTTACACCCAGACAGGAGAGTGGGAACTGGAAAGACCCCGAGCGTAAGATGCTAAAACTGCAAAGCACTTTTACTAAGACCTTTCTGTTCCCAGCAAAAGAGTTTCTCAACTCAAAAAAAGAAAAAGAAACAAACACCCCCCCAAAGAAAACATTTTAAGCTCCTTTTACACTGTTTCCATGGGGGTGGGGGAATATGGGCTAGAAAGAGGAAGTTCAATCCATCGCCCCTTTAATTTTTCAAAGAATCAACAGCGTGTCCTCAGAGAGCACAGGGAGAAAGGCCTCCTTCTCCCAACCTCTTGAATTTTCGAGGCTTTCTGAAGCATGAGGAAGGAAATGCTTTGGAGCATCACAAGATAGCACTATATAAGCATCTCTGAAATGACCCTTCCTCTGGTTTTGGATTAAGAACACCAAGAATAAAAATATTCTTCATATTTTCTACCTTCAAACTTGTAGTCAAAGTATTTTCCAAAATAGACAGACTATATAAGGAAGGAAAGTGAGACAGGAGCTTCCACAGTTGTCCTTTGCAAGGTCACTGTCTTGCCCGGCTCATTGAAAAGAAGGTATTACACTGACATCATTTAAAAATCTGGAAGCAGGATAATTCCATAAATATATTATTTCTTTACTCAAAGAAAAAAATTGTCAAGTGGTATAATGAAGGGAATGCAGGCTTTCCTACTACCAAAATGGTAGCAGGTCCTTGAACCAGCTGGATGAACTCAGAACAAAGACAAACTATGCGTCTTCAGCGTCACTATGTTCAGAATCTGGTAGTTTACACAGCGCTTTGACATTCTTTGTACGTGAGCCTAACACTGGCTCTCTGAAACAGATCATTGCCCATTTAGCAAATGAGAACACTGAGGCAGAGGAAGGTTAAAAGACCTGGCCCAAGGCTGGCCACTGAATCAACCCTAAAAGCCCACAATCAGGTAGACTCTAAGATCTCTTCCAGTTGTACAAGCTATAGATCGCTTTTAGTTAATGACACGCTAACAACTGATGAGATGTAATTTATTCCGTACATTTAAAACAGAATGTTCAACACCCATTCCCTCGTTCTTCCCCATCAATATATTTTTTGACATAGAATTACCGTCCAGGCAGTAGCTTTGCGATTTCTGCCCATCTGTTCCCCAGTCTCTTGTGTGCCTGGTAAATAATTCTGTCTTCCTCTTCTGTCCAGGAGGTTTTCTTAACTTCTGGATTCAAGTGGTTATGCCACCTCTCCCTACATTGTTTTCCAATTCTCCCTTTTAAGTGCTTGGCAATAACAGACCAACGTTTCGGACCGTATTTCTGTACAAGCTCTATCACCTTCAGATAAACACAAAAATAACCTGTGTTTTAATGTTACGGAGTGAGTCAGTGTAATCATGCTTCACTGTTACAAGAAACTTTAGAAAACTTCTAAATAATCTGCTTTCATTCTTTGGAAATATGACAAAGAGCCCTCTACTTGCTGTTTGCATACTTCATTTGTATCCTCCGATTGGGGACCATTCAACAAATATATTTTGGGAATATTCATAACTATGGTTCACACATCTAGGAAGACAGAACTTACTCTCTGATCTTCTTCTTTGGTCCAAGGACCCTTGATGAGCTCGGGGTTTAGAACTTTCTGCCATCGGTGCTGGCACTGCACATCTGTCCGATTCTGGACAAGTAGGCACCATCATAAGGATAGGGTGTGAGAAGCACATGAAGATGTTATTGAACATGAGTTACACATAGGAAATACACAGTGAAAACACTCAAGGACACGTAAAAGTATGTATACCAGGGACCCACCTATCCCTCCTTACTTACATGCTAAAAACATAAAAAATATCAAAGTTGCATCTAAAATTAGAAGCTCACCTCCTGAGGTAGAGAGTGCTGCCGATACATGAAAGGAATACTAAATTGCACATGTGCCTGTCAACTGAACTGAAACCCAGTCTGTCGCTTGTGGAAATATCTACATGATCTAAGATTAGAGATTCCATACTGTCAGCCTTTAGGAGAAGCCCACCTCAAAGGACCAAAGTTTGCTTCCCATTCAAACCAAAGATATGCTTTAATTCAGGATCACAGGTACTTATATTGCAGAAGGAACAAGGCTGATAAAAGATAGGGCCTACTTGGTAGGAGCTGGGGCTCTTATAAGAAGGAAAAGACAAACACATAATTCAGTGTAACAGAAGGCTGAATCTGATTCATATGCAAAAAGGAGACCAAAGCAAAATGCTACTGGGGTGGAGAAAAGCATCCCATTGGGAGGAGAAATTGTTTACTTAGGAGTCCAAAGGCACTGTCTATATGAGCTTTGGAGCTGGTCAGAAATCTTAGAATGATACAAAGGGAGAACATTTAGAAGGTGAGATCCCCAGAAATAAAAGCCCAGAGGAGGGAAGGGGGAAATGAATTTAACCAAACCTGCTTGTGGAGAGGAAGCAGGTATCAGTGCAGGACCTGTCTGCTGGGGCCTTATAGGAGGGCCTTTCTGGACTGCTAGGTCAGGGAAGTTTACTTAATTTGTGAGATTCTAAGTCACCAATTAGTTTTTTGTAGTTTTTTTTCCCCCGGTGCTGGGAATCAAACTCACAACCTTGCGCTTGCCAGGCAGGTGCTGTGCTGCTGAGCTAAATCCCCAGCCCCATCACCAGTTAGTTTTGAAGAGATCAGGTACAGCTGCATTTTAGGATGCTCCATCTGCCAATAGTATTTTGGCTGAATGAAAATGTGGAAAGCTACAAGCAGGAAATCTGGTTAGGAAGCCACTATGACATCCCAGAAGAGAGGTTGTGGGGCCTAGCGCAGAGTCCAACCACGAGAATAAGGAGGATGAGCGGGGCTACAGAGGAGTTCCAGGCTCCTTAGGAACTGTGTAGGCGTAGGGGACAGGGCGGTGGAATGTCAAAAAGCATTCTAGTATTTTGAACCTAGGTGCTAAAAATATGGCAACTGATGAAAATGGGGAGCTTAGAGGACAGTGACTAGAGGACAATGTCAAGTTTAATCATCTATCATGCAACAAATCATCAGAACGCTCATCTCTACTATCCTAATAAATCACAAGACAAAACAAGAAGCAACTGCTTAAAAAATACTGTCAAAACCTTTTAATAATCTCTTTTGAAACCCCAATTATATGTTTTTTTGTTTGTTTGTTTTGTTTTTGTTTTTGTTTTTCTCCGGTACCGGGAACCAAACTCACGACTTTGCGCTTGCCAGGCAGGTGCTTTTGCCGCTGAGCTAAATCCCCAGCCCCCCCAATTATATGTTTTAAAATAAAAAATATAAACTACGAGTAGGACATCTTTCTCCCTATTTCTCATATGTGAGCAAATATGTAATGTTTTAATAACATCTCCAGAATGTTTTATTTAAAATTTTGAGAGGAGCTTTTCTTTTACAAAAATAACAGCTGGGGATATGGCTCAGCGGCACAAGCACCTGCCTGGCAAGCACAAGTCCCTGAGTTCGATTCCCAATACAAAAAAAAAAAAAAGAACAAAATTACTCACTTACCGGGAGATAATTGGCAATAACTTTCCAGTCATCTGTCCCATTCTGTTCCACCAGCTTCTTTAGTTTTTCATCCTAAGATATTTAAAGACAGTCCTAGGGTATCAGTCACTTACTGAATAATTCTGGTCAAGACATAGTGAACAAGGGAACCAACTGCACGATCTAATCCAGAAAAAACCTCCTAAAATTATTCAATACAGTAGATATTAATATTTTGGTTTAGAGCATATATTTATTTAGTCAGACTACAGTTTTTAATCTTAACTCGATTAGTTATATAGTTATATAAGCTTGGGTATATCATTTTATCTTTCTACACCTGAGTATTGTCATCTGTAAATGGCAATTCTGACATCAGCAGGGTTATTTGAGGATTATGTGAGGTAATTATGCAAAATATTTATAATAACATTGAGTGTTTAATGTATGGTAATTGCTAAGAGTTTTACTTGGTGGGAGGAGAACAAATGCTAATGTTAGACTCAGTAGCCACTAACTATGGTAACAGATAAGATCTTGAGTAAGAAAAAGAATCTTTCCAATTAGTTCAACATCTTTCACACATAAAAAGGAAGATAACCTTTCATACTTAAACTTTAAGGCATATATACTATAATAAAGTCATGCAGTTTTTGTATCAATGTATTCATAGTTTAAATGAGACCAAACGGGGGCTGGGGATTTAGCTCAGCCTGACTGGCAAGCGCAAGGTCGTGAGTTCGATTCCCAGTACCGGAAAAAAAAAAAAAACCTAAATAAATAAATAAATAAATGAGACCAAACGTATCTGAATATAGAAGACACTAAACATTCATGGGCAACTGGTTCTTTTAGTTGACGTGCTATTCACCAGTGACTCTCTACACGTTTTCCTGTGCTTCTGCAAGAGTAGCATTCCCACAAAATGCAGCTTCTTGGTACAATAGAGGCACAAGAACTAGAACACCAGGGTTAATAACAGAACTTCTATGTCCTTAAGGATCAACCAAGTGCACAATTTCTATAGGTAAAATACGCACTTCCCGTGCGCCTCCCTGGGAATCATGTCTGCTGTCATCAGTTTATATGAAGCAGAGTACTATGAAACCGAAGGAGAGTTGATACCACTGATTCTAACACGAAATACTCTACAATTAGTTGCAAAATGTTTTGAGAACATTAGAGAGAAAGAATTTTTCCATCACACATTTATGAATTTTGTTTCTAAGGGATTTTTTCATTCCCACAAAGACTAAGCTTTTGAGAAGCCAGCAGGAAATGGTGAAAGGCAGATACACTTCTATCCATTATTGGGTGCTCTGAGAACCAACATTTATGCATATGGCTCTGCAACACATTATACATCAAGAATACTAAACAAATATAGTAACGCAGGAGGAATTCTATGAGTGTTTTGTTTTTTGGTTTTTTTTTTAAATAGCAAGTCATTCATTCATTTGTCAGTATCCTACTCTGAAGCAAGTAATTCTGGGGTCAGGGAACACAAATGGAAGACATTTAGCCCCCACCTCAAGAGACTTGCAGTCAACTAGGAGAGACACACATGTCACAGCAACAATAAGGCAGAACATGCTCTGGGTGGCATGAGAACCCAGGAAGATACGTCCATCATGGTCAGAGGACAACGGGGATGGCTCACAGGACAGGCAATGCCTTCATAGGTAGGGAAGAGGTAAGAGGCGGTGAGTTTGAGAATGAATAGGCAGAGGGAAACAGATGACGCATAAGGTGAGAAGGAGAGGGCATTCAAAGAACTCCAAATGATTTAGAAGCAGATGATACAGTGATCGTATGGAGCGGTGGTAAGAGGTGAGCACACTGCCTAAGTGGGCTAGGACGGGTGCTCCAAGACCCTATGACTGAGTTTTGGTTTTGAACAAGTACACAGTCTGTTTCTCTCCATGTTTTGATCAAGTGATTAGTTACCTCTTCCCTGGTCCACCTAGTTTTCCCCAAGTGACGCTTTCCGGACTTGGGAAGCAGCCCGTCATAGTCATGGTCACACATCTCCATGTCTTCATCATCCTCATCACTGCTGTATATGCTGCGGAAATAAAAATGGGCAGACGTGGGCTTGAGACAAGAGGATTTAAACTATTGGATTACAAAAATCACACAACAGCTCCTCGGCAAGTTTTTCAAAGGCTGTGAAGATAGCACTTTGGAAACCTGCACGGCAAGATGGTTTTCTGCATGCTGTTGCTGTAGTATTGTAAACAGGCTCTGCTGTTATTGGTATCCACAGATACAGCAAAGGGCCTGGCACTTGTCTGCGGCTCTGCATGTTTAAACCTGCTGTTACTGTTAGGCTAGTGACAAGTTACGCATTTGGCAACCTTCCAGCCAATCAGCGTTTACATTTAAAACTTAATGTTAAGGACAAGAAAAGGAACAAGCACCCACATCCCTTACCTAAGTGCACACTCAAAATCTTTGGCATGCGTCGCATTGTTTAAACATTTCCCCAACACACTAAACAAATCAATATACTATTCTAATGGGGTTGGTGCTCTACTGAAATTTTTAAAACCTGAGAAAGAAAACATCCGCTAATATAGTGACAGTCATCCTTTAAAGATTAGATGATTAAGGGAATCTAAGAGGAAAGGATTTTAACATCTGACAAAGGATAAGACTTCAAGTAACCCAACTGTTTTGCAGTTAGCATAAATATCAAATTCTTCAAAACTCCAGGCCTGAATGACCCAACTTGTGGCCATGTTTATAACACTCAGTTTCCAGAGTAACCAAGTGAATAATTAGGCCACCTGATAGACTCCAATTTACTCTTGTTTTCTTCTGTCTCTGACTGAATGGTGTTTAATATCTTAAAATGTACCTAATTAAAAACCTAGGGATCCCCGCCCAGAAGAAATCCATGGGTTAAAAAAAAAACCCATTGCTGTTTTCAAAAGAGCTTTTTCTTTTACCTAGTTGAATGAAACTAAGCATTTTGATGACTTTTAAAGTAACTCTATACTTAAGGTTTATTAATCCTACACTGAATATGTGAACATGATTTCACTTTACTTTGTTATAAATTTCTTTGTAAAGCAAGATATGAAAAATTATGCTATATTAGAAACTTTACTAAAATTTATCATTGTAATATTGATAAACCCATGAAACTAAGGTAAGTTAAAAATAATGGCATAAACCAGGAATGGTGGCATATGCCTGTAATCCTAGCATTCTGAGAGGCTGAGGCAGGAGAACTGCAAATTTAAGAACAGCCTCAAAATTTAAATAAATAAATAAATAAATAGATAGATAGATAGATAAATAAATAAATAAGGCTGGGGATGTAGTTCAGTGTGAAGGCCCTCGGAACAAGGTCCAGTGTAAATAAATAAAAATATATAATAGTGGCATAAACCAATATCATAATGCAAATTATTATTTTTAAACAGAAAAGTTACGTTCATTAAACAGGAAAATTACGTTCATTCAAGTTTTTGTCTTCTCAAACTAACCCACAAGTGCATGTGACAAACCACCTACAAATGAAGCAAAAGTGCTTGAAAAATCCTGAAATGGGGTTCTTAAAATTTAAAACTATTATTTTGAGTGACAATTGGATGGTCCAGGATGCACGGTGACTAGATGGGATCTGCCCTTGAAACGCCAGCACCAAAACAACCAAAAAAAAAAAAAAGAAAACCAATAAAACCCCCACTAAACTATTCGTAGTCTGTAACCATTTTTCCTTCCGTGTCTATCCTTTGAACCAAGGGCCTATCGTTGTTCTACACTATAAACAAGAGGCAGTAAAGAACTTAATCAATAACAATCACAATACTTTCCCTGTGCTATAATAACAACAAAGCTCCTATAAGCAAAGAGCTGTAAACATCTTTTGAAAGGTTGTCAGAGAGCTCCTTAGAAAACCCCCAAATGAAGTAGCCTCTTATGAAGAAGCATCAGAGATGCCAAGAAAACCCAAGGAATCTGAAATTGGAGACATAGATTCAACTCAAATTAACTTTTCAGGTTTGGCTAGATCTGGAGATCACATTTTCAGAACTGCGGGCGACATTTTCCAAACTAGTGATTGGGCGCCTTCCTGTTAAGTAACAGCTTAACCTAGGAACAAGCGACACAAGCAACCGCCCACAGGGGGCAGCCAACGTCAGGTGAGAACAGGAGGCATCGGCCAGGATAAGGGTTCTGGAGGCAAAGGTGCCAGGGCTCGTCCGGCCTCTACCTGACTGCGTGACTTAGATAAATCACTTCCTCTGTCTTGAGACCTTGGTTTCTCGCCTCTGTACGGGGCTTGGATTCCATTGCTAAGGTACTTTCCAGCGCGCGCAAAGGATGCTTCCATGTCTTTCGTGCCTCTTCAAACTTAAGCAGAGGCAGGGACGTGCAAAGCCAAGGTCTTGGGGAAAACGTGGCGAGGGACTCCTGCAAGTCCTGAAGGGACCGCGAGGGCTGCACGGTGAGTCCAGGGCTGCCTTCCACCAGCCGGCCGGGCACGGGGCTCGCCTTCGAGCTGTGCATGCGATTGCCTTGCTCTACGGCGTTCTGGTGGCCTGAGTAGCATGATTAATTTCTACTGAGGACCTGAAATAATTTTTCCTTTATCTGCACTGACAAGATCTCAGACCCAACAGTCAAAGGACTTTCAAAGGCTGATTTCAGGCTTGACGCACTCGACTCCTCCACCTGCTAGACCCGGTGTGGTTACAAGAGTACAACTATGAATATTACCTTCTGTCAAGGAAACAAACCGTGCAAAGAAACGATAAAGAAAAAATAAGTGCTGGGGAGGGGGTTGGGAAGTGGGGGGAGCGGGAGGAAGTGCCTTGCGGCCGCTACTGTGATTCTAGAAAAGGGGTTCAGACTCATTTCGCTGACCTGGTTAATAATCCCTGCCGAGTTGACGCTTGCCCAGCAAGAAACGGCTCGGAGCCCGCAGCCGGGTTTCTCTTCCCCCTGAGCCAGGTTCAAGGCTCCCGCCCCTCCCCGCAGTCTCCTCTCGGCTACCTGGGAGCCGCAGGGAACCTGCGCGGCCCCGCCCCGCAGGAGCAGCGGCGACCTGGGGCGCAGAGCCTCGCCGCTCCCTCCCAGCGCCCTCCTCCAGCTGCCAGTTTCTGCTCTCCACCGAACAGGTGACCCCAGTGCTCTCCAGCTAAGTCTCAAAGGCGAAAGGTGAAACCTTTGAAGGGGCGGCACCCCCGCTTAGAGCCGCCGGCCCGGGCGAGGCGTAGGGAGCCAAGGTCCCCCGCTGTGGCCCCTCTGTTTCTCCGCCGCCCCGCCAAGCCGAGGCGCCGCTCCCGGCCCTGCAGAGCCCGGCCCCGGGGTGCTGCTGCAGAGCCCACGCCCACGCTCTTTGCAACTTCCCAGCGCCTCAAGGGGACCAGTGCCCGCCAGTGCAAAAAGCAATTAAGTACGCGAAAATCAAACAACCGGAGGAAAAGCAGGCAGACTGCTTCGCCTCCACGGACTTTACCCCAAAGCCCCTTGGCGAGGGTCCGACCGGTCGCCCGGCCAGGGCAGCAGGAGCAGGGCGCAGGAGGAGCGGCCGCGTCCACGTGTGCGCGCCGAGCCAGGACCTCTCGCCCAGGGCAATTGCCCGCGGCGGGTGTGTGAGGTTTGCACCGCAGCGAGCGGGGTGCTGCAGGCCTCGGCCCCTTTGCCAGCGGCGACCACTACGGTCCCTGAGCCAGCGCCTGCACCCACCGCTCGCAGAGAGCCCCGCATGTCGAGGCCAGGAAATTCAGGGGCCAGTGGAAGCTGAACTGCCAACAACTGACAGTTGCGACGAGTATTTCCCCCCTTTCCAAACGCGGGGCCAAAAATGTAAAGGGATCTCTCGACCAGCGTCCTGGCGAGCCTTCCCAAGTGAAGTGACAGGCGCGGCGCGGGCGCGCGTGGGTGCACATGCAGTGTCTGCAATAGAAATAAAAGCCTCCCAGGGAATAATGATTCGAACCTTCCAAACCAGGGCTTAAAACAATCTGAAAGCCCTGTTCGTCCCCTAAAATCTTCTTTTCAGCCGCCTGTCAGCTGCCACGCTTCCTTGCCTCCAAGAAGAATGAATGAAATTGAAATGAACTACCTGCGGCTACTAAACAGTCCGGCATTTTTTCCTGTATCTGCCATATGCTCTGCACTTCCAAGTCCAAACATATCTCAATGCATCCAGCAATTAGGCTGCGACTCCCTCCCCAACACGCGCGGCATCCAGTCAGGCACCTGGTGGGCTCCCTAGGGCTGGTGGGCACCGCTCTGCACCCACCCCACCCCCCGCTGGAACAGGCTGCTTTTTCTCCCCTAAAGAGAATGGGATCCCCATGCAACTTGCAAAATGAGCCTCAGGGCATGCTTCCCATGCTTCCCAAAACGTCCGGATACGTTTCCCGCAGACTCCCATTCATCCGGCTCTCAAGCGGTTTCTGCGGACCAGACAGGGGCTCCCGGTCCTCGCCGGATCTGACAGCCCCGCAGAAGATCCGGGAACGAATTCCCACCTGCTTCCAGGCGTCCGGCGCCCCGAGCGCCCCCGCCCTCGGTCGCCCGCCCGGGACCCCCGTTACCTGTGCCGGGGTCTTCGGGCCATGGTGCGGCGGGCGCGGGGCTCCTCCGAGAGCCTCGGGGACCGCACCGGCTGCTGCCTCCCGCCGCCCGCCGCCTCGCCTGCCTCCCTCCCCGGCTGCGCCGCGGCGCTCCGCACCGCCGGGGCGAAGTTTCTCAGGAGAAAGAGGAGGAGGAGGAGGTCACGGAGGAGGAGGAGAAGGAGGAGGAGGAAACAGGTTGATATTAAAGTGTAAACTCTGTAAACAGAGATGCCATCAAACAAAGAGCTTTGGACACTCCCCCTCCCGCCAAATCTGGCGCCCCTGCAGTGCGCACGCGCCCTGCCCGCCGCCTCCGCGGTCGCCCTGGCTGCAGCCCGCGGGGCC
>NW_004955439.1:1560518-1569603 GCF_000276665.1 Chinchilla lanigera
CTCCGACTTCCCCGGGGGCGGCAGCGGGAGCTCCGCGGGGGCTGGCTGCAGGCAGGGTTGCGAGGAGCCCTCTGGAGAGCGAGGAATTGGGGAGGGGGCCGAACCGAGGATGGATTATTTTTTTCAAAGGTGTTTGGCTAGGTCTTTTAAAAAATTAAACAACATCCTTAACCTACTTGTTAATGACAAAGCATACTTAAGCGCGAGTGGGCCTGTGGCTACCACACTCACATACAAGGGGCGCCTGGCCCAGCTCTCGCTCGGCGCTGGGCTCCTGAAGCCCACAAGCCACCTTCGTGTTGTCACACGCCTTTCTCACCCGGGCACACGCCCGGCACCACCCACCGCGCCGCACCCGGGCGGCGCCCACCACGCACCTCTGCCCCCCGCGTGGCGCGCGCGCGATCATCATCACACCTGCAGCAATCCACGGGCCTCACCCCGCCCGCCCCTAGCAGAACGCAGGAAGTCTCACGTTTGCAGCGAGGTTTTAGAAGTTAAGCACTGAGTGATGACCCAGAGGTCAGTGTCCGTGGTTAGTATTGTGGGGGGCTCTATTTTACCAGCTTACAAGTCAGCAAAGACGGTTCGTTTTAGCACGGGCTCCGGAGACAGTAAAGAGAGAAGTGCTGAATTTATAAGGATTGATGATTGGGGGAATTTTAGGGGAGTTTTAGTTTTACTTCCGTTTATAGATTAGTACCATTGGGGATTTTTTTTTTCATTCTCTCTACACACTAGTTTATTTTTCCTTTAATCTTTTAGGAGTTTGAGACTATTGCTGACTGGGTTTGTGGGTGTCCCATGTGCCCCAGCAGTTCAAACTTAGCTCAGAAAGCATTTTTTCTTACTAAAAAAGCATGTTCTTACTAAAATGAGTCATAATTTTATTAAATGGTGAAGCATGCTAGGTTTCAAGACTACCTGGTGTTTGAAACTTGCTTAAAATTTGTTACATGGTTTAAATCTTTATCAAAACATGTTAGTGGTATGTAAGGCTGTAACAGTCCTTTCTTCATGAGAAAAAAGTAACACCGAGAGAATTATTGTGAGATATCTCAGTGCACAATTCCAAAAGCCAAGTCATTTGCAAGTTAATATATTTTTAAAGCCAATATTTATTTCTAGGTTCCATAATGAAATTTTTTTCTTCACATAAAAATAAAATTTAAAAAATATCGATGACAAACATGTAGAAACTTATCCCTAAAGGAGCTACATTCTGTCTGTGTCATTATTTTATGAACCAAACTGTCATGATTTCTAATGACTGAGCCTCTTAGATAAAAAGTGGGTCTCCTGCCTGGCGTGGTGGAGTGTGCCTGTAATCCCAGCACTCAGGAGGCTGAGGCAGGAGGATTGTTGCCAGTTCGAGGCCAGCTTGGGCTACAAAGTGAGCTCAAAGCCAGCCGGAACTGCATAGTGAGACCCAGTCTCCAAAAAAAAAAAAAAAAAAAAAGTGGGTCTCCAAATCCTTGCTAAAGAAAGTTAATAGTTGTTTCCCAAAATTCTTAGGAGGTGGAACTATGATTATTATGATTATGACACTCTGTAAGTGGAAAGTTATTAATTTCAATTTTTCTTTATTTCCTTAGTACATCATTTTGATATGGATTGTTTTGCTAATTCATAATATTGTTGCTCCTCAGGCACTTTGCCTCTGTAGTTTTACATTTTTCCTGGTATAGGTTACAATAATGTGTGTGTGGACATACAAACTCCAATAAAGAGTACACATTTGATAATTTTATGTAGCTAATTTATTTTATATTGCTTCTGGTAAGTATGGAAGCATAAAATAAAATGAAATTGGATAGATGAAAATATATTTTCAAAGACATTGGAGAATGCTTATTGAAACTATATTTATACCTTTTTCCTTCCCCTTATAATTACAAATGCATTTTTAGAGACAGTTTTATATATTTCACCATATTTTTTTTAATCTACTACATCAGTTATTTTACTTGTGGCTGGGATTGGGCTAAATTCACATCCAGTCTTTTATTTGTGGTGCATTGGGCAGGGGTCAGAAAACTTTCTGATAAAAGGCTAAGGCTAGGATGGTAGATATTTCACACTATGGGCTGAGTTCCACATTCTTCTGTTTGTTTTCTTGTCTTTCTTTCCTCCTTCTTTACTGCCCTTTGCAAGTGTAAAAACCGTTTTTAACTTGAAGACTGTACTCAGCCTGCAGGCCATAGTTGGTGGACACTAGAACAGTGATTCGGGCTGGGGATTTATCTCAGTGGCACAAGTGTCTCCCTGGCAAGCACAAGGTCCTGAGCTCAATTCCTGGTACCAAAAAAAATAAATAAATAAAACAATGATTCTCCATCTTTAGTGAGTGTCAGAATCACTGGGTTTACCCATGAAAAATGCACAGTCCCAGACTATCTCTTCAGGGACTGGTTGTGAGTCTGAGGGGGCCCAAGGAGCCGATGGTGGTACTCACGTGGTGTTTACAGAAGACGTCTCCAGGCCACGTGCTGATAATCTTAGCTGTTTTGATATTCTTTTCCCTTTGCCAGTTTTCTTCTACCACCTTCCTCTTCCTCCTTTCTTTCTACTCCTCCTGAGGATTGAGGCTCTCTGTAACTCAAAATCTCTTAACTCCCTGGGGTAGTTGGTGCAGGGACAGAGGACTGGGCCACCTTTCCCCCTCTTCAGTTACTGCTAAGCACCAACCTCCTGTCTGACACTCCAGGGAAAAGGAATTCCTTTATCACTTGTTGGTCATCAGTATGACTCTCCCCTCAGAAAAGCGAGCACTTGAAGCATTTCATTTGACTCTAACCATGGGGGAAGGACTGAAGGAAGAAAGATGTAAAATATGTGGATTGCAGCCTTTTTGCTTTGACTGCGGAGATGTAGGCCTGTGGTAGATCTTTAATAATGACTGCAATCAGTGATGAATGTGATCATTATACCTAGAATGTACCCCAAAATCTAATTAATTAAACAATAGCAACTGCAATCAGCATCTTAAAGATGAATGAGTATTATAGGGGGTGGTGACAGCCCAGGGCTCAGCAGTTTCATGTCTCTGCAGCCCACCTTTCCTACAGTGCCTCCTCAACCCAATTTGGCTCGGGCCACTAAAAGGGGAATAATTACAGTAGACACCAAATGGTTAAAGTACAGACAATTCTTGATCATTGCACCTAATGAAGAACAGCTGTAGCATGTATAATTGATACCCGTGGCTTTGAGATAAACCTCATGTTGGCTCTCCGTAAACTGTTTAGTAATAACAATGGGGTGATTCTTGCCTCAGTGCAATCTGTTTAATAGTTCCTCTGTAAGATGTGGGGACCAGACATTTTTATCTTTAAATGATTTCTGGATTTGACGTTTCTTGTTTCTTTCTATTCTCCACATTCTCATCAATTTAGACATTCCTATGACAACCAGCCCACATTTTTTAGCACCATTTGAACTGAGTCTTAAATAAAAGGTGCGAGCCTCTCCATGAAAGAGGACGAACATTCCAGAGGAAGGGAAAATGGGAGCATAGCACACAGTCAGGAACTACCAGGCGTGGTCACAGCATAACAAACATGGAGCTGTCCAAATTGCCTAGAACAAGGAGCTCTTTGAAGATCAGATTTGTGTGTGTGTGTGTGTGTGTGTGTGTGTGGGCGCGCGCGCGCGCACGCACATGCATATTGACTAGGACAATTATATTAGCAGGGTGTCCATTTGGAAGATTAATCTATTTCTATTTTATTTTATTTTATTTTTTTGTCTTTTTGAAACAGGGTCTCACTATGCAGTTCAGGTTGGCCTTGAACTCACTTTGTGGCCCAGGCTGGCCTCGAACTCACAACAATCCTCCTGCCTCAGCCTCCTGAGTGCTGGGATTGCAGGCATGCACCACCACACCCAGCAGATTAATCTAACCATATTGTCACATAGATCGGAGTGAGAAAAGACTAAAGGGGAAAGATCATTCAATTATTCTGGACTAGAGCACTAGCCCTAAGTAAAAAGAAAAAGAGCCAGGTCAGAAGACCATTACATAGCAATGTGCCTACAAACCTTAGCAACTGATTGGATGGGTATTGGAGGCACCATTAATAGAAATAAGGAAGTCAAGAGGGGAAGCGAAGCGTGCTCTCGGAGATTCAGAAAGGAACATGTTTTAGATTCGAGTGTGTTAAGTTTGTGGTTTTTCATGGAAGAGATCCGGGTTGAGTTGCTCAGCAGGTGGTAATGTGTGGGACCAGAGCCTGTGGGAGAGGGTGACCCAGGGCAGTAATGTGCTGGAACCGTCTTGTGAGCCAGTTGTTAGGCATGGCCATTTAAAACAGGGCATCATGTAAACTTGCAATTAAACTTATATTTTAAAAGATAATATTCAAAGCTCATCACTTCATAGTTTACCACATTTTTCCTATTATCTATGTACATGGGGTTGTTTATCCCTACTGTATCTCTGTGGTGGAAACACGATATGGTATATGCTGCTGTACACCTCTTGAAAATATATCTGCTGGACCTCTGCACACATCATAAATTTGCTAATACGCATTTAGATGCAAAGAGGCCAAAGGAAAGTCACGGAGGGTATCTGAGAGGTGAAAAAGTGGGCTGAGACTGAGAAGTGGAGGGTAGGTAGACCTGCCAGGGAGTACAGAAAACTTTCTAGATATATAGTATATAAATAATTTTTCAATTTCTTAATAGAATTCCATCATTTATCACCTGATTTTGGAAGACTGTCATTTACTTCAATATGTATTAGGCAATGGCTTTCAAGCATTTTTGACTATGAGTTGCAATAATAAGCACATTTTACGTCCCATCTCAATAGAGACATGTGTATACACACACACACACACACACACACACACACACACACACACATGAGTTTCACAAAACAATACTGACATCTGGGGCTGGGGATTTAGCTCAACAGCATAGCGCCTGCCTGGCAAGAGCAAGGTCATGAGTTGGATTCCCAGTACTGGAAAAAAAAAAAACAATACTGACATCTTATCTCCAACTATCCAATCAATTTTTTTGGTTGGTTGTTTTGTTTTGTTTTGAGACAAGGTCTAGCTATGCAGTTCAGGCTGGCTTTCAATGCACTATGTAGTCCAGGCTGGCCTCAAACTCACTGTGATCCTCCTCCTCAGCCCTCTGAAATGCTTGGACTACAGGTGTGCACCACCACACCCAGCCAACCCTGCAACCTTATGCATTCTGTGGAATCCTATCCACTCTGATTCAAAGTCCTAAACTGTTTTTATGTCCTGTGAACAGGCAGTGAAGCAGCATTTGACCAACTGCTGCAGAGGATGAAGGCCCTACCTTCTTTTTTAGAGAATCTGCCTCATGAAGTCACTGAGTCTCTTCCAAGTGACAGAGCTCTTTTCAAGACATTGAGGGGAAGTCCACAAAGCAGTTTACAAAATTAATTTCTCTTCCATCTCTCCTGACAGCTGATCATAGTCAGTGCTTCTTTTTTCTTTCCATTTACTTTCCTCACATATATTATAAAGTGTAAAATAGCAGCTTTTAAAGTCAGTCAACAAAACTCAAGCTTTCATTTATAGAAATGCAAATAGAAACACCAACAAAAAAGATGAATAACATTTAGGGGCTTATTAGAATAACAAAATGAGAAGATGTCTGCATCACTTTCATCCGATGAATGGGGGGAACAGGACTTCTCCGACCCTCCTACTGCAAGCCTTCAGACTGTGGAAGTGCAGTAGAGATCTCCAAAGGTGTTTTAGTCTTTAGCATTTGGTCCCCCCCGCCCCAAATACATAGGTTCCTGTTTTAGCTTTGAGTACCTGACAGTGTTCCTTATCTCCTCCTTCCCACTGATAAGCGTGTATAGAATGTTTACTCTCCGTCAGGCCCCCACTTGGCATGGGGCTGTGGAAAGACAAAGAAAGGACTCTTCGCTTCATATTTCCTGCTCACGCTCAGCCTCTATTCCATCCTGTTGTCGCTACCTTCTTCTAGGTTACCATTATCTCACCCTGAGCTACTGTAATAGCCCCCTAATTAATTTTCCACCCAGCGGCTTCCCTCTCCCCCTTCCATTCCACATCCCACCGCTCCACCAATCTCATTAGAACCACTTTGGGCTGTTTAGTCATCTGTGTAAAGACCCTTAACTGGCTGCCTAATGTTGTCAAGATAAGATCTGAACTCCTTAACTTGGCATCCCTGTCTTGAGCTTGGTCTGGCCTCTGAGCTTGTACAACTCCCCCCACCCCCCGGGGTGATAGTATTTAATAACTGGGATGGCTCCTGTACTAACCAATCAGAAAAGGCTTGGCTGTAGACACCCTGCAGAGCTCAACTGGGGACACTGGCTGAATGCCATTTTGCCTCCCAGCCAACCTACCTTCCTTTTTTTCTTTTTTTTTGTGGGTATGGGAATCGAACTCAGGGCCTTGAGTTTGCCAGGCAGGCGCTTGTGCCGCTGAGCTATATGCCCTGCCCCAACCTACCTTCCAACTTGAGCTCCTACCACACTCTCTTCACTCTGTGTCCTCCCTAGAGCACCATTGGCACTCTCAGGCCTTTGCTTGCACCGTGCTCCAGCCTGCAATACCTTCCTTCCCCCTCATCTTACTTACACGGCCCGCGTCCTTCACGTCCCTGTGGAAGCTCAGTGGTTCTTCTAAAGCCTCTTGAGGCCTCCCTATTGCGCAGGCAACTCTCCCACCTGGGCACTGTGTTAATGCCTGCTGTCCTTGCCGCTTCTCGAGCAAGTGGTTGAATTTCCTTCTTTGCTTGCCATCTATCTGTCTATCTATCTAATTTTTAAATAAATATGCATCTCACCTGGTATCTTGATTGCAAACTAGTTGGAAGGAAACCTATCTTTTCCTTGCCTGCATACCTAGTTCCTGGCGCTAGCTTGAGCAAGAGCACCTACATAAAAGTACTGATGACAACAGAGGAGGAAGTAGCTTGAGCTGTTTGTTGTTGGTTTCTTTGAAATACACTTAATGCCTTACATTTGAATTTCGGAGTTCACGGCATGCTTTGCCATATATTACTTCATTTAATCCTCATCGCAGTTCCTGTCTCCCGCCTTTGTCCCTCTTCCTGCCTTCAGTCCCCATTTTTATGTTCCCCATTTGCAGATGGGTGACTGAGGTTGAGAGAGGTGAATTGATTTTCCCAGGTGACACTGAGAACAAACAGCAGAGGTGCAGTGCAAACCCAGCTTTTTTACTCTAAATCCTGAGTTCTTTCCACCAGTCTGTGGTAGCCTCCAGCTTATTTTAATTTCTATGCATGTATGTTCTTGTAATTCTGCTCAAAGTGTGAGTCCTGCCGATGGATTTAATTCACTCCTCGGGTAAAAGTTGATAAGCTTACAAATTGTAGCAACATCATAATTTTGATCTTAGTCTTAAGGCTTTATTTCCAAGATTTGTATAGATTGCTATCCTTTAGGCAATGTTATCTTGGAAGGTTTTTTTTTTTTTTTTTTAAGCTTGCTGCTTCGTATATTATTTTTCTGAAGCTTATTTCTTCCTATCCCATCATTGTGTATTTATCTCCATTTATTTACTTTAACATATCTGTATATAATATTGAGTTTACCTCAAAGTAAATTCCTTTACCTCAGGGAACCATCCATTCTGAAGCTAGTCATAAAGTGGTTAAGTGCTAAATTCTAGCAACTGTGAAGAGATTTCTTTGTGAAACCATTTGATAAGAACTGGCATTTTTCTAATCATTTTCCTAATTCTTACTTCTCTGAAAACATCTGAACTCAAAGTCTAAGAAAATTAAGTGCTTATCTCAAGCAGAAAAAGGGGGAGACAGAATAACTTCAAAGCTGTTAGTATTTTTCTTTGGCCAGTTCACATCAAGTGGTGTATATAATTTTTTGGTTTTAGCACTGGGATTTGAACACAGATCTATAGGTGTCAAGCAAACACTCTACCACTGGGCTACATCTACAACCTTTTTTATTTTACAATTTTTTAAAATTTAAATTTAAATTCTTTGAGACTCAATTGTCCTGGCTATGTTTGAACATGTGATCCTCCTACCTGAGCCTCTCAAGTATCTGAGATTACAAACATGCGCCTCCATGTCTAGCTGAACTACATAATTTTAAGTGTGAATAACATTAGGATAAAGTACACCTTTATTCTTCGTGTTTAAATTTGTTGCTAGAGGAGCTGGGAATTTAGCTCAGGGCACAGCACCTGCCTGGCAAGCACAAGGTCATGAGTTCGATTCCTGTTACTGGAAGAAAAAACTTTAAAAAAAAATACATTTATTGCTAGAAATATAAAAAGGTTGTGAACATGTAACCTATATTATAAATTATGGCATCTGTAGAGATTAATCATTCTGGTTTACTTTTCAACAAAAGTAATTATATAACTATTAATAAATTAGTTTGTAAAAATATCGTTTCTGACCATTAACTAAATTCATAATTTGGTTTAAATATTTGTGTTGAATAAAGTATCTTTTTATACCTCCACAACCATTTTATATTTCTAGTCTTCTAAGGAGACTGTATCAAAGTGTAATCCTTTGTGTTAAAATTTTAACACAATTCCAAAGCATCAGCTCTCAGGGGATCTTGTGGGGGTGGTGCCCATCTGATCCCAGTTTGGTCCAGATCTGACAGGGCACTCTCATCAAGGAAAGGCAATATTTTCTTTGAAAATGGTCAAGGATGCCAAAGTTCTTGTATAAAAGTTCTAATTAATTAATTAACAATTGACAAATAATAACATATATATTTGTGGTGTATAATGTGATGTTTTGATATATATTCATATTCACATTCATAGTCATATGTGGTGGTACATGCCTATAAACCTGACACTCAGGAGGCTGAGGCAAGATGATCTCTGAGAGTTCTTGGCCAGCCCCAGCTATATAGTCCAAAGCCAGCTTGAACTCTGTAGCAAGACTCTGTTTCAAAAAACAAAAAGCAAAAGGAAAGTTTAAGTTACATGCAGGTTTTTCCCTGAAAATCCTTTTTCTTCTCTTAAACAAGGGGGAATTAATAATAGCCTCATGGAACACTGAAAAACATTACATAAAATGTTTTTAGAAAGATAACTTTTAGCCAGGCATG
>NW_004955439.1:1569773-1583610 GCF_000276665.1 Chinchilla lanigera
AAAAAGAAAAGAAAAGGAAGAAGATTACTTTCACCTTCATATTAGCACATTTTCTTAATTTTTTTTTTTTTTTCTGGTATTGGGAATTGAACTCACAACCTTGCACTTGCCAGGCAGGCGCTGTGCTGCTGAGCTAAATCCCCGGTCCCCTTAATTATTTATTTTTTTTTACTTGTTGACATATATGTGAATGTACGAGGTGACGTTACTATTAAAACTGTGAAAGATTTCACTCTAATAAATTTAAAGGTATCTTTCAGTATGTCAATATAAGACTTTTCTTGATGATAATGTTGATTCAGTGTCCAGAGCACTTCATATTAAATAGGTTTCTTTGAAACCAGGAGAATGATTTTATACATAGACATTTTCTTTTCTTTTCTTTCTTCAGTGCTGAGGATCAAAATCAGAGCCTTGCATAGGCCAGGCAAGTGCTCTACCACTAAGCTACATCCTCAACCCAGGAATGGATTTTGTAAATGAAAAAAACTAATGCAGCTCCTGTATAGTGGTAAACAATATCTTGCCATGTTATGGCTTCATTGGTTCCTTTCAAAAACTGTCAACAGACTTTGCACAGAATGACTCACTCAGAAGAAAATGCCAACTAAAGTTTTGAAATTACAGGAGGCAAGGTTGTTGCTATTCTCTAGCAGTGAGTGGCATCAGCACCCTTTTAGCTGTAGTCAAGCCAGGAACTTGAAGTCACCCCAAACTCTTCCCAAGCCAACATTCAGTCAAGCACAAAGTCCTTCTAAGTTTAGTTGCTTCAACATTATCAATAGTGTCTCTCTCTCTCTCTCTCTTTTTTTTTTTCTCTTTCTGAGACAGAGTCTCACTATACAGTTCAGGCTGGACTTGAGCTCATTTTGTAGCCCAGGCTGGTCTCAAACTTGCAACCATCCTCCTGCCTCAGCCTCCTGAGTGCTGGGATAGCAGGCATTTGCCACCACGCCTGGCACTGTGTCTTTCTGTTTTATCCTCCCTCCTAACTGCAACAGCTTTGATGCTTCCTAACTCCTTCACACTGACCAGCTTTTCACAGTTGTCAGACAGAAAAATTCCTGAGTACAGTGCTGCCCAAGATACTCTTTTGGCTTAAAGTTCTTCTCTGGACCAGCACGTTGGGATCATTTGAAAACTGTTTTCAAACTACATGTGCTCCCCTACCATCCCACTACCCTGAAAAACAATCCGCCTTAAAGTTAAAAAATCCTTAGCATTGAATCTAAGATTCTTCATAACTTCGTATCATACTCAGAACTGGTAATCATCCATTTCTCATAGGTTCACTGTGTGTACCATAAGGATATGTGCCCAGGTACCTTGCTTATCCTGATCCTCTGCTTGCTGCTTTCTTTCTATCCTTTACTGAGTTCTTCCTCCTGTCCGTCCAGCCCCAGGTCAGAGGACTGCTGCTCGAGAATTCTTCCCTGGCACACTGCGTACTTTGGTATCTTAGCAGAGTACTTATGCAAAGTCCAATGTTTGTTTCATGTCTTTCTTCCACCCTTTGGAACAATGAGTCTTATATTTCAGTGGCGTAAGACACAGCTTTCTGGTGTCCAGAAGTCTCATTCAGTAGGTGTAGCTGGGAGTAGGAGTTCTCATTATTCACAGGCAGAATCAGGAGGTGCCAATGTGCTTGGCTTGTGGACCCAAACATAGGCACCTCAGAAGCCAAGATTTTGAGTTCTGTTAGCCTTCATGTAAATGTACAAGTGATCTGTACTTTGTAAAGTGTCCTGTAAATGTCACAGGCACTGAATTAAACTGAACATAGCTTTTAATTCAAGATTTGTGTCAATTTGAGGATTTTTTTTTTCTTTCAGGTCTTTGCCTATCTATCCACTCCCACCTCATCCAAAACAACACCACCAAAAAATCAAAATCCCTTATTCCTGCCTTCTGTCTGTCTCAGGGAGAACAACACTCCTGGAAGTCCTTAGTGATGAACAGTATCAGACGGACCAGTCAAAAATGAAAGTTAGCCAATAAAATGAAAAATAATATTATCTATGATTTTCTTCAGGTACACAGATAGATTTCCTTATAGGACAGTACTGCTAAATTGAATTGAATTTGAGCCATATCTCTACTTCAAAAATTGTCACATTTTTAAAGACTAGAAAGAAAACCAGATGATTCTAATTGCAATAATATATTTTATTTAAACAACATATTCAAAATGCCATCATTTTAATATAAAATCAGTAATATAAATTACTGAGATATTTTGCATTTTTTGGCATCAGGTGGTATGTGCATATCTCTTTCTTTCTTTCTTTCTTTCTTTCTTTCTTTCTTTCTTTCTTTCTTTCTTTCTTTCTTTCTTTTGTGTTACTAGGGATTGACTCTAAGGTCTTCACACTGAATTACATCCCCAGCCATTTTTTTATTATTATTTTTCATTTTGAGATAGAGTTGGGGGCCAGGGATGTAGCTCAGTGGCACAGCACCTGCCTGGAAAGCACAAGGTCTTGAGTCCGATTCCTGGTACCAAACAAACAAACAAACAAAAAAGAGATAGGGTCAGTCACACTAACTTGTCCAGGTGGGACTTGAACTTGTGCTGCTCCTGCCTCAGCCTCCCAGAATACTGGGATTACAGGTGTGTGCCAGCACACCTGGTTGGTGTATATACTATATTTACAGTATGTCAATTTGGATGCTAATTTTTCAAAAACAATACTTGATTTGCATTTAGAATTTATAAAATGTGCAACTGAAAAAATAGATTGCCATAACCAAATTTTTTGAAATGTATTTAAAAGTTTTTCATTAATTTAAGCAGTTGTAAGATTTTAGATTTAATATGAAGCATAAAGAAGCAATAATTAACAAGGATTACCTTACAATTAAATTAGTGAAAATAAAGAAATTTAAAATTCAGTTTCTTACTCATGCAAGTCACAGCTAAATTAGTTAATTGGCCATAAGTGGTTGTTGCCACTATATTAGAGTACAGCTCTAGAACATAGACTTGGTCCAGGTCACATTCTTATTAATAAGTTATCTTTCAGATCTTCATACTCATCCTCATAATATTCTTAAGGATCTGATTGATAATTTTGTTTTGAGACAGGGTGTAGCTTTGTAGTTGAGACTGGCCCTGAACTCCTAACATAGTGTTCAAACTTGGGGTGATCCTCCTGCTTCAGCCTCTCGAGTGATGGGATTACAGATGTGCACTTCCATGCCTGACCTAAAATTCTTTTCTTTTTCTTTTTCTTTATTTTGTGGTACTGGGGATTGAACCCAAGGCCTTCACAGTGAGCTACATCTTTAGACCATTTTTTATTTTTTACTCTGAGACTGGGTCTTGCTAAATTGCACAGGCTGGGTTTAAACTTGTGATCCTCCTGCCTCAGCCTCCCAGAATGCTAGGATTACAAGCATGCACCACCATGTCTGGCTGATTTTAGAATTCTTTTTTTTTAAATAGGCTTTTTAAATTTAAATTTAAATTTTTTTTGAGACAGGGTCTTAAGAATTCTTGAATGCTGAAAATAGGGAAATTTTTTCCAGTTGTTTCCACTTATATTAGCCAGCATTAGAATTTTACTCGGGTACCATTTTCCTTTAAATGAGCAGGCTGAGTGGACCAGTGACTCTGTATCTGATGTAGAGTCTGAGCACCTCTGAAAAAACTGTGTAATTTTGGGCAAAATGCTTGGTGTTTGAGCATATTATCTTTGTCTATATAATAGAGAAGGTACCTATTCTACACATGACCAAACAGAACCAAAGTGAAAGTCACAATTTTAAACTGTGAAGAAGCTACTACAAGAGCACAAATATAGTTTAAAACTAATAGATTGAAACACTAGAATAATAGCTAGCATTTATTAAGCATTTGCCATCTGTCAGCCACTCTTGGCTAAAGCTAATTCTCAGAACATCCTTTCTAGGGAGATGAAGTGACTCTATTTAACTGAGAAGGACGTAACATTTGAGAGGCTATTTGTGTGCAAATTTATACAACCTTCAACTCATAGCTAGAATGTGAACCTAGGCCTTTTTGATTCCAAAGCCTTTGGGTTTTCTTAGCTTTTAAAAAAAAAAATTAAAATGGAGGGGATTTTTAGATATCTTTTTAGTAATAAAGTAAAATGATTCTTTTTTTTTTTGGTTTTTTTTTCCGGTACCGGGAATTGAACTCACAACCTTGCATTTGCCAGGCAGGCACTATGCCGCTGAGCTAAATCCCCAGCCCTTGTTTTGTTTTTTTGAAACAAGATCTCCCTATGTAGTTTAGGCTGGCTTTGAGCTTACTATGTAGCTCAGGCTGGCCTTGAACTTTTGATGATCCTTCTGCCTCAGCCTCTCAAATGCTGGGATTACAAGTGTATGCCACCAGCCCCAGCAAAATAATCCATTTATGATAATTGCACATAAGGAATGGATTGCCAATATGTCTCATTTTGAAAGGGATCGTAGAATTCCCAGCCTACGGAAGGTTAATTCATTGCAATAAGTGGAAGGAAGGGTAACATCACAGAGTCTAAAGAAGGCTTTACTCCGGATCATTTCACAAAAAGGGAATATATGACCCTCAGAAAATGGTAGTTATTGATCTCTCTGGTGGCTTTAAAGTTAGCTGGCAGTGATTAGCTATATACCCATTAAAGAAAATAAGTGGGCTTTAGTAGTATTGGGATGGGGTTTCATGTAAATAAAAGATTGTCCGTTATGGACTTAATGATTTATTGTTCAGCAAATAAAATTTGTAGAGTATTAGTCAACAACAAATACTCAAATGATCAGAGGTGACCAGTGCTGAGGTTAACTTCTCCAAAATAAAAAAATGCAGGGTTTTGATTATATTTACATACCCTCTCTATTCCTCATTTGCACCAAAAAGGATGTAAGGCAGCTCTAGGAATGTGACTTAGAGAATTCATATTGTATCAGTGTAGAGGGAAGAAATGTATTATTTTTACTTTTTCATTTTTTTTTCCGGTACCGGGAATTGAACTCATGACCTCGCGCTTGCCAGGCCGGTGCTGTGCCGCTGAGCTAAATCTCCAGCCCCTATTTTTAGTTTTTCTTTTGGAGTTAGAAACTAACGTTCAAGATTTAGAATGGGCACAGTGCCAATAGTGTGTTGGCACACTGTGGCCGTAGTGTGTTGGCCATATTTGCATAAACAGCATTTTTATCAATTCTTTGGGGACCAACACAAATTCATTCAAGGGTTATTACCACATGCTGGTCACTTGCTAGGAACTAGTGAGTCAAAGATGAGAGTACAAGTCCCGGTCCTGAAGGTGCTCAGTGAGGAAGATCAGCTTGTGGGGATAACCAGACAGTGTCTAAAGTTCCATGGGCGAGAGTGTAGGTTATTTTTAATTTTAAAACACAAGGTCAGACATAGGGGAGGACTTGCCTTGTATAGCCCATCCTAACATGTTTCAAATACAAGAGATTAGATAAAGGTATTTTCTCTGTCTACCTAACACCAAATAATCCTAAGGGAATAGCTGGGTCCTGTTGCAACTTTTGCTTTGAATGGACCATATTGGTGTGCTTATAACATTACCTCTTAGTGTGCATTTCTGAGTTGAGAGTTTGGTTGACAACAGGCCCAAACTAGATACTAGAGTGCAGAACCTCACTAAATAGGAGATAAATCCCAGCAAGTATATCCCATTTGGTGGATTTAGGAAGAAGCCCAGAATTTTTTCACTCTGTCTCTAGTACATATACACCTGTGTGTCTTATACTCCACGTTTTAAAATATGTTAAGACAAAAATTTTTCAGAGCCATGCTTTTCTTAACAACATCAAAGTCTTTAAAAATTACAGTATTAGATTATTTTCCTTAACAGAAACAGTGATGCTGAAACAATTTGGACTACTGCCTGAGAATAACTATCCACCTAAGTGAGATAAGGTAATTCATTGATAGTATCAGGGATGTATCTGGAGTCCAGTCCCCTGGGATGAACTCTGTGGCCAGGCTTGTTTGTCAGCTTATTTACTCTGGCTGATAGAGACTTTTGCTCCAGTGACCACTTGCCAGGAAGAATACAACATAAGAAATAAGCAACAGAAGTGTTCATAGTTTGTTTTCCCCATCTCAACAGAGATCTAAGCAAAGCTTGATTTTGAAGGTAGCATCCCACTGCTTCACTGAGGACATTCAAATGAAGTCATGGCTTGGCTTTTACCAGGTGAAAGGAGTAACGGCTATGTCCGGGAGACTCAGCTCCCTTCTTTGAGGCTGGCTGCAGTCTGTCTCCTGCTGAGATGCTCCGTTTAGTGAGTTACGGCTCAGGGCTGATGTTCTTTGGGATCTGGAGAACAAATAAGAGCTCACCTACTTTCTGTTTTCTCTTCATAGTTCACTCCACTTTTACTAAGGTTTTCTTTGGAAAGGAATCTGGCTTTGCGAGTAGCTTTCACCTTGAGAAGACCACATTGTTTATGAAAGTCATTGAATACTGAAGTCCAGACAGAGGCTGACATCGTGCATCCTCTATTGAGGCTTTCTCACTTTTGAGAGCCAGCTATGACAGCACTCAGGATCAGACAGACAAGATTACATGAGGAACATGTTGGGAAAAATATACACACTACTTATATATAAATCTAATATAGTATATTTACACATATTTTAAAATATGCATAAAAATAACCTGAACCTATGTAAAAATCGGGCAGGTGGAACTAGCAGTATTTGTATATTAAAAATTGTTCCAATTGCTTGTCTGTTGTTTATATTAAAATAGTGCTAGTAATCTACATTGATATTATTTGGTACCGGGAGTCGAACTCAGGACCTTGTACTTGGCAGGTAGGTGCTGTGCCGCCGAGCTATATCCCCAAGCCCTACACTGATATTATGATCAGCCATGATTTTCTTTTGTTAAAGTTTTCAATTAATTTTTCACTTTACTGCAGAGCTCCTGACAGAGAACATTCACAATCTAATAACTAAATCTTTAAGGGGCTGGAACTAGAAATCTTTAAGGGGCTGGAACTTGAAACTAAATCTTTAAGGATTTAGCTCAGCAGCACAGCCCCTGCCTGGCAAGCGCAAGTTTGTGAGTTCGGTTCCCGGTACCAGAAAAAGAAAACCAAAAAAACAAAAACAAAAACAAAAAAGAAACTAAATCTTCAAAGTATATCTTAGGGGTAAACTAGGTCTACAAGTGTACTTTAGGAAATACTTAAAATTGTGTGAAAAATACAATAAACACATGCAAGTTTTCACTATTTTTTTTTAATAAATATCTTTATTTCTTACTCTACAGAATGGTATTTTTTATTGTAGCTTTGTTGTGTAGTTTGATCACTTTCTCTTAACATGATACTTCATACGTGGGTCTCATGTTGGTTTTTTTTTTTGGTACCAGGAATCCAACTCAAGACCTTGTGCTTGCCAGGCAGGCACTTATACCACTGAGCTATATCCCCAGCCCAAGGTTTTCACTATTTAAAGGGAAGAATTCCTTAGTAGTCATTAGATTCATGAAGTCATTGGTAGATCCAAAAAATAAGGTGTCACTGGTATTTATTATTTGTCTTTGTAGAATAAGTTTGATTCTGCCTCATGGAATAAAGTTGAAAGAACTCAGAAATTCTTCATAGAAATCTAGGTTAAATAACTATTTAGTCCATAAATGTGAATGTGTCAAAACCATAGTGAAGTGCATTATTTATTATACAAAGGTTAGAGATCAATGGAAGTATTTTTTTTTTATAATTATTAAAAGTAAAATCATGTATTTTCTTCCAAAACTTAGAAATATTTGCTTTAGGGAATTTACTTTTAAAACGTAAGTACAGATTTCCAAAAATGATGAACATTTGTGTGAAACTTTGGTACAAGAACAAAGCTAAAACTTTACCTCTCCCAGAAATATATATTCAACTAAAAAGAATCAGAATTCTAGTCATGAGCTTTTATTTTTTGCGCTTGAAGAACTGAAAGCTTTCTCTGTTATTTTCTGAAGGAGGGGGTTTCCTGTGTGTCTTTCCGAGGCTCTGGGGATCCCCTCATCTTTTCAGTCCTAGGCACCTTTTTCTTTACAGTGAGCATCCTTTGAACCAACCAAGGCTTCCGCAACCGCGTTTGCCATCGCCTGCCCCGCCCCGCCCCGCCCCGCCCCTGCCCGATAGAGCAGTCAGTCTTACCTGGGAATCCGACCTTAACCATCTAATATTTTGGCTTTGGGGCACTGGGACATTGATTTACACATCAACCCCGAGGAAAAAGTTGGTGGATAGGCACTGAGAGCCCAGGAGGGAGGAACCTGGGCGGGTCAGCTGCGAGGGAGGCAGCCGAGTCCGCCTTGAGTTTCCCCAGCTTTGGCTTTGGCGGAGCTCTGGTGGGGGAAGGGCTCAGGGCCCAGGGCTCCGGGGCCGCCCTGTCCTACTGCAGTGCCAAGAATGACCGCTAGGGAAGTGCGCCTGCTCGCTCATTTCCATCCTAAGGAGCTCGTAAAGGAACCCAAAATTTCTTATCAGTTTTCCATACCATGGTGGGATGAAAGACAACTTTGATTTTTTTTTTTTTTTTTTGCTCAGATCTTGAACTTTAAAAAAAAAATCACAAGTGGTGTTTTAAATGCATTATTAATGCAGAGCACTTTATTGTAGTTCAATAAAGAACTCTATGTCTCCATTACACAGACTAATGACACCTCCAGACATATTTACAGTAATTTTCCCAGCTGATATAGTTTAATTAATGATATAAGGACATAATTACATGTTTCAGTGATCTTTCACATATTTACAGGAACTGCTGTAACTAGCTTAATTAGAGTAATTATGTAAATAGCTGATAATGCACAACAAATTACAGAAAAAAAATCTTCAGTCTGGTGTGCTCAGTTTCTAAGCAAGCTTATAAAAGGAAAACATTTACATCTGGGGCTTCAATTTAAGACGAAAGGCCTCTAAATTTTCTTGTTTTTAACCCAGGCAGAACATAACTTTTGGAGGTACCAGCTAACTTTTCTTCCTTTTGTCGGTTCTGCTGCAGACCTCCTGTCAGTCGTTGTTCTATGAAACTGCTCATTCTGCCTCGACACTAGCTCGAGTTTCATGATGACTTTTTGTGTCATGATGGGTGGTGATATTGCCCTCACTGAGAATTGGAGAGCATGCTTAGGGAAAAGGTTGACAGCTTCACACCTCTCTTTCATTTCCTCTCTTGTCTTTTCTTTAACTGATGTCTTCTGTTTTCGTCATACTCATGCACAAAGACGTTTCTTTGGACCAGCCTCTCAGGGGTCCTTCTTGCTGTAGCTTAAGCATATTTGTAACATCTATAATGGATGTTTCACTGTACAACTCTAACTCTGGTTGTCCACCCATCAAGTCCTTAGAACACTACCTTTCCCCTTGAAGTGATTTGCCTTTAGTCCTTTGTTTTGATTTTTTTTTTATTTTTTGGTTTTTTTCCGGTACCGGTAATCGAACTCATGACCTTTCGTTTGCCAGGCAGGCACTGTGCCGCTGAGCTAAATCCCCAGCCCCCATGCCTTTAGTCCTTTGGAGGAAGCAAGAGCCTGTGGTTTAAATAATGCTCCTTCTTCATCAGCTCCTATGTCTTCATTGATTGACATTACATACGCCCTCTCCCTTCCTTTACTTTTGCAGACAACTGTCTCCATCATCCTTCTGTGTAAGAAAACCTACGGAAACGCGATTGAGCCAAAACAAATATCGGCTTCAGAGAGTAGAGGGTCAAATTTTAATTACAGTTTGCTCACGTTAATGACTCTTAGAGGTTTGTACACTCATCCTGTGCATAACTTTTCAGTCTTTCACTTGCCCTAGCTTTCCACCATCCCACAGCGTGAAGTTGCTTTAGTGAGGCCAGACTCTTTCTGACTATCCCATAAAACATTCCTGAGTCTATGTATTCATTTCCTTTTCTTAGCCTCCATTGCTACTGGATTTTGCCCATTTTTAAGGTCGCTTTAAGGTTTACCCCCTGTTTGAAGCCAGTCTTGTTGATTTTCTTCTTCCAGAATCTGTGCTACACCCTGTAAACCAATCAACTTTATCCCGGCACTTACTGTGTGTCTGCCTCTTCTTTCCGGCCAATGGGAAGCCCTGGAAAGGCAGGGGACCCTGTCTTGTACTTTTTCATCTCCTGTCAGTGCTATCATGGCGTGGTTTCTTATCAGACATTCAGTAAATCTTTATTTGTGGAGTTAGTGTATTTAATCAGGATCTGTGCATATGGCTGTGCAGGCTATATATACATAAATCTGAGGAGCATCATCAAACATCAGCCTTAGGGGCTGGGGATTTAGCTCAGCGGCACAGCTTCTGCCTGGCAAGCGCAAGGTCGTGAGTTTGATCCCTGGTACTGGAAAAAACAAAACAAAACAAAACAAACAAACAAACAAAAAAACCCCAAACAAATAAACAAAAAACATCAGCCTTGTCAGGCTTTTTATTGTTAGAAGATATCAGCCCTTTTCTTCTCCAGTGCTTCTTGCTACAGTCACTGATACTCTATATCCTCATCCTTACCAACTGGTCTCATCCTGCTAAATACCTTGTGGGAGCTTAGGTTATCCTTGATTCTGAAACACCCAGGTCAGACACAGGGGCACACTTGCCTTGTGTAGCCCAGCCTAACGTGTTTCAATATATGAGACTAGACAAAGATATTTTCTAGTCATTATTTTTTAATCAATTCACCTCCACAGTAAGTTCCAGGAAGCTCTTTCAAGGAATTCACAGTCTAATAGGGGACACAGACTGTGTGTAATGATAGAAGGATGCAGGAATCACCCAAGTGGTGTAGGGGAGGGGATAATGTGTAAATTATAGAATTAACAAGACTTAGTGGATGTTGGGCTTAAGAAGGGGAACAGGAAGGAGGCTAGGGCCATTCCTCGGTTTCTGGCTGTGAAGGCTTCACAACCTCTGGGAAAGGGAATTCTGAATAAGGAGGTTTGGAGAAAACATGTTGTGATGTGTATGGAGTCCGAGATGCCTGTGAGAGACTGAAGGTGTCAGGTAAAGCACTGGTCCATGGAAGGGAATAGTATGGAGTGATGGAAGAATGAGAAGCAATTAACAGACTCAGGCATGGTTAGGGGATATGTCTGAGTTCCCAAGAGAGAATTTGCAGGGTGAAAAGAGACGGACCAAGAACAGAGTTCCTGGGGTAAGAAAGGAAAAGCTCACAAAGGCCAGAATAGAGTCAGAAAAACTCCAGGATCCCCATAATCTGCAGGCCAAGAGTTATGATAACTGTGGATGGCCGCTTCAAAGATCCTGCTACAGGGGCTGGGGATTTAGCTCAGCGGCACAGCACCTGCCTGGCAAGCGCAAAGTCGTGAGTTCGATTCCTGGTACTGGAAAAAAACAAACAAACGAAAAGATCCTGCTGCAATAGATCCCTAAGAATGATCCCTGAAATGCACAAATGCTGATACAAGCATGACATTTACTTTGCACGTGAAATGGATGGATAAACACTTTCTTCCTAAGCTTTTAAAATATTTTTTAATATAGTAAGTGATTTAATAAGTTATTATTATTGCTATTTTTATTTTTTTTTGGAGACAAGATCTCACTAAATTGCCCACGTCAATCTTGAACTTGTGATCCTCCTGCCTCAGCTTTCCAAGTAGCTGGAATTGCAGATGTGTGTCACCATGGCTGTCTGAGTAAATTACTATTGTTTATTAATGGAAAGATTAAATGAAGCAGGTGTCCCTTGCAATGTGGAGGGTGGGGTGAGGTATAAGAACAGATGTGAAGGTGAGATTCTCAGAGTAGACATGGAGGATGCACAATTGCTCATCTGCCTTCACAGCCCAGCCCCTGAGGCCAGTTTCCTGTCATAGAAGCTGGTGTGTGACACGTTTGGCAGCAAAGTTCTTCTCAGTGAACCATCATTACCTATGCTCTTCCATCACTCTGTTCTTTTTCTCTGTTGTCCTCTGCTTTACTCAAAGGCTACTTTAGGCATCGAACCCGTCATTACTTTACAGTTTCTTACAACTGGCTTTAAACACTTTCAATATATTTATGTTTCTCAAATTTTACCTCCACCCTGGCTCTGCCTTTTGGCCCTCAGACTCACATAGCCAAGGGTGTGGCTCCCAACCCTTCTTTCTGATCTGGCCCCTTCCAAGTCTTTCTTTTCTTGGCATTGGTAACTTTTGTGGCAATTATAAAACTAGGGGTTATCCTTATTTTTTCTCTTCATAATTGATCAAGAAACCTTGTTAGCTTGATCCAGAAAATGACCATATCTTTCCACAGCCATGGAGGCCAGTGTGTTCCCAGCTTCCATTCTCTCCATCTACAATAATTTACTGTCCTTCTAACTCGTTGTCTTCAGTCTATTTTGTCCTCCAAGATGACCTTACACCGCGTATGGTCCTATTATTTTTGCACACAGACGCGTTCCTATCGCTGTAACCTCTTGGCTGATGCCGGAACATGCTAGGCGGCTCCAATGTAGGGTCTTGGTACTTGCTTTTTCTTCTGCCTGGATGCTCTTCCTCTCTCCACGTGCCTTATTCACGCACTTGCTTTAGGTCTTCATTGAAATTTCCCTTCTCAGAGAGACCTTCCTCTGCACCCTAACCTCTCAGTTCCCCACCTTTACATTCCCAAAGTCACTTCCTTGCTCAAGTTTTTACGGTTCAGCATTTAACCACTTACAATATATCTGGATTTACTTGTCTTTGTCATTGTCTCCTGTTCCACTAGAATAGAAGCTTTACATTTGATATACATCCACATGTAAAAGTGGAGTCTCTTGCAAATGATTTAGACTCAAATAATTAACAGGCAAGGTCATGAGCCTAAGTACCGCGTAAAGACACAAAATCAAAACAAAACTTCCTGTGAAAAACATGTGCTCAGGTAAGTAAGTTGAATTCTAGTAGGTCCAATTGTACATGGAAGGTGGTTCATTTCAGTGGAAAATAGTAGGTAAGAGCTCACGCTGACTCATCTGTTGAAAAAGAGATAATTAACTGTATTCTTAAAAGTCAAAGGTCAATTTCTGTTACGGCAAAGAAGAGAAATAGAAGAAAATAAGGTCATAACTAAGGCCACTTCATCTTAACCACCCTTGTGCAATTATAGCAGTTTTCCTAGGAAAGAATTTAGTTGCCTAGGAAAATAGATTTAAGAAACCAGATTTTAAATATATACTTATAGATTGTGAAGTCTAGACATTTTTTTGTTCATGTCAGTAAAATAAAGCACTTAACTTTAAAAACTGATCACAAGAAAGGATTTGACTGTGATAATAAAAGTTTTAGAATGATAAGATGGAAGCACACTTTCTTCTCAGGAGACATTTCAGTTCTTCCTCTTAACATTTTTATCTCTTAATTTGCTTAGAGAGCAGAGGTCTGGGGGCCTGGGATTGAGAGTGATTGTTCTGATGCCAGGGACCTTCTAACGGCACAAACTGAAGTCAGAGAAATTAAACACAGTGTTTAAGGAGGCTGTTATTTCATCATGAGTTTTGTAACTCTGTAGAAGATATTTGAGGAAATTAGTATCTTATACATGGATGTGTATGTTTTATTTCTACAATGGGATTTTGTAAGAGAATGAAAACTTAAAAAAAAAAAATTAAGAATACACTCCTAACCTGATGGTAGACCAGAAAAATATGAGATACCCTGAAGTCATTCAAAATAACCCTCCCACGTAACCCTGTCACCTACGGACACTATATTTCCTTTCTTTCAATTAAGAAAATGGGCTACTTGTCTTTCTAGGTCAATCTCTACATGCTTATGCCTTTTTCCTTTCTGAACAGCTAGTGGGAAAGTAGAAGTAGATTAATAGTAGGTGACATAAGCTGGGCATGGTAGTGCACACCTGT
>NW_004955439.1:1583805-1636650 GCF_000276665.1 Chinchilla lanigera
AAAAGAAAAGAAAAATGTTTTCAGCCTGAGACTATAAAGACAAGTACTCTTGTGTGTATATATTTCCTTCACAGATTTCCTCAAGTTATCAACTCTGTTTTCTTCATCTCCTCCTTCTCCTCCTTTTCTACATAGCTGTAACTGAATGGTATGGATGATTTTGTGTTCTGATTTTTGAATTTGTTCTTAAGCAAGGATTCAGCTTGTACTCTTGACTTTCATGCTACCCTACTTTTTTGTCCCACTTTTAACCACTGTTAACACAACTCATTCCTCACTCAGAAAAACAGAATCACTCTCTCTTCAATGTCATGAGAATACATTCCCTTTTTTCTATTTCATGTTATGACGCTCTTCAATATTTATTCATTCGTCAGTATCTGTGCTGAATAATGCCAATATAGAGATAAATAGTACCAGAGTTTTGTGCTTGCAGAGATAGTAGTTAGGAAGCTGATCCTTATAATGAACTCTACTATGTGTGATCAGTCCCATGATGATAATATGTACAAAGATCATGATGAAGGAGTTAAAAGAAGGCTTTTTCAGAGAAAGAGAGATTGAGCTGTCACTCTGAAAGTATACTAGGGAGAAATGCAGAACATTCCCCAAAGAGGAGCAAGCATGAAGGAACAAGATGGAAATGTAAAGTGTCTTGTTTTAGTCACAAGTCAGATACAGAACATGAATGACCAGGCCAGAAATGATGCAATGGAAAGGGGTGGGGATTTTGGAGAACTAGAGAATATGTCTCATCTGAGAAAGAGAGTGATTGCTTAGCTTGTACTGGTTTCTGCCACACAAGAGGGTTGGACTAATGTTGGCAAATCTTCCACTTCTTACGAGAAGATAGAAGTCCCATAAAAATCCAAACAAAAATCCTTTTAAATACTCTAAGACCCATGTCTGTAGGACGGATGGGCCCATGGACCTCCAGCTAACCATCTTGGGCAGTAACACTTTGAGAATGATTAGTTTTGGGTAGTAAGAGCAGGGGGTATGTTCTGAGTGGTGGCTGAGCTGGCAGAAAGTGCTAGAAGACAAAGATGGAGGTGTTATAAAAGACCTCTATCCCTTATATTGACAGTGTTACTTAGAAAAATAATACGATAGTTCGATTTATAACTTCCTAAGGATATTCATAGTAACTCAATTTTTTTTAAAAAAATGTCTGAAGATCGATCTATATGATACCTGCACAGAGGTAGAGTGTCTACAAGTAGCTCCAGTACTTGTCTGAAGTTACACTTAGTATTAATAGAGTGCTCAGGAATTAAAGGAACCGTGGGATAACTCTGTTACCGTCACCATGGCGTGTGTCTGCAGATGTGATTGTGTAAACTGGGTTCTCATCCAAAATTGTCTCACTATTAAAAAGGCTTGTCATCAGTTTCTCATTCTGAGGATTAAATAGAAATTGGCCTTAATTAAAGAAAAAAAAAAACTGGAGAGCCTTGTTAGTCAATCATAAGGCCCTTATCTAGCATGCAGAAGCCCTAGATTCAATCTCCAGCACCACAAAAAAAATAAAATAAAACAAAACTTGATATGCACGAGTAGACGAAACATACTAGGATGCATCCATAGCCTTGTACCTCTTTGTATATAGAGCTAGACCAGAGCTGAGGGGACCAGAAGGATGTCATTAAGCTGTAACCTGCTGTCTACCTGTCCTCATGGTCATAGCTACTGGCATCGTTCTGGCCACAGCTGTCCGCACTAGGCCACCCCAGCACTCCCTTCTCTACTTAGTGAGGCCTAGTAACGAGTGTGCTTAAAAGAAAAACACTGCTACTTTCTACCACAGCTTCGGGGCAGACTCAGGGTCAGTGTGTTGCCAGAATTGTACATACCGCCATATTATAAGCCTAAAGGAAAGCCGAGCACACTTTTTGGTGCACCAAAATGAGTCTTTGATGATCTCTACTTGTACACATGGAGGATTATGACTTTGTAGTGATGACGAATGTTCTTGGCAAATTAATTGCGACCTAAACTCTGTAAAAGGGATGAGCTCTCTTGTCCCCTCTACTCCCCCCAGCTTTAAGCAGGGTTTCTGACTTTCCTCAGGTCCTGACTGAGTTTGGGGTCAAAAGTTGAAACTAATGAGTAAAATTGGATCCTGCACTTTTAGTCACGGTGGGTCGTAGAACTAGGACACAACTGTCCTTCCTTATTAGGAAAATGATACTTCAACCTTCTACCAGCCCAGAGGAAGTGAAGCAGGAAAAGTCATTTCAAAGTGGAACTCTGGATTGGAAGTGACAAGAAAAGCTTCTGTGAAGATCTTGGTGGGTTCAGTTGCAACCTGGAAAGAATCACCACCTTTGTACTTGGTGCAAGTAAGAACTGTTCAGTGTGTAGTGAGCTCTGCAGGAGAAACTGATAGCACCTATTATTATTTTTATTGGCTAAAAATTACAGTTGTAAAAAAAAGAGAAGATAATCCCCTTAAACTCCGTTTCAATTATAACAAATTCTTTATATAGAAGACTAATCACATAGCAGCTAGCCTTTCATTTGACATTTACTTTCATAATTTCTAAGGAGTGGCATGTTCACTTGATGTCTCTGAAGTATACACGGTAAAAGTGAAAATGAAAACAATTTTAAGAATACATGCTGCAGTGGAAAATTCCTGGGCTTTTGGGCCCTGCTGCATGGTACACCTTAGTGGTGACAGAAAAATATAATCACGTTTCCTCACAGATGCTGTCCATATAAACACACATCTTCTATTCCCACTTTCACCCAAAAAGGGGAAAAAAAGATATCCATAATGAAGAGGAACTTTGGAACTCTACTTTCACAGTTTGCGAACTTCCCTGTTCTAACTTTCACTACTTTCATTATCAGTATCAAAGACGATATACCCTGGAAACACTTTCACACGTTTCCATTCCTAGTATTTTGAAGTGACTCTTTTAACCCTTTTTTCCATTATCCTCTGACTATTCTGCATTTTTATTTTCATCCTCATGTTTTGATCTTCTGCTCACCTTGGGTTAATGTAAAAGGGAAGCTTTGGGTCTTCCATGCATTACAGTCGGGTCTTTCCTCTTTCTTTCTGAGAGAGGTGGGCCATCTACTGTTTCCTTTTGGTATGACCTTTAAAACTAGAGCATTCTGGTGGCAGGCCATGGATAAGTTTATAAAATAACAACTACAAGCAGTTATATATATTTACAAATTAAGCTACTGGCCCAAAACCTCAACTTTTTAACACAGTTTTTGGGCAACTGCTGTCATTGTACAAGGAATGTTCTTTTCACTGAGCATGGAGTTGGGGGTGGTGACCGAGAAGGCAGGAGAGAGCTCTTGAGTATTCAGTGCCCTGATGAGAAGCAAGCCAGGCGCTCCCAGCTCTGCTGCCCGTTAGCTCACCTGGGAGCTTTAAAAATCAGTCAGGCCTCGTCTCTAAGGAATTTGAATTTAATTGGTCTGGGATGGAGCTCAACTGTTAGTATTCTTTTCAAAATTCCCCAGATGATTCGAGTGTATTAGAGTTGAAAACTGTTGCTGTGGGTTTGCTACTTCTTATTTCTCTGAGCTCTTTTTTTTCCATCAAGCAAAAAGACTGCTTTGCCAAGTTTCTTACAAAACAAAAGCTCCCTCATGGAATGCATTTGTAAAAGAGTTTCCAGAAAGTAAGTGTCATGAATGGACACAGCCGACTGACCCAATCCCATTGAAGACAAGTCAGAGATGAAAAACTGCCTCTTGACTTTTTGGATTCTTCAACTAACTGAGCAGAAGGAATCAGATGGACATGACTTTGTATGAAATTCTGCTCTCCTTTCCTTTGTATCAACTATGAGCTGGTTCCTTTACTTCAGATTGAAAATGAAGGCAGTAACAGAGGTAGATCACAGGCATTTTCAAAAATTAAGTAAAATAATGCCCATCCAGACAGGAGCTTAACCTAGTGGCCAGTACACCAGAAGTTGTCAGTGAAAGTTAGAATTATTACTGGTAAAGGAAACTCTGTTGGGTAGTGGCTGCAATGAGTAATACTTAATTTGTCTCTGTATGTGTCTTTTAAATGTTTACTTAAGCCTGGTGTTAGTCCCTAATTGAATTTTTTGCAGAAGATCATGTTAAACTTTATATAGTGAACTCTGGACTTTTGATGCATAGCTAAACAGTTTAACTAAATTTAACTGCGATTTTACTGCCAAAATATGTACTTACTACTATGACTAGGCTAGTGCATGCTCACGTGACAAAAGAGGAATACACTAATGTCTGTTTTCCTCTTAGAATCCTTACATGATGCTAATGACGGTGTGTGGGTATGCTCCAGAGGTCAAAAGATGCAAGCTGGGGTTTTTTTTTCTTTAAAATTGCTTTATAATAATCTTAAAAGAAAGTTAAAAGTAATAACAACACACCTACCTATTATCCCTCTTACCCTGGCATGCTTGTTTAAATTTCTTCTGGCCTTTTTAATTCTATTTGTATATCCTTATTCATATTATTCTCCCCAGAGTGGAGGATCACTATATTTTGCATTTGATCTTTTCCCCTTGGGCTGCAAAGCTTAGTAATTAGAAGCGTGGGCAACAGTGCCTGAGTCCATGCCTTCCAAGTCTCCTGTATTTCCGGCCACTGACCTTGAGCCGCCAGCTTAACTTTTCTGCGGTTCATGGAATTATAGATACTCCATAATTGAGCTATTATGTAACAGTTCTTGTAACTCCTTAAAACTTGCTGAATAATGCAGACATTTTCATTATTTAAATATTGATATAATTTTTTTACTGATGAACAGTCTTTGAAGACTAGAAGTTGTGTTTACCGCATCCTCATACATTCCAATTTCTCTACTTTTTGGTCCAGATTAAATTAATTTTAATTGACTATATCTAACTGTATCAAGCAGGTATAGCTAGACAAAAAGAATGAAAAAATACGGTTATTTAATGAAGATGATATCAGGCAACCACACAAGAGATTGTTATGTATCTCAAGATTACATACAGTGATGTCTAAACCTCTGCCGGCTGTCTGTGTGATTCTTCAGATATGAAGAAGTTGCTGCATATTCACATTCAAATGAGTCGGGTCAAGTTATGATGTAGATGAACAAGAGACATGGGATAGCACCATGTTTCACACTTTCTACGTTGTGTTGAAAAATGACCAACCAATGATCTACCAAGATTGGGGAAAGATTTGTAACACTCATTCGATTCAACCAGTTGTCATCATACACCTGATATTTCCTGGGCCAAGTGCTGGGAGTGCAGTATGAAGAAAAATAGACATGGCCTGATCCCCTGGAGCTTTCCAGCAAGCAGGGGAGAGAGACATTAAATAAATGAGCACTTGAACAAGTGTAAAATTGTATCTGTGACATATTCTAGAAAGCAGTAGTGCATGGTACAATGAGAGTCTGGAATTAAGGTTCTTGACCTGGCTATGGAGGTCAGAAAAAGCCTGCCTAAAAAGTCACAATTGTGCTGAGTGCAGATGGATGAGTAGTCATTGATTAGGTGAAAAGAAAGGAACGAGTATCCTAGGCAGAAGGAACAGAAAGTGCAAAAGTCCTGTTGCAGGAGGAAGCAGAGCTAGTAAGGGGAATTGAAAGAAGGCCAGGTGGCTAACCCTGTGACACAGTGGAATGAATGACTCTTGTATGGATTAAGCCCATGGTGTGTGTGTTGGGGATGGCTTGTATTTACTTCTGAGTGTCAGTCCCAACTCCACATTCAATGACCTTACGTTTGTAGCCTGAAGTTGGTGAAGGTCGATGTATTTACACTGTAAAAACTGGCCAGCTCCCCGCTCCAGGGCCAGTTAACCAGCCCACCAGGGGATTAGACTACGTGGAGGTATGTCCAAATTCAGAATGCATCCATTCCAGGTGGGACCGGGTCTGAGATTTACAATGGAAGAAACATTTCTTGGGAGACAGAGACTATGACTTCCAGTGACCATCAGGAAGCCAGCGCCAGTTAATTAGATATAAAAATGTCATCCTGCTTTACTCTCTTTTTCCCATGCCTGTCCTTTTTCCTCCTCTCCCTGCCTTGCCCTCCTCAAATATTGTGATAGGAACCCTGGTGGGAAGGAAAAACCACCCAAAGAAGCGCTTAGGGCAGAAATGTCTGATCTTGACGTTCAAGGTGATTTCTTTTCTGTGCCGGCTGTTGGTACTGCTCTGGGAAACGAAAATGAGTAATGGCCTTGCGATGACTAGTGGCCCCATGAGGGTGAAGGAGCATAAGCAGATGGCAGCAAGCAGGGCAGCAGGATGAAGGGTGCACCCAGAGGGCTCAGCGGGAGGCTCAAGACAAAGGGCACTTGGAGGAAGAGGTCACCTACCCCAGGGCCTTAGGGAGAGTGCTAGACTCTCCACGGTATTTGGAGTGGATGTTTGAGCCATTTTTATTCGTGAGAACAGAAAGAATGGAAAAGAGAAGAGAAGGCTAAGGAGTGGGAGAGGTAACCCTCAGCAATAGGAAGATTTCAAGATGTTTGAAATTAAAAGTTTTCTTGGTTCTGGGCACTATCTTCAATTTGTTTTATTTTTTGTCTTTGAAACAAGGTCTTGCTATGTTATCCAGACTGTCTTTGAACTGTACCAGTATCCTATTTTAAAGCAGAGTTTACCTCCCTGTTAACCAAGGGTCTTGGGTTTTTGTTCTGTTTCATTCACACACACACAATTTTGCTTTACCACAGCCAAGTATGCGGTAGCCAGAGAACAGAACAAGCCAGCTCTTCTGTGAATGTTGTAGCCCTGTTCATGTTAGACTGCAACTTACAATCTTGAAGTGTTGTCAAGATTATTTTCTTTTTTCCATTCAGATTGTTCGGCATAATTAGGATGAGGTGCTCTGCACCCCTCGCCTCCCCGGTCTGGAACCCCGGATACTGACGAGTTGCTGCAGGCTTCTGCTATCACAGCCCGCTTTGTGCTGTTAACAGCGTGGCTCCGGGCACAGAGGGAGACAGAACCGGGGCCTGCCTCCACCTCCTCATCTTCTTCCTCTCCTGGCGTAGAATTCTCAGGCAGGCTTTGAAGACAAGATTCGATATGTCATTTCAGCCGTAAAAGGAAGAAGCTGCTGAGGAGACTCGAAAGAATCCTGTATTGTTATGGAGAACATAATTGGCCAGGTAAAATTCAACAGTTTTCCTTCAGCGGCTCAAGAGTTCTCTGGCCTTTCCTTTTGAGTCCCTTTTCCTGTCCGGGCAGAATCCATTCAATTCATTCCTACTAAAGTATAAATGACGGAAAAGACTCAATAGATTATTGCTTCTAGGGCTGTCCATATTTCATCGGGGAAAAGAATTTAGCTAAAAGAAACACACTATTACTGGATGGAAAAAATTATTTGGCAAAAGGGCACCCTCATGACACCTTTGATATTATTTTCCCCTCTTGAAAGGGTTCTTCCTCGAGACTAAATATGAACAGAAACAGAAGGCTTATGTCTTTTGGATGGGAAGATTCCCGTTGTTAGGAACCCAGCACAGAGATATAGTCAGTTCTCATATGGTGATGATGGCTAATAACCCATATTGTTGAAAAGAAAAGAAAAGAAAAAAGAAGAAAAGAAAGAAAAGAAAAGAAAAGAAACGGAAAGGAAAGAAAAGAAAAGAAAAGAAAAGAAAAGAAAAGAAAAGAAAAGAAAAGAAAAGAAAAGGGCCAGTTTTGGCAAAACTTCTTGAATTGAGAGAAAAGATCTAGTAACTTCTACTAAGTCTCTTGTAAAGGTGCATTTGCTCATCAACATTACCCCCAGTACTTACCTCAAAAACTCCAGAAAATGTCTACGAAAGAAGAAACAAACACATGGACGCATGCAAACAACAAAAAACCCTGAAAAAAGACTTACAGAATGTGACTGTGTTTCCCGAGAATAAAAGACCTCCTGTGCTTTTAACTTACCTTTCAATGAGTCTAATTCAAACAAGCAATACTCAAACGAGAAACTGAAATGCATCATTCTATCACCTACTTCTGGCTCACACTGGTAACTTATACTTTGAGGCTGTGATAGAGTATTGGGGCTAAGTCAGATGAGCATCATGAGGTCATGACTGGGGTTGAATTTGGAAATTTGATCGACTAATTCTAGAAATGAGAACTAGTGATCTGTGCAGATGGAAATGAAGGCCAATTAGACATGATTAACATGTAGATTCAAAAATAAGATAGCACAGCATTTTACTCTGAGACTTTGCCAGTATAGTTTAATAAATTAAAATGAAATGCAGTCAAGTTGAGACATTGGAAACCCAAGTTAGGCAATGCTATGCAAACGTCTCAAGACCAAGACCTAGTTAATGGATCCTTGAACTTCGGGAAGATGGATTCCCTAAAGCTGAACAACCAGTTCTTTTGTGGTTTGATGACCTTATCCACTCTCAGAAAGAAAAGATCTGCACAACAAATAAAGACAAAAACAGAGCTTTCAGTTCAGGCAAATATCAAACTTAGGGATGCATATAAAGTTTTAGAGCTGCCCAAAGCTTTCGACATTTCCTGACATTTAGTAATGGTTGTTTGCCTCCATTTACGTAGAGGGTCTCCCACTGTGCAATCCACTTATAATGGCACTATTAAATTGCTATGAAAGGAAAACTATGGAATTAAACGCAAATTATACTTTGTGGATATAAGGGTAGGTGATTAGAAAATAGAACTAAGGATCATAATTTCTGGGCTATTTTTTAGAGCACCGCTTGCGCCCTTGCTAAGATTTCATTTTCACAGAGCTTTAGGCTGCTGTGGTGCAAATTACCTTGCTTAAGGGCAGCAAGATTTACTTAATGACTATCTGCACATCGTTTTAGCATCTTGAGGGAGGAATGTTATTACAGGATGGAGGAGTAAATGCATTCTGAGCAGGGTAAAGCTGCCCCAGCCCATGGCCTCAGGCTTTGATCTCATCAGTGCTCATAAAGTCAGCTGAAATTCTGCCTTGTGTTTTATAGGGACTTTCTTCTAAGGAGAGTAAAACTCAGTGCAGACATTATCTAATTCCTCCTTGTAACATTCATGTAGGGTTGGGTGGGGCTGGTGTTATTATTACCCAACCCATTTTACAGATGGGAAATAAAATAGAAAGTTTAGTGACTTTCCCAAGGTCAAAGAGAAGCTGAACAGGGGCAGGAGAACTCTTTGTGGGGTTTCTCAGCTGTTAGTCTGGAGCTTTTGTGTGCTGCTCTAAGAAACACCCAGAAGCAGGGTGAAACCTCCTGGCAGACGAGGCAGCACTGAGATAGGAGAGCAGCAATGGAGGGGCCTAGTTGCCCCCTTCTGTTGCTTGCTGTCTGATGCAGACAGGACATTGGTTTTTCTGGAATTAGCTCCCTTTCTTTAAAACAGGGCTATATGGAAGTGGCTGGATTAGGTGAAATAATGCATCTCAAGGGGTGAGACTGGAAGACATAATCTACATCACATTAATGTCCCAGAGGGTAAAATCAGTGACCATTATGTCAAGATTCAGAAATTCAAATATGAAAGCTGATCACCACAACTATTTTGTTACCTAGATCCATTTCAAAAGTTGCAGTCAAAATCATCCATCATTACTTTGAATGTAGGATTTTTATCATTTTAATGCAGTAAATGAAGGCCTGCATGCAGGAATCTTGGGTTCTTTCCTCCTCCCTTTATTTCATGGCCCTCAGTCAGACACACTCATGATTCCTGGGAGACCCTAGTTGGTGACGTCTCATCTGTGCTCCTAAAATCCTACTGACTACCGAATGGCTCTGTTATGTACATTCCTTTCTAAGCTCTTACCCTCAACAAAGACTTCCTACCTGTGGTGTCCATAACAAGCCCTTCTCACCAGGCACAGTTGCTGTCACTGGGCATGGCCCCCACTTTGGCCTGGGTGCTAGGTTCCTCATGGAGCCTGGGGAATTTTGTTCTCTGGTTTTCAAAGTTTCAAGTTGTAGACTGAGCGAGAGTGGGGGTCCCTCCTGCTCTGTGTGGGTTATACTTCCACAGCTCCTCCTCCTGTGTCCTGACGTCACAGCTTTCAGTGTTACAGCCTCAAGACCAACACAGCACCTTGGGGCTGGGCCAGGGGACAATGTTGAGGGGTAATCGTGTCGCTGCCCTTAGAACCCCCTGTTCTCAGGTCACTAGTGTTATTTAAAACCCAAACAACAAGAAAAGAAACTGTATTGTAACTGGATTATGCTTGCCCAATTTTTTTTTTAAATTTAAAGGAAGATATTTTTTCCTAGGAGATACCTCAGACTTTAGATAAACAATTCCTGGTGCACAACCAAACTAGAATAGGTGACAGATCTGAATCTTGGATTGAGCATGACGTCACTCCATCTTCTCCCATTGCGATGGAACTGTCATGTAAAAATGTATCAAAGTCAATAAATGTAAATGTTAGTCTTAAGGTTAGTTTTTTATTCAGAATTTTCTATGAATCATATGGATCCCTGAAATCAGTTTATTGTGTTTAGTGAGGGAGTGGTCCTACAGATTAGAATAGTTCCTCTGATCACTTCAAATAAATGAGAATGAAAATAAAAGGAAATATTTATTGGTGACACATAAAGTTTCAGAGATTATAGCATTTCTGAGGACAAACAATGTTCCTATTCACAGTTGAGAAGTCCGTGTTTTCCAAAGATTTGTATAATCACCTTGTTTTTGGTGTGGTGGTGGGACTAGCTTATATTTTCCTTTTCTTTCTCATCCAGTCAATCTGTCATAGCTAGTCTCACATCCGGAGATATGAAATGTTCAGATTATAAAATGAGAGCAATTGGCAACTTGTTGTTATTATTTTTAGAACATTAAAACTATTTTATTTCTTTTTTTGGGAAAAAGACGAATGACAGTCTTCAAAACTGAATTGTTCAAGATCTGTCAGGCACCTGACATCTAAAAAAAAAATGATTTCACTTTCTTTTTAAAAAGAATTTAATTATTTTTGAGAGCAGTTTTAGGTTCACAGCAAAGTCGAGAGAAAGGTACAGAGAATTCTCATATATCCTCTACTCTAGAACATGCACAACCTCCCCTGTTATCAACCTCCCCTGCCAGAAGGGTATATTTGTTAGAGTGCATGAACCTACACTGACTTAACATTATCGCCCAGAGTCTAAGGTCTACATTAGAGCTCACTCTTAGTGTTGTATATTCTATGAGCTTGGACAAATATATAATGCCATGCCCTCGTCCTTATAGTATCCCACGGAATATTTTATTCTTCTAAATATCCTCTGTGTTCCCCATGTTTACTCCTTATCCCATCTCTGACCTCTGGCAGCCATTGATTTTTACTGTCTCCATAGTCCTATCTGTTCCAGAATATCATATAGCTGTAATCATACAGTATGAAGCCTTTTCAGATTGGCTTCTTTAACTTAGTAATATACACCTAGGCTTCCTCCATGTCTTCATGGCTTGATCTTTCTCTCCTCTGCCCCTCTCTCGTCAGGATTTACAACAGTTTATTTACACATTACCTACCGAAGGGCATCTTAATAGCTTCCAAGTTTTGGCAATTAAGAATAAAGCTACTGTAAACATTCATGTTCAGTTTTTTGTATGGACTCACTATCTGCTTTGGCTTGAAATATTTAGAAGATTACTCACTGTACATGCATTAGTATTTGCTAGATTATATTTGCAACTGTTGGTAGAGCACAGTTTTGGAGCTTAAGCATGTAAACTGAGCACACATCACTATAAAAGTGGAAAATTGGCTCAGGTATAAATCCTAAAAGAGCTTCTGCCGCATGAAGAATGAGAGCCTTTGCTATATATCTGCACTGAGCTTTTAAATATATCCTCATTAAAGTATGAAGATTAATTATGGTGTGTTTTGCAACACTATTTCAGGACACTAAAGGTATTAGAACAAAGGCTTTAAAATGTTGTCTCCTAAGTTTTTTTTCTAGGAGCATATAATGACTGGGACAAGGGGAAAAATCTAGACATTCACACACCAATTAATACTTGTGAAATTTCCAGATTTTCTTTCTGAACTAAGAAGGTTGGAAGAAATTTCAGACTGCTCCTCTGAACTGAAGTCTGGAGGTATTCTTTACCCCTGTAAAATGTGTGTTTGTGTATGTGTGTGTGTGTGAGTGTAGGTGTGTGCATGTGGGTGTGTGCACACTGGTTATTACCTAAGAAAATATTTACACTCACTAAACTCCTAATTAAAGGTATAATAGCTAAAGACATCAAAGCTCATTTATTTTACTTAATTTATTTATTTTTCTCCGGACCTTTGATTAGCAGACCTTTATAATATGCTCAGAGGGATGCCATAGCAGGAGTTGTAGTGCTTAGTTAATTTTGAGTGTGCATTAGGAGCAATTCCCTCCAACCGTTATTTAATGTAAGAGAGTTTATCTTTTTAGTACACTCAAGACTCCTGTCAGCTACATGGCATATAAATAAAAGGGTTAAAGAAAAAAAATCTAAGAACTTTCAGAATGACTGTAGGCTACGGGAATAATAAGAAAGTACCAACAAAGTGGCACATTTATAAAAATTGGCAAATAACAGAAGGATGTGGATGGGATGGGGAAAGACGGTCACCTTCCCTCAGTGTGTCCCAGTGCAAAAGCAGTTAAGTCAAGTTCTAGCCTGACCTGCTGGGAAAGTACGGTTTAGCAGTCTCACAATTATCACTGTTGTTCAGCTGTAAAAGCACAGAAGGGTTTTTTTGTTGCTGTTGCACTATTTTATTTTGAATTTAAGAAGTGTTTCAGCAAGTTTAGGAAGAGGAAGTTCAGTTCTTGCCAAGTTATCACTGATTTTTGTGGGTATTCCCTCTTGCTCTCTTCCAGAGGTGGGAATTTCCCTACCTTCCTCCTTGTTGGCCCCCAACCCCTGTTCCTTGGTGGGGCAGCTTGCATATAAGCCTTTCTGCAGCTCTGCCCGCCTCAGTCCAAGCCCAAGCCTACACAGAAAGGTTTTAATGTATTTGAATACAGGACAGCAGCTGAGATGGAACTTTCTCTTTCCATGAGTCTTTTTCCTCAACTCAGAACATATTTCTTCCGGGGCTGGGGATTTAGCTCAGCAGCACAGCGTCTACCTGGCGAGCACAAGGTCGTGAGTTCGATTCCCAGTACCGGAAAAAAACAAAAACAATAAAACAATAAAAAAGAATGTAGCTCTTCTTAGATACAAAAGAACACTTTCTTACTTATCTCAAAGCTTGTGAGGGGCTGGGGATTTAGCTCAGAGGCACAGCGCCTCCCTGGCAAGCGCAAGGTCATGAGTTCGATTCCCGGTACCGGGAACGCCCCCCACTCCAAAAAAGCTTGTGAACATAAAGACATATGTTTGTATTATATATTTTCGTAGTGCTGGAGATGGAATCCAGGGTCTGGACCATATTAGGCACATACAGTACATGGAGTTATTAGCACCAGTCCAACTTTGTAACTTTATACAGTTTTGTAAATGTGACTTTAAAATTTAAATTATTGTATGTTGTGAACTATTGTTATCCTTCATTCTATCAGAATAGAATAAAAACGTAAAGATAATGAATGTGCATATAGTACTATATTTTCAATTTCTTCATTGATAGACTATTACTAGGTAAGTACTGTATCAGTATAGTACACTATCAGTCACCTATAATCATATTTCTTTTTTGAATGTTAAGAATTATTTAAGACTAAAAATTATCGTTAAGGAAATAGGTTTTTTTTCCCATTTGCAAAGGTGGGGTAGTTCAACATTTTAATTCTGAATAATATTCTTTGTTATCAGGATGTAGGAGAGTACAATGCTGGGAATGGATAATACTGTTAGAGTGTTAGTCTTGCGTGAAGCATCGAAATGTGTTTACTTGTTAGGTTGGTTTGTAGAAGTTATTAAAAGAGAGGCTTTATGCTGTTCTGGGATCAGATGTGGTCCTGAGGGCCAAGGAAATAGGTATGTGCACCTTGAGTTACTTGTTCTTTCATATAAGGGAGAGAATCAATGTCATTCTTCTTTAGCTTTCTTTTTGTGGATGCTGCAGATTAAACTCAAGGCCTCACACATACTAGGCCAGTGCTCTACCACTGCACTACACTCCCAGTCCTTTATCGATTAATCTTTGTACTTCAGGCGCCAATATGGCTTGGCAGGGCATTAAGTGCTAATCCTGTCTGCACTTAAAATTTTGATATTTTATTTTATTTATCATGATTTTTTACATTAGGTTAAAATTTACTTTTTTTTTGCGTTTTTTCTGGTACCGGGAATCAAGCTCACAATCTTGCACTTCTGTGCCACTGAGCTAAATCCCCAGCGCCATTAGGTTAAAATTTAAAACTATTACATTAAAATATGATTCACCTAGATTATTGAGTTTTGAGGAACTGCCTTAAATTTTGTGCCTGAGGCAAGTGCACTGTAGATGCAGCCTGGGCATTTCTGTTTGCTCTGTTTCCCCAGATCTCAAGAGTGGAGTGGTCATCTCTGGTCACTTGGATTGCTTAGTACTTGGAACAGTGCTCAGTGCAGAACAAATGTTTGATAAGTGATTTGTGATACTGCTGATGAAGTCTGTAAATTTGGAGGCCTGGTGCCTTCTAATACAATGAGTCCAGTGGTCTAGGGGCTGTAACAACCTGTGCTGTGTGAGAGGCCGGTGTCTCCATGACAGTGCAGTGTAGTGGTTGTGAAGCTAAACTCTCTGGGTTCACTCAGCTGGGTTCACTCCTAAAGGCCTCCCCAGCAAGTTACATCATTTCTGCACTCATTTTCTTTACCTATATCATGGGGACATTAGGAATTCTCACCTTATGAGAATTCTGTGAGGAGGAAATGAATTAACTCATGTGAGTTAGAGAAGGTTCCCTAGAGAGAAGCTGGATGCAAAGCTAGTGTGTTCTCTCTTTATTAAGGAGTGCAATCCCAGGGGGCAAGAGTAAGGGAAAAGGAAACTAAGATAATTGTAGTCTTTTTTTGTTGCTCCTGTAACAAAATACCTGAGGCTGAGAAATTTATAAAGAATAAAGGTTTGTTTATTTAGTTCACTATTCTGGAGGTTGGGAGGTCCAAGAGCAAGCATCCCTTCAGCCTATAGGGAGGGTCTTCCTACGTCATAGCATGGGAGAGGGCATTGCATGGTATGACACAATCACATGCAAAGAGAACTCACCTTTTTAACAGAGCCAGTCCCCCATAACCTAATCATCCACTAATCCATGAATGGCTTAACCCATTCATGGGATAGAGCCCTTATAGTTCAATCACCTCTGAAAGGTCTCACCTTCAACTACCATCAGCATGAATTTGTGGATTATATTTCCAACATGTGACATATGAGGAATGCATTCTAAGTGTAAAAGGCAGGCAAGGAAGGAAAGCAAACATGAGAGGGAATATCACTGGGCTGACCAGTTATCCGAATCACTTGGCCTCATGGGATCTTTCATAGAGGCTGCCTGAAACATCTAGAAATGGGCCCTTGAGAAAAGGGCAAGCAATGTATGGGCTGAACCCCTTCTGTGTCTTTCTCTTCTTGTTTGAAGTTGGCCTTTGGTGTTGTGCGTCCACTGTGTGCTGGAAGGATAGCTGGATGCTCCAGGGCGCCCTCCACTGGCGGTGCAGGTCCAGCAGCCAGTCCTTATTAGTTATGACCCAGGACAGTGGGCTCTGCGGCCACCGCTTCATAGCGACAGGAACAACATGTACCATCTGTTGGAATCTGGAGTTTTCTCAGTATCCCCAACTTTAGAACCTATGTCCTGCTCCCTCGGCAAAGTAAACTTTTGTGTGTTTGAGGCACACACTTTTTTGATCTGGCTGACTCCTCTGCTTCATAACCTATCTTTTTGATCATCAAATATTAGCATTTTTATGGTCACTTGGATCTCAGATCAAACTCTGCCTCTTCAGAAAGGCCTTCTAATGATCAGGACAGTTTTCTTTATTCTCAGGTATAGAGATACACATACATTTTACTTCTCTTAGATGTTTATCCTTGTGTTTAAAAAGCATGCACTTTTATCCAGATGTAGCTGTGCATGTCTGTAATCACAGCACTGTGGAAAGCTGAGGCAGGAAGATGGTGAGTTTGAGCCCAGACTGAGCAATTTAGCATCTTAGTAAGACTCCATCTCAAAATAAAAAAAAATTAACAAAAGTGCTAAGGATGTGAATCAGTGTGAAAGTTCTGAGTTCAGTCTCTAGTACTGAAAAAAAAAAATGTACACTTCAGCCTCAAAAATAAAGAACACTTTTTGAAGTCACAGACGGAAGGGGCATGAATCAGGGCCCCTGTCTGCAGCCTGGAAGTGCACACAGCCAGACCACAAGTGGAACTAATGTCTCATTCTTGGCTTCTCATCACATCTGACCAATTACAAATGAGCCCCCTTTCCCCGTCCGTGTCAAGAATGGCTTATTCAGGATGTGGACAAGTATCATTTCTCTTCCTGTTTCTTTTTTCATTCTGTTTAGAAGTTTGACTTTAAACTCTTGGCTTATAATAAATGTAATAATGGTGGCTGAAATTTGGAAAGAAAAATCAGTGACCCACAAATACCAAAGATACTTTTTACACTATGTCCTCCCTCTTCATCTCTCCACTCCTCCCTCTCTGGGGTGTGTGTGGAAGCCTCCTGTCCCTCCCTCCCGCTACCTCAGCTTCAGCTCTTGGTTACAGACTCTTGTGTCATTCACGGTTTCTTGTCCTCTATGGTCAACACGTGCTAAGTTACTTACAGGCTTAAGAATTCATACTGCAGCAATGATAATGCATGATTAAAACAACTAAAATAAAATCCTAGGTTCAATTCCCAGTACCACCAACACCAGAAGCAATAAAAATATACTAATATTTCCTTCATAATCACTGTTTACTTTAGAGTCCTCCTGGGGAAAAAATTAATCAACCAGTTCTTTACCTGTTTCAAAATGGTAAGAGGTTTTTATGTCTTCTAGTTTCTTATTTGTCCTGTCTACAAGTAACTTCTATATAAAGGATAATGGTCAGACTTGTCATCTTTAGTTAACAATCCAGAAATAAACACTCCCACGCAGCAGTTGAATGCCCTCTTCTATGACACCTTGATTGTGGTCACCTATGGTCAGTGGACCTCTCCAGGGATGGGGATGCACAACCATGTGAGACAAGTCTTTCCACTCCTGAGCACCTGCAGTGGTTAGGAAGGCCTTTTTTGTACAGTAGGCTGAAACCCACCTTCTTGCTACACTGGGCCCCTGCTCTGGCTCATCCTAGGAAGCAGTGTTTTATGATGTGTGGCCTGTGGTCCACCTGTGGTCAGAGGTATCTGCAGTTCTTGTTGAAATGCAGGCTTCTGGACTTTCCTGTATACTATCATTGACAGTGGGGGGCTGTGGAGCCTGGATCTCTGCCTTCACAAGTTTGAAGATCAGGACTCTGAAGCCAAAGAGAAATTACAGGTCAGTACCTCTTACGGATCCTTCAGATAAGTGAGATTGTTACCGTTATCTCTTCATTTCTCTATGCTGTTTTTTCTCTAGATCAAATCTCCCCAATTTTCCAGTTGTTTCTTAGATGAAGTGGCTCTAGGTCATAGTCTCTTCAAACTATGTCTCATATAACTTGAATTTGTGCTAAAATCTGATGCTCAGAACTACTCATAGTTGTACAGGTGTGGGGGACAAGCAGAACGGAGGTGCTGTACCATCTTCCTTCTTCCAACAGATTTGATGTTTTTTAGAAGAGAAATCATGAACGAAAAGGAATACATTTATTTGGTTAAGGACTTGTTAGCCATGCAAATTTTGGTCTATGGAGAAGCAGTTTAAATGTAACTATGGAATTACAGAGAATATTTATGTGTTAGCATGAGCACTATGGATCATAGAATATTACTTGGAGGCCACTATGGCATTTTTGATTGTTGGAATGAACTTAAGAAAAGGATTGTTTTTAGCTTATCTATGCTCAGTAAATCAGTAAGTAAAAAACAATGTAAAAGATATAATTGTAACAGTGCAAGTATATAATTCGTCTGCTTAAGAGAACACAACTTTCAAGTTGTAGTGTGATGTCACCTGTGTATTCTCAATTTATATATTTGTAAGGTAATTCCTGTTATTTATCAAAGCATATTTATAAGAGTATCTATTTGCTAGTGCTCTCTGTTTTAACGGCATGGCATCAGATACTGTATACAGGAAACAACAAACTTGTATTTTTTTAAAGACTGCCATATAATTTATAGTTTCCATTAGTTTCATTTCATTTCAGATTGGCCTTCTCCCCAGGAAAGTCAGAACTGAGTCAAAGTTTTCTGCCAGCGGCACTTGGTAAACAGGCCAAGGGGTGCTCATTTTCTTGACATAATTTATGCTTTCAATTTTGTCTTTCATAGTGTAACCTGGTGGTTATTACTGTCTGTGTGAACAAGTATATCTTAACATAAAAAAATACAAGAGAACCTGCAAATCTTTCTCACAATTATTTAATATTGTGCATGGGAGTGCTATGGAAACAAACTACTAAGGAAGGGAGAAATAGAGCTTTGTTGTAGTTTGGGGTCTTGCAAGGGGGAACAATTTAAAGCAGGATACACAAATTATATAATTATTTTATAATAGTCACCCAAAGAGTCATATATGAAAAGAGTGCGGGATATCTGTCCACACACTAAAGACCAAAGAATCTAGCTGAGGGCCTGGATCCCATGTCAGTGTCCTGCATAAGTCCAGCTGGAGACCTTGAGCCACAACAATGCCTCATGCAGGCCTGTTGATCTGCACTGGGAAGGCCCAAAGGTCACTGGTGGAAGCTAGAAAGTCTGTACCAGTGGGATGAAGGATCTGTGCTAGCAGGCTGAGGGATCTGCACTGGAGTGAGGAAGCAACATTCAAAGGAAGAACCGGAGCTCCCCTGAAAGGTACCACAGGCATCCTTAGTGAGAGTGAGGTTCCGAGCCCTTCGATGATGAGGACAGCAGAGTTCCCATCAGGAAAGCCAGTGCAACAAGCTTCTCCAGGAGACTGAGCAGTGCACCATCTTCTCCGCCAGAGCCAGGAAGCGATGCCAAAGTGAGGACCAGAGCTCCCCCAAAGTGAACTGCAGCCATTCTCAGCGACAATAGGGTCCCAAGCTCCTCAAAGGATGAAAACAGCGAAATTCATCGAGAAAGCCAGCATGACAAAAACCTGCAGGAAAACTGACAGCTCCCTACAGCTTCCCAACAGCTTCTAAACTTCTTCCTCTCCAGCTCTGCCTCTTATGCTGCTGGCAACAATCCTCAGGTGGGCCTCCCACACCCAGCACCACGCTGGTTCAGTTCAGCTGGGTGTTACAAGGTAACCACCAGTTGTCAATCCACCAAAGCCTCAATTTAATAGCTCTAAAACAACAGCAGGTCCCATTTTTTTCTGCCCTTTCTCTTACAATTCATTATCTCCTTTTCATGCCTCCTCTTCCTTGTCTGCCTCACCAGTGCCGGGGATTAATCCCTAACTTTCTTTTGCAGAATTTCTTCACTTCTAAGGCTTTATCTTCTCCTCTCATCTACCAATGATTTTCTAATCCCTATTTCCTGTGATCAAGTTAACCTATAATAGTATATGATCTTACTTTATCCTTATGACAACTTTGTGAGGTAGCTTTCATTATTACTATTCAAATATGAGGAAACTGGGTCTTAGATCATCTCCTGAAGCTTAACATTAGTTATGAGAATGACTTGATTACTGTTTGTCACTACGATGTTTCCATGGTATTCAGAGACCATTTTTGGTTTTGCTTCACACTTGTTTATTTCCACTAAAATGAAGAACAAGACAAATGTTCCCACTGTTACTACCCCTGCTCAATATAGTACTTATAACTTTTCCTAAATCAGGCAAGAGAAAGAAATACAAAGGATTTGAATGGGAAAGGTAGAAGTCCTACTATCTTTATTTGCAGATGATGTGATCTTTTAAATAGAAGGCTCAAAAAATTCCACCAAAAGACTCTTAGAGCTAATAAATAAATTCAGCAAAGTGGCAGCATACAACATCAATACACAAAAGTCAGTAGTAGTTCTGTACAACAACTATGAACCCACCAAGAAAGAAATTAGTTTCAATTTCATTTACAATGATTTCCAAAAACAAAATACTTAGGATTAACTAACCAAAGGAGTAACAGACCTCTGTAACAAAAACTACGGTAGTCTGAAAAAAGAGATGGATGAAGACATCAGAAAATGGAAAGATATCTCCTGTTCCTGGAGAGGCAGAAGCAATACTGTCAAAATGGCCATACTTCCAGAACAGATACTGTATACAGATTTAATGTGCTCTCACTCAAAATACCAACAGCATTTATCAAAGAACTAGAAAAATAATCCTAGAATTTATGTGGAACCATAAGAGACTTAGAATAGCAAAAAAGCAATCTTGGCAACAAGAGCTAATTGGAGGGCATCACAATCCCAGACTTCAAAATATATTACAAAGCTATAATGATAAAAATAGCATGGCACTGGCACAAAAACAAATATGTGGATCAATGGAATAGAACTAAGGTTGCAGAAACAATCCCAGGCATATGCATTTATCTAATTTTTGCCAAAGGGGACAAAAATATATCCTGGAGAAAAGATAGCTACATTTACCAAAAATGCTGAGAAAATTGGTATCCATATAGAGACAAATGAGTACCAACCAGTAGCTTTCACCCTGTACTAAAATCAAATCAAAATGAATCAAAGATCTAGATATAAAAACAGAAATATTGAATCTGCTGGAAGATAAAAATAGATAAAACTGTTGAAGACATAGGCATAAGCAAAGACTTTCAGCTGCACAAGAAATACCACCAACAATCAACAAATGAGATTATATCAAATTAAAATCTTCTGTGCAGCAAAAGAAACAACCAACAGAGTAAAGAGACAACCTATAGGTTTGGAAAAAAATTTTGCCAGATACTCCTGAGACAGAAGACTAATATCTGAAATATATAAAGAACTCAAAAAAGTTAGACCTCCCAAAATAAAAGATCTAATCAAAAAATGTAAAATTGAAATGAATATATACTTCTCAAAAGAAGTACAAATGGCCAATTAGTACATGCAAAAATGTTCAGCATCTTTCACCTTAAAGAAAAACGAATAAAAGCAACACAAATTTTATGTTACTCCCCAAAGGAAGGCTATCATCAAAAACTAAAACAACAACAACAACAACAACAACAGCAACAACATCAAAACCTAAAACTGAATGCTGGTGAGTTTGTTGGGGGAAAGGAACTCTTTTATTCTGTTGGTGAGAATGTAAACTAGTACAACTCTTGTGGAAATTAGTATGGAGATCCCTAAAAAAACTAAAAATAGAAATTCCATTTGACCCAGTTATGCCTCTTCTGCTTCTTTTCCTGGAAAAGTTAAAGGCATCATATTACAGTGTCACATGCATACCCATATTTATAGCAGCACAACTCATACTAGGTAAATCATGGAAACTGCTTGTATCCCCATCAACAGATGAATGAATAAGGAAAATGTGGAATATATACATACAACAGAATATCATTCAGCCATAAGGAAGGATATATTTGAGAATTTGTAGGGAAGTAGATGCAGTTCCCCATAATGCTAAGTGAAATAAATCAAGGTATTGAAGGTTAAATATTGCATGGTTTCTCTTATACGAGAAAACCCATAAGACAAGAAACTTAAAGAACAAATTTAAAAAAATATGATTGAAAACAGGGAAATAGACTTTATGGGGATGAGAAAGGGATCTGGGGATTGGGGGAGATGGGAGGGAGAGGAAGGGAAAGTAAAAGAGATCTAGATGCAATATGTGTATGTACAACTAGGCCATGATGAACATATTCATTATGTATTGCAAGCATATGCTAATAAAAAACTAAAAAACAATCGTGCATACTCTACCTAGTAGACAGCAAACACTAAACATTTGTCAATGAGTGACTGAATGACTAAATGAGTAAAAGAATGGTCAGGTATGAAGTTTAGGTTGATGATGGTAATAATTAGTTTGATTTGAGAAGTTCAAAGGCAGCTAGGAGACTAGAAAGCAATTGCAGTAGCCCAGATAAGAAAGGATGTGGGTGGTGGTGATAGTGGTGGTGGTGTGGGAAGTGGGAGTCATGCTCCTAGTAGATGGGAGACAAGAAAGTTCATTCAGAGTAGAATGTGCCTTGCAAAGGCTTTCATGCCCTCATATTCACAGAATTTGGAGATTGTCTGGACTGGCAGGTTTCTGGTTAAGTGACTAGATACATGATGTTGTGACCAACTCAGTGAAGAAACATAGGTGAAAACTCTTCAGCCCTTGGAGCATTTTATTACCAGATTAATCTCCTCAGACACCATTCTCATCAAGTTTCTCTAACAATCAAGAATGCACAGTGACTCCTTTCTGCACCTCATAACACAGATAGACTTTTAAATTTTGGTATTCAGAGAACTTATTCTGTACCAGGTTAATAATATCCCTTAATTATTGTGGGCTGATCAGGTCTACAATCCTCTGAATGAGTATATGGAAAAGGCTAAATAAGTACATGGAATGATTGCAGGGCTCCAGGGGGATCAAAACCCTCTTAGAGAATTCGAGATTCTCTCAGGGCTAAGACCAAGACCTTCTCTGGGTCTCCCGTATTTATTTGGTTATCAGAAGAAGGAGGGGTGGAGTTACTCAAGAAGGAGGGGTGGAATCACTCAAGAAGGAGGGGTGGAATTACTCAAGAAGGGTGGAATTACTCAAGGACTTCACCAAGTAAATTATTGAATTAATTCATAATAAGAATTAAATTAATCCACCCAGGAGTGACATGCCTGAGGCTATGGTGTTTATCTAGTTAAGAGCAGATCCAGGTGTCTTTGGTTGTGATCTTGTCTTATCCTTTGAGGCTTTCCAGCTTCATCCACTACACAAGCGCCTGCCTGGCAAACACAAGGTCCTGAGTTTGATTCCTAGTACCAAAAAAAAAAAAAAAAAAAAAAAAAAAAAAAAAAATTCCACCCAAAAATCCAATTGGTTAATTTAGGACCTACTTGGAGCTGCTTCATAGTGGTTTCCATCAATTTTGGCATTAACAATTTAATACCTTTTTCTCTCCTGAACCCAACTGGACTATAAAGCCTTAAAGACTGGAAGCATATCTCATAGATTTTGTTGTTGGTATTATTATAATACAGTGCCTAACATAGTGCTGGGACAATAGCATGGGGGTGATATGTACTAGTTGGTTTAAAGGATTTGAAAACAATTATATAATGATGCTTTTGAAACTCGTGATTGTGAGTGTGGGGTAATTTAGAAAAGTAATAATATAACTCGCATTTACTTGATTTTACATTACAATTCATTATAATAGCATACACATATATATGTTTAGTAAACTTTATATGCTAAATATTACAGTAATTCTAAGTCCTTACATCTGTGCTAACTCACATAATCCTTACAAAAACCCTACAGGAATATGAGGACCCTGGAAAGGTTAAAGACAATGGTTTAAGTCACATAGCTGGTAATTGTAGACTTTGGATTTGAACACAGGCAAATCTACTTAAAGTTCACTTAACTACCATATCATATATAACATTGGAGATAACTGGGGTCCCACTGATTATGGTAGTTAGAAGATCAGTAGTTAACACCATTTATCAAAGATGAATACTTGAGAAGGTGTCAAAAAAGATAATCACAATCTATGTCACCCTTGGGCCAATATACATATTCTGATTTTCCTATCTGCTGTACTCATGCTTAAAATTATTGAAAATAGTAAAGGTTTAAAGAGTTCTTTTGCATGTATGAATTATCTGATTAGCACAAAAAGTTGTGAGGTGGGGGAACATTATTCTGAATCCCTTCTGCCCCTTTTGCTTAGACAGAGTCTTGATATGTAGTTTAGGCTGGCCTTGAGCTTACTATGTAACTGAGGCTGGCTTCAAATGCACAGTGATCCTCTTGCCTCAACCTCAGTGCTTGGGTTACAGGTGCGGGCCATCATGTCTGGCCTATGACTCATTTTTAAGAAGTGGGTGATATACCCAGTGCTGGGAGAGCAAAGAAGCTGTTCAGGGCTCCTGTTTCTAAGGGAGTATTTCTGTGACTAGAGTTTGGGTGTGTGATCAGAAAACATACCTCAGGGACAAGCTATAGCATCCAATGTCACTGTGCATGTGGGAAATACTGAATCTCAGGTTGAAGTCCCCTAGATCAGATATGCAAGTGTAAACCACTGAAATTTTACAAGAATATTTGCTAAAATGTTTTATTCAAAATATGTATAGCAGGGCATGGTGGTACATATCTGTAATCCCAGCACTTGGGAGGCAGAGGCAGGAGGATTACAAGTTAAGGCCAACTCTGACTACATAGTGAGACTCTATCTCAAAAAGAAATCTTATACAGTGTTTTGAAATTTTGAAACTGCACATTGTTTATGTCCTGATCTTTAGGGGCTGTTTATTTATTTTATATTTAAAGGAAAATTTTATAACTTAACTATCTCTTTTTGCCATCTGCTGAGTTACCAATTATTGCTATCAGTTTTGATTTGATAGATTTTATTTGAAAAAATAATTCACAAGGAATCAATATAGGCTCCTCAGTTCACCAAAATGAAGGGGAAAAGTAATAAATATCTATCAATAATAGTTGTGCTCAGAATTGATTATACTAAATACTGTAAAATGTTTTGAATAACTTTTAGTCTATAGCAAATACTCAGCAAATGTAAACTATGATTTTTATTATGATTATTTATTGATATTATTATTATTATTATTATTATTATTATTATTATTATTATTGAGCACTGATAGTACATAACAATGATCATCTCAGGACAATATTGCATTTCAGATAGCAATAATAACAGCAGTAGTACTAAGAGCCATGTCCCCAATTATCTCTGAAAACTGATTTGGGATTGCTCACCCATTATTTTCTCTTAAGTCTCTGATGAGCTTTTATCATTCCCAGCCACTGTTAGGGCTGATTGTGGCCCTGATTCTCCCCTTTATTATGAAATGTAGTGCTCCCCCCAAATATATGTTCTGGGTGACACTTGGAAACTTAGTAGGAACTAACTTTAAGTCTGATACCAAATTAGGATCTATTATTTGATCTGGTTTATTGGTCTTGCCTACCAGTTAACAGTTTCTTGGTAGAGAAGGCAAAAATTTTAGTGATATCCATCAAGTGTACCCTCTAGGGTTGACACCCTAGTGTTCAATTTTACTTTGTGGTGATGACTTCAACTACTTTTCCACTGGCTAGGTCATCTGACATTAATTTTTTTTTTTAACAAACAAAGAAACAAAATATTTAACATGGAGAAATCCACAATAAAAAGATCTTGACTCATGACAGAGACACCCCTAACTTTCCTCGGTGGGTATAATGAATCATGACTCGGGTAATGATCTCAGGACAATCTTTAAAACAAAATACAATACTTTCATTTTCCTTCCTCTTTAAATTTCACTCTTACAAATCTGTGGTTATAATGAAACATCCCTCATATTTATTTCAGAGGAATCTCTTGACAGGGGGTACATTTCTATGCCAAAGCTAAAAACCTCAAAGATACCTGGACAGCTACACTGGGGAACTAGTTTGAGTAAACAGATGAATGAACTGCTGTGTTCTGCAAGACCAGTGGAGAATAGTTGAGATTCCTTTTAATCCCTAGGAAATTTCCTTCCATCTCATCTTCCCACCTTCCTGCTCTTGTCTCCTTTTCCTGTTTTTAACTTGTATGTCTATTCCTTTCCACATCATCTCCCTCTACTTTCTTTTCTCTCATCTTCTCTCCATTCCTTTACCTTTACCTTTCCATGCTGACCTTGTTGCTCCATTATTTATTTCCATTTATGTAACTCCTCTAAGGTAGGTTGTAAATCCATAATATAGATGGTGCCTAACTTGCAATGGCTCAACTATGATTTTTTTAGACTTTACAATGACTTGAAAGTTATATATATTCAGTAGAAACCATGCTTTGAATTTTGAATAAGGATCTTTTCCCAGACCAGCCACGTGGGTACAACACCCCCTGGAGATCCTGGAAGCAGCAGGGAGCAGGTTGCCCACACGGTCATCAAGTGGGTAAACAACAATGTTCTCCTTTGCACTGCATGGCTCAGACGGAACTTTCAATAGGTTAGGTGTGTTAAGTGTATTTTCTACTTACAATATTTTCAATTCACAGTGAGTTCACTGGGATGTGACTACATTTTGAGTCAAGGGACATTGCTATAAACTGCTACTTAAAATACTAAGCAGGTTATCTTTCTGCCCTTTTTGTCTGCCTTACATACTTCCAGGAGGGCATGGCCATTTTTTCAGCTTGATCCTTCCCCATCATTTGCTAGGTCAGCCTTGTCTCCTTGGTTAAATGTTTCAGCTACTGATTAATCATAAACTTAACACATTCATTCAACAAACACAGAGTTGTATACATCAGAGTAGACATAAGAGTGACAGACATTTTCTCTCTATATTGCATTTTTTGTAGTAAAAATGCAATTAATAAAAATTTAATTAGAATGTAGTAAAAATTTGATTAGAATGTTTATCGAGTCTTGCTCACTCGATAAACATTCTAATTAAAATAAAGTTGATAGCATGGGTCATCCCGGCTCTAGCAGAATGAACACTTTACAATGTACATCCCAAATGGGAAATTGAGAGTTTGGTGTCCTTTGTGCTTCAGTGCAAAAAAAAAAAAAAAAGAAAAAAGAAAAAAAAAAGTTTCACATTACTGAAGTGATTGAATAAGCTAAAAACAGGCAATTTTTTTTCCAATTTCCAATTTCCAATTTTTTTCCAATTTCCAATTTCCCACAAAACCACCCTGCCACATACAATGCAAAAGTCTTCTCAATGAATTCTTAAGAATAAAAACTGAGCCCTATGACACATAATTTCAGTTATTTCTTGAATGCTTTGATAGATACTGGTGTCTCTATATCACTGGTAAAGGAACTGGAGCTCCAGAATGTTAGGCCAGCTGTCCGAGATCATGGAGGTGGAAATGCTATTCGAACCTAAGTCAGTTGACTCTCAAAGCTATGTCTTTCCCATCATACATAGGAGTACTTGAGATTGAACCCAGGGCTTTTGCACTGAGTCCCCTGTCTTTTTAAAAACTGTCCTTATTTTGAAACACGGCCTTGATAAATCACTAAGATGCTCAGGCTGGGCTTAAACTTTTGATCTTCTTGCCTCAGTCTACCAGAGTGCTGGGATTATAGGCACCAACCACCATGCCAACCTCCTACTGTGTATTACATAACTTTCTCTTGAGTTGATGAAGTCATGCTTTCATCTATAGTTTTGACAAAGTGTTTCCTCTGGTAGGCTCTGAAGGCAGCCTTACTACCGCCCCTCTGGAGACGGTTCCAGGATGCCCATTTGGAGAATAAGGAACACAGGACTGGGAATGTGTAGTCAGGCACAGGAGTGGTGCAACGGGAACCCGAGACCCTTTACAACACCGACAGAGAGTAGGTGTGGTCAGAAGCCAGTGGAGACGTCATGTCAGGGAGTTTCAGAAAAGAGGCAGATGAAGAAAGGTGGAGTGGGCAGGCGAGGTAGACCAGGAGGGGAGAAGCGGCTGGAAGGGGACCATGCTAAGTGGTTAGAGAAGGGAGAGTGGATGAAGATTATCAGAGGACACAAGTAGGGCTTTGTGGTGAGAGGAAAGGGTGGAGGGGAGGGCAGAGAGGAGACCCGGAGAAACTGCCTGAGAATGAAGAAAACAATAAATACAGTGTTATCTTCATTAGAAAAGTGGAAGTTTGTCTTACATGACAGGTTGTTCCAACCCATTGTGTTGGGCAAAGATATTGGATTATCTCAACTGTTTACCATAAGAACCGTAGATTCCCAGGGCCACTTTCTAGCAAAGGCTCAGTAATGAGCTTGTGGCTTTCATTGTATGCATGATGAGATGAAAAGAGCATATAATGAGAGCCCACTGCCTTCCTATCAATTAGCCAGAATCTTCCCTCCTTAGAAGAGTATGCAGAGATGAAAAATAGTAATTTTATAAAGCAAGAGAATACCTCATGTCTTGAGGCCAATTGTACACGAGTCATAGATTTCCTGGAGGTGACTTAAACTTTCAAATGTAACATGTAGATTCTTCACCTGGTTCCTAACAGTCTTGTAGGAGTTTATTGGAAACTCTGGTAAACTTCCCAAGATACCTTGAGGTCACCCTAGGTTCACAGCCCATTTCATGGAGGTTTGCAAATCTTTCATCAATGCTGAATTGGATTTCGGTTGAATTGCATGCTAACCAGGGCTAAGTTTCAAGGGAGTATTAGGGAGTTCTTTCAGGTAGAAGCCAGGTGAAGCTCAAAGGGTCCAAAGTGAATTTTGCTTTGAGTTTCTTTTTGGTTCTGTTTGAACTTGACACTCAAAGCGAAACTGAGGAGATCGGCACCTCTTACAAACTCAGGCTCAAAGGAAGGTTTTTAAAAGCAAACCTGGCATGCTGAAAATGCTGAGCTAACAGTGCTAATTGGCGCTTCAAATTGCTCTGCCCAAACCTCTGAAAAGTTTCATCTGGAAAAAGAAGTTTTCTTTTTGCATGTGTAGGGTTTAGTAAAGCTTTGCAAGAAGACCTTGGGCTTGTTGGTAGATTCTGTGTGACAAGGAGAATGCACAAATTTCCAAAATACTAGATTGCTAGACAGAGTCCTTGAAGCAGCCTGTGAAATGAATCAACCAAGTCCTCATACTTTCCCAATGAATTCGGATTAAAGACATCTTTTTATTTGAGCAATTCAAGTTGAAGCTGAATGAGTTGCTTGTATTACCTGTGTAGTTGGGCCACAGAAACATGAAAAAACAATGTCACTTACGTCATTGTCTTATCTGTGAGAATGAATAATTGGAAAGAAAATCCTTTCCTCTCCCCCCACGAAGCACTTCCATGTATACTAACATATAATTGTCCTTAAGAGGTATAAGGTACAGTAAGCATATAGATGAGCCTGTTGGCAAGACATTTCACAAGATAAGCTTCTCACCGGAGCAGGGGTTGGTGCTGGGGCAGAGGGAATTTAATTTACTTTTGGCAAACAAGTCAGAATACTAAATTAAACTGAAGAGAAATGAGGGGTTTTTTGAGAAAGGAAACAGCTTGGCAGAATTTTGGCATCTCAACAAAAGGAAATCACAAAAGAGAAAAGAATTAGTCAAAATAAAGATCAAATGAAGATCAAAAATAAATTGGCTTCAACCCAGGAAACATTTGTTATGTTTTACAAGCAGGTCTTTCCTTCCCCAGTGTGAAGAACAGAGGAACCACCTGATCTTCCCCTAAAGGTCACCGAGCACCCCGCATGCTCGTGGTGAGGTACTCCTGCAGCCCGTGTGGAAAGCCAAGCACAGATGCAGTCTTTAAACACCTATGGAAACTTCTGGTCCTAAAGGTGTGAATGACATAACGGCAATAGATATTGGTAAAGAGATTCTGAAGACGTGAGGTACCAAGCACTCATTTTTCAGAAATATTTATAGGCCGATTGCCTTAAGAAAATGAATGAACAATATCAGAAAGATGCTGAATTTTTTGAACTTCAAAGGCTGCTGTCTGATGCATCATTGTATCAAAGGTCACACAGTTTGTGGGCTAGGTACAAAATAAAGTTGCAGGACTCCTTGTTCAAAAGGTAGGAAAAGGTGCTGTAAAGGGTAGCAAATATATAAACTTTTCCTTTCTTCTGGGGTCTCTCTTTTGACTTTAATTTGTCTTTTAATTGCCTACATAATGTTATATAAAGTAAGGAAAAATTAAGATTTGAAATTATTAGCAAACGAACATTACCACTCATCTTTATTTTGTGCCAGCTAGTCTTTTTTTTTTTTTTTCGGGTACGGGGAATCGAACTCACGACGTTGCGTTTGCCAGGCAGGCGCTGTGCCGCTGAGCTAGATCCCGAGCCCCTGTGCCAGCTAGTCTTAAATGCAAATAAGAATATTGCCTCCCTATGTAGCATTCCTTAAATGACACAATTCCCATTTTGTAGTTCACATATGCATATACATTTCATTCTTACCAGCACAGTGGAAATGCTTCATTAAGCTAACTCAGCACTTCTATTTCACTTCTGGAAGTGGCCGTAGTGTACCAAGTGTCCACCTTCAGGCTATTGAGTAAAGAAGGCTTGGAAGGAAAAGGAACCTTGGATTGTCCTATCTGCATGACACGGAGAACTGACAGGAAGCATGCTGGAGGAAGTGATATACAAAGACAGTAGAAGTAAACTATATCCATGAGAATTTCAGGATAATGTTCTAGAAAAGAGGCGGAATTGCTATATGATTTAATAAACTTTGGAACAGTTGATAGTTTTCTTTTTGGTTTATTTCTTTTCTTGCATCTTTTAGATTCCCATAATTAACTGAAACCTTTTGTGAGTGAGGTGTTCATCTTCATCATGAGAATTAAATTGCCTCAAGCAAGCACCGGCTTCCTTCCGAAATTTCCCAGTGTGGTCACAGATGATAAATCCCATGCTGAATAAGCCATTCTGAAAACCACTCAAAATGTGGTGGCAGTTCTGATGCCAATGTTCCTTTTCTAGAATATCTAACAATAAATTCTACACAAAATGCGACATCTCAGGCTCCACAGAGGAACCAAAAATGTAATGATGTTGAAAACTGATACGGTATTTATGTCTATGAAATCAAACCCTGAGACCTTTGTGATACTATAATCATGGTACATGTTTAAAGCACTGATCCGGATCCAATTTTAGGAAACCACCAACTTTTGTGTTTATTGTACTTATTTCTTATAGGTGAAAAATATAAATAGGCTTTTCAGGTACCCTTTAAAAGTATATTAACTTCTGGTTTGGAAATGCATTTACTCTTTAAGTTGTTTCATTGTTTTACAAGTAAACATACACAATTTAGATTATTTACATCTGCAGACACTTACATTCCTGATATATCCAAGTAAATGCATATATGGATAGATTTACTCAGAGGATTATTCCACAAGAATGGATGAATTCTACAAATGAGAACAGGAAGGAAAAAGAAAATCCCTGGGCAATGAGTGTATCTTTTCAAAATACATGATGGCCTTGGCCAGCGGCGACACATGGGGAAGCTGGTGGATGGGTCTGGCGGGAAGCTGTGAGGGCTGGAACTATCCCTTAAAGAAAGGCTGAGCCGAACCCAAAGAATTGATGGCCAGGGCCCTGGTGCTGGAGGAATAAATCAAACAGCCAATGTAGAAAACAGCTTTCCTTTACCATACAATTCCAGGTAACTAGATTATCTTTAAATGTAAAAATGAGGAAGAAAAGAGAAGGGAGGCCGTCAGCAGTTAGGAGCGCTTGTTTATAATCAGTTTGAATCCAGTCAGCACCGTGCCCTCCAAGGCCACACATATTCCCCTAAATCATAACCTCAGAGCTATGCTTCATTAGTCATATGGAGACTCTCAGAAGAAAATGTGGTTAGTTTGTGCAAATGAAATACTACTCCAGGAAAAAACAGCTCAATATGTGTGCCCTGGAGACCATAGGCTCAGAAACACTTTACACAAGGGAAAAACATTTTATAAACAGCAAATGCCATATGCTGTTGAAGTGTCTTAATAGTAGAAGTGGCTTATTCAGTTTCCCTTGTGACCAAGCATCTGGTGCCCAGCTCCATATAGCAATGACCACAAACCCTGTAATTCATAGGTCTATATTTACTTGTCAAACAGAACATGCCTATTTAAATTCTTATTTATTATGACCTAGGACTTCCATTAACTGCCTGTCTTACTCTTGTTATAAAGATTCTGAAAAAGTAGTTTAATCCTGACATTTTTAGACTAGACTTTGGACCTTCTTTCTCTCTTTACAAGTTTCTTTGTGGGAAGGCCAAGGCTTAAAGAGTGGGTAAGTGTGGTCTGTTTCCTTAGACTTGCCGAGCAATGCCTATTCATTTCTTCACAGCCTGACCTCAGTGCCAATGATAATGACATAGATGTATGTGACAAAGTAAGGGAAATGTCAACTAGATTATTTTGAATTAGCCCAAGGCTTCCTTTATGATCCTTTAGCCTCAACCTTCTGAATAGCGGGGATTACAGATGTGTGTCATCAAGCCAAGTAAATACGTTTTTAATGTGATCACAAAATAATTTGAATCATGGACCCCTGAAAGGGTGGAGGGCACCCAGATCACGGGAACCACTGCGGTGACAATGACTTTGAGAGCCACGGTGGTGACATGATAACTCCATATCTGATCAGTAGCGTTATAAGTAGCATAAGATACACTTTCTCTTCACATTGATTATTCTTTCCTCCAAAATGTGTCCTTAAGAGTTTTCTACATCACTACAAAGAAAAGTTCTTCATTTATTTTTACAGCAACCTCATACTCCATTTTCTGGCATAGCTATACAGTAATTTATTTTAGCAATTCTTTTTTGATAGACATTTGGACCCCTTTTTGCGATCAAAATTGTCCATAATAAGCTGGATGAGGTGGTGCAGGTCTATAATCCCCACACTCTGGAGGTTGAGGCAGGAGGATTTTAAGTTTGAGGCCAGTCTGGACTACATAGCAAATTCAAGGCCTGCCTTGAATACACAACATTTTTTTCTATAGCAATAACATCATAAATAATCTTTTAAGTACAGGACTTTATACACAAGCAGGTATATTTGTAGGGAAAAATTGCAGAAGTGAGATGCAAAGTGCAGTTTCACCAGATCTGGCCAGATCGCCATTTATATAGTCTGCTTCATTTTGCACACCTACGTTGGATGGACTTCTTCTCTAACTTGCTGCAGGGACTTTTGCAAATGTGGCAAATGGACATAATGTGTATTTATTTTGTTATGATTAAAGTTGCACACTTATTTTGTTATGATTAAAGTTGCACAATTTTAGGACTATTGGTGTTAAAACTTTTTCTTTCTATTTCCTGGGGTTTTTAAGGTATTGGGGAAATAATATGGAGGATGTTAAAGTACTGCTCCTGCTATGAAGTAAAAGTACTTTATCCCAGTTTATCATTTGTCTTTAAATTTGCTTGTGCTGTCTTTTGCTATGGATGACTTTTCCATTTTTTTATGTCAACTTTATCAACTTTTAAAATTCCTGGCTTCTAGAGTTTGAGAGTTGGTTAGAAATGATTATTCTACTTCAAAGTTATAAGAAAAGGTACAAATATTTTCCTTTTGTTCCTTTAATGCCTGTATCATTGTTTACATTTTATTATTGGCACATTTGTAGAGTTCCAAGGTAAAAAGTGTAAAAGATGAATCCAGTTAAATTCTTTCTATATGTTACCCATTTTCCTGAGCATACAAATTTAAAAAGTTCATCTTTCTGTACTAAATTGAGAAGTAAATTTTATTATGTAATAAATTCTGCCAGGCGTGGTGGCACATGCCTATAATCCCAGCACTCAGGAGGCTGAGGCAGGAGGATCACTTCGAGTTCGAGGCCAGCCTGGGTTACAAAGTGAGCTCAAGCATAGCCTGAGCTACATAGCAAGACCCTGTCTCAAAAAGACAAAAAGCCCCCATAAATTCCTAATTTTATTTGGTTTCAGGAGTATATGAAAAAAATTAAAATCTCATAACCTAGTAGGATGTAATCTAGTAATGTAAGAATCATTCAGTATTGGAAGATGTATTTACACAACTCATTAAGATTAAAAGCTCCCATACCTCTGTGTTGATCAGTGCCAATAATAATATCAAATTGAGTGAGAGACCAAAGACATTATTTGATAAATCAAGAAAATTTATTTATCTGGACACTACAGAAGGAAGTCATCACAATCAGGATACCCAGCAAAGAGGCCAGCAGCCTTCCTTAATAACAGACAGAGAGCACTGGCAGATGTGCAATGGCAGATAGACAGTCTAAGAGGGTTAGAGTCATATGAAAACTCCTAGAAGTTCAACTGCCCTCCTCCAAGCTCAACCTTTTATCCACAGGCTGTGGCAGTTCTACAAAGCAGAGTGGCTAGGTGTGAGGGCACCTATCAGAGATAGGTACAGCATCAGTCTTTTTTTTTTTTTCCCCCGGTACAGGGAATTGAACCCAGGACCTTGCGCTTGCCAGGCAGGCGCTTGTGCCACTGAGCTATACCCCTGGGTACAGCATCACTCTTGATGGAAGAACCCAAGACACACTGGATTACATATCATAGCACAGGACAGTGTGGTATAATTGGTATATTTATCGTTCCCTTTGCAATCTTCAAGATAAACACAGTTTCAATTTTTTTCCTGATATCAGAGCTGTAGAAAAATTTTAAAAATGTCATTCATGAGTTTTTTTGGGGAGTGTTTACAACCTCTTAGACCAGCTGTAAGACCTATCTTATATAGAGAAAACATGTATGCTATACTTACCTCAACAGGTGTCTTAAAAATATTTACTGATAAATAAGTCAAATCTCATGAAAATATAAATCTTAATAAACTAAGCCTTTGCCAAGAACTTACAGACAACATTCTACAAAAGCAAGAATTTCTGGTAAACTGTTACCATTCAATATGTACTGAAAATCTAAAAAAAATACTCTGAGAAAGACAAATACCTAATATAAAATTTAAAAGGGAAGAGAAACACTGCTACATAGAGGAGATAGCATCACTTTCACAGCTATAAAAAAAGACTAGATGAGCTACAATCACTGAAACAGGTTTATTAAGGTGGCCAGATACAAAATTAATATACAAAATAAAGTGTTCTTTATAAAAGCTATAAGAAAATATAAAAGGAGAAAAGCTCTATTCAAAATAACAACAATAAAAATTACATGATACTTGGTAATAATTTAAATAGTAAATATTGACACCTGTATAAAGGAAAGAAATAGATCAACTTTTTTAAATTTTGTTTTTAAATTTGCTTTGTTCCAGGCTGGCAGCTAACTCTCTAGGCAGCCCAGGCTGGCTACAAACTCTCAGTCTTCCTGCCTCAGCCTTGCAGTGTCCTGGGATTACACTGGTCTACCACCACACCAGGCTTTCAACTTTTCCAAAGGTTGCCAAAGATAACTTGAAAAAAGGGAGTGATAAGCTGTGTTTCTAGATGTGTAGAGCCAATACTATAAACAAGACACAGCAAAAACCCTTTATTCTACAGTGCACATTTTTAATGTAATTGCAGCTAAAATAATACTAGAATTTGTGATAAAGATAATTCTAAAATTTAATGAGAAAATATGCAGATATATTTAATAAATATTGGGGGAGAATCCCAATCATTTGACTTGTCTTACTATACATGAAAACATGTTATAAAGCTTTAATAATGAAAATGACTTGATATTGGTGTTCAAGGGGACATAAAGATCAACCAAACAGAATAGGTACCCTAAATGTCAACCCTATTTATAGATGGATATGACGAATGCAGTCATTTAACTCTAAAGGGGATGCATAATAAATGTATCTGGGAAACTTAATAAAATATTTGGAAAAAGTAAATCTAGGTAGCCTACCTCAATTCCTGCACACAGAGCTATATCCAAGTTTCAAATGGGTAGGAGCTATTTGTAAATACAAATTTTGTAATTTAGTTGTAATTTAGTTTTGTAATTTGTAATTTAGCTATTTGTAAATACAAATTTTGTAATTTTAGTTGTAAAGTACCAACTAAAATTTAGGTGATTTCTGACTCATCTAGTTAATTAATTAACATGAGATAAGTTAATTAAAATGGAATAGAGATTGGCCCTTTGCTTCTTACACTGCTCAGTGTAAGGGCATCTATTCTACAGCAGTCTATTCAGAAAAGGTGATAGCCTCTACTCATCATTTAAATTATCTTTTGCTGTGCTTTAGTCTCAGGTCTCACTGGAAACATCTCCTTAGGGTAGGTTCTGCAATGTATTATTTATCTTGCAAAGAATAACTGACCACCTATAATCGCAGCACTTTATGCTCTTGTACAATGAGATTTCAATTTTTTTTAATGCATGCCTCGTATAGCTTGAGTGCCCATGGCCACCACACAAATGATTTGATTCATTTCATAACAGCCTGAGTCCTTTCTGAGTGTTATAGCAGGACCTTTGAGAAATGTAGTTGAGAAAACGTTTGTTGCAGTTAAATAGTAGGCAGCCCTGGTCTGCTTTCCTGCTGGGATGTTAAAATATTCCGACACCCTGAAGGGTCTACCTTCTTCAGAGTGAAGAGAAAATGAACTATCTATGGACTGAAATAGCCACAATAAAAGTAAAGCATTCATTTGGCTAAATCTTCTGATTGAGACTAAGAAGCAGAACTAAAAGAAAATAACTCTTTTTTACTTAGTTTCACATAATCTCAGCATGGTTTTGTGTTGTTCTGTGAGTACTTTTGTTGAAGATGGAGTTTCAGGGTAAAATAGCTTCCAACCAAGTCTTAAAATTTTTCGTTAACTTAGTCCCTCTATACCAACTTCCTTGAATTAGTGGGGATTATATACTGTGTCACTTTATAGCTATTTATTTCACATTTTGTTACAATTTTTAATTTAGCAGGCATTAAGTGAAGTTATAAAGGGAATTCTTTTCTTGATTTGGTGTCTAATGCTCATAAGCCAGGAAGGTTGAATAGAGACGCTGGTTACCACAACCAAATATATTCTGTATGAATTGTAGCCTCTCCACTGGCAAAGATCTCTATCACATCAACTTTTATGGGGATGTATTTCTTAATCACTATCAGATGTTGTAAACATCTAATAAAGTGAATCAAATATAAGGCATATTGATTGTGTGGTAAAATGGGAAACCTTATAGCAAAGTCAATAAGATCAATAAATGAAGGTAGAAAACTATTTTAATTTATACACAAAGCTATTGACAAATGAGGATCTGGTAGTATTCCAATTAATCACCAAAAAACAGAATACAGGGATAAAAACATGAAAAGCAGCTCAAAGAAACTTATATACATACTAGTGTTATAGTAGGAACTTTGACTAACAAGACTAAATTTAATGACAATTACTATAATCATTATATAAATTCAAACAGATTCTAAAGGATACTATATCCTATTAACCTACATCTTTGTCAGAAAAATTACCTTAAAAGAGAAAGATTCACTTAAAAGAGAAAGATTCACTTGATTCATTCCTGTTCTAGTAATTACTACACAGGTACAGTTTTAACATATATTCTGTAAAATCCAAGCTAGAGTACTTAGTTTTATAACTTTTGGTTAACTTTTTAAAAACAAGGTAATCATGCCAGGTATTTTGGTGCATGCCTGTTGTCCCAGCACTTGGGAGGCTGAGGCAGGAGGATTGCTGTGAGTTTGAGGCCAGCCTGGGCTACCAAGTGAGTTCAAGGCCAGTCTGAACTGCATAGCAAAACTTTGGCTCAAAAAGACCAAATAAGTAAACAAACAAAGTGATTAAACCATTTGCTTACTCTATATATGACTTTTTCTTGCCTGTTTTAAGGAGATTAACATTGTGCTTGCTTTGATAGCACATATACTAAGTAGATTAACAGTAAGTGAGTTTTTTCCCGAATAAATCTTTCAGAAATGGAGATCTGCTGTTCCCTAATTAGCTCTGCACTGTGGAAAACTGTGAGGGACAAGTTGAATAAGATGTGGTTCCTATGCTGAAGAGGTATATAGTGTAGCCAGCATATACCACATTTCCTTGATTTCTCATTTCTCTCACGATGAGCACACTATTTTGAAGGGGAAATCAGGCCGTCCCCCAATTCTTCTATCCTTATTCCCAACCAAGCCAGAAGCCAAGACTGTGGAGACAGTGACTTTAAAGGTGGTAAAGTGAAAGTGGAATTTTCAATTCTGTATTAAACAAATGCAGTTTATGCTTGTATTATCTAAAGATTCTATTTATTATTCTTGCTATTTGATGAAAGGAAAATGTTTTTATTGCTATCTGAGATCTTCTACAAATAAAATGATATAAACTTAGAGGCAAGTTGGCTTTTCTGAGACAATTTTTAAAAGCTATTTGAATATGAAAAGCACATTTGAAGATTTTTTCCCTTCTATATTTCCATAGAGTTCCTTTTCCTTTCTACAGCTTGCTCTAGGAGAGAAAGAAACAGAGATCTTTGTTACAGGATTAAAATATTATAGCTTTTTATCTGTAGTAAAATGAAAAGTTCTGAATGTCTATAACATAGACGGGTTGTTACACACAAATAGCTCAGCCAAGGCAGTGTCAGAGGTGAGAGTCTTCCATTAAAGTATCATCACTGTTCTTCAAAATAGGCCACTAGCAAATCCTTATCATACTGGCAGAAATTCTATTCCCTACAAAAGCCATCAAGCCAAAATTATTTCATTATTCTCATAATTTATCTCCCCACATATTCCTCCCTCTTCGTGTCAGTGAGAACAGTAGATAGGCGTGCAGGTAAAGGCTATTTATAATCTGTTTATAACCGCAGTCTCTGTCTGAGGAATTCTCCTGCCTTACTCAAAGAGTGATCTTCAACTTGATATTCAAGTAAGGTCACAGGTTGAGGACTAGACATGTTGGATTGCATTCTGGACAAAGCAGAATGCTTGCTAAAGTTAACAAAACCAGACAGATTACAAGCCAGGAGAAGTACACCAAGTTTGAAGTCCTGCTTAAGATTAAGCAAAATAAACTCAAGAAATGAAGAAAATTCTAGGGATTGAATACTTTTTTCGTGATGAGACTACGTACATACACCTTTTAGCAGGAAGGAAAGATTCTAGGGAGGTTCAAAGAAAGCATTACTGTGCCTTCTGTTAACTTGTGACCAGCTGCCTCCAAAGTACAGAGGACCGTTCTCTTTCCGGGCAAGGTTTGGTTTGCAACCCGTGTATACCCGTCTGTACTCAGGACAGCCAGGGCAATTTTCTCTTCCCCCCGTATCAGGCTGTCCAACCTCTTTTTCTTTCTCTGCCTTATGTACCTTCGCATGCATTAACTTCCAGTTGCTCCAGCCCCACAGCAGCTTGTCCCAGATGGCAGCAAGGGGGCAAGGAGCCAAAATTACCCAACTCTGAAGGGCTTTCTCAATGTATGGGTGAATGGATGGGTACCCATGTGTTTACAGTACTATTTTGGTGTCTTGCTTTTGAAGTTAGATTATAGACAGCATAAAAAAGGCCAGGAACCATTTGGCCTACAGACATCTGTTCTCATCACAGTTATGGGGTAAAGAACAGAAGCAATATGGCAACCACCAGTTTTGAATGGTGGTATCAAAGATCTGATCGCCTCTCTGCTCAAAAACCTCCACTTTTTTTCCATTTCACAACACAATACATCATCACACCATAGTACAATAAAGTAAGTTCTTATTGTGGTCTGTAAGGCCCTACAGGATCTCACTCCTACCCAATATTCTGACTCCACTTCCTGCTGTTTGTTCCCCTCTCTGTATAATCTAGCCATCAACATTAGTGTCTGTGCTTTTTCTTGAACATGCTGGTACACCCTTAGCTTAGGCCCTTTCCTCTCTGCCTGTATCTCTCCGGTTCCAAATATCTGTGAGGTTTTCTCCTTCTACTCAGGTCTCCTGCTCAATCATCATCAACTTACAAAGAGACTTTTCCCCATCCTTTCTAAACTAGCTCCCCTTTCCTACCCCCAGCACTCTCTATTCCCATAACCAGTTTGCATGTACCATCTTTTGTTACATTTCATTTTTAAAATTATTTGTATCTCCTAAACAGAACATAAATTCCCGAGCTTAGATTTTTTTCTCTGTGTGACCTATATTCCCAGGACATAGAACAGTGCCTGAAACAAAATATTACTCAGACAGTAGATGCTATCTGTGCCCCTTCCCTTGTCCCTTAGATTGTGACATTTAAGTGAGTTCTGACCAATTTCAAATAGCCAATGTCTGCATCTCCAAGCCAAAGGATGTTTTGGAGAAACCATAGAAGACCAACCTACTTATCTGTATTAATCATTTTTCCATTACTATAACAAAACATTCAACTTTGGGTAACTTAAAAGGAAAAGACATTGCTTTAGCTCATAATCATGGAGGCTAAAAGGCAAAATAGCCTAGTGGAAGCTCTAGTGAGAGCCCACCTCCTGCATCACCTCATGCTAGATGACATCAAAATGGTTGGAGTGTGCTTAAGAGGGAAAGATCAGATAGCTAGACACGAAGCCCAAGGAGGCTGTAGAGTGGCCAGGCTTGTCCAAGGCCATGCTCTTAATGACCCAAAGAACTCTCACTAGGCTCTACCTCTTGCATTCTACTACCCAAGAGTGTCACACTGAGAACCAAGCTCCTAATGCTTGAACCCTGTGGATTAAACCATATACAAATCAGAGTACCATCCTGTGCACCAGGTTTGATGTCACGGAGCAGCTCTCAATAAATGATTTTCATTTGTTCATGCATCAACATTACAGTTCCCTTGCCCTTCATTAGAGGAAGATGGGAGTAAAGAATGGGCAGGGAGGTGAAGTTACTCTGAGACTAAAATAGCTATCTTAATAAAACACTGCTTATTGGCTGCCTTCTTTTCATGTAGCATTTTCTCTCTTCCTTACTACTAGCTTATACCTTACAACTAAATATTTATCCTCAAATTTTTATTACAGGGCTCTTTGGGGCAATCCAAACCAAGGCAATAAATATTTGTTACTGGTGAGTTAATTACAGTAGATTCTAGACACATGTCTAGAAATGAAATTGGATAGGGAAGGATTAGGGCAGAGTTTCACAGGAGATGCTAAGTTAACTGAACAAAAAGGGTAGGGGGCTACCAAGAACAGGTTGGGGACAAGATGGTTATATTAAGGTGAAAATGAATTCTTGGTGGCCCTTGAGCATCAGCATCTGAAAATGAGTCCTCAGCAAGCTACCAGACTGAGCACATGAACGAGTTCACACAGTGCCCAGTCCATTAGTGTGAAATCCATGCAGGTGCACAGGCCCACAAGCTCAGAATGATCTGTACTTGATTTGATGTTCTCCTGCCATCTTAAAATTCTTAATAATTCTTGAGCAGGAAGCCCTGCATTTTTATTTTGCATTGAGCCTCACAAATTATGTACTCACATTATAGTTTCTCCTTACAGTTTAGGAAAAGAAGTACAATATTATAGATTTAGAATGAGAGAAATAGGTTTTATAGAGCTGGCCTACAAAGTAATTGTCAGTGCCTTCCTATAGTTTAACTAATATTATTGACTTCTTGTTTCAGAGAATTATAGCTATATTGGAAGGAAGAATAAATAATTAGTAATATTTCATGATACTAATTACTTGGTATGAATCATGAATACATTTTTAAGTGGAGGTGATATATCTTCTTAATTTATAGTTTGCCTTATTCAGAGGAAAAAACATACAAATGCTACTGAGTAGAAAAATTATGATATAATAGCAAACAAAAAATCAGGTTTGTCCTCTTACCTGATTGTAAATATGCTATTTTGTGTCCTATTATCTGCTGGTAGCTTTCTTTAATTGATTGCTCATCTGGCTTTCCAGTTGGAAGGCTGCCAAATCTTTAATATTCCCAGTTTAATAACTGGCATGTAAGATGCCGTTTAGAAATATATCACTAAGCTTAATTCCATTTAAAACAGTAGAAATTTAAAACTGTACATTTCAATACTAAAATGATGTCTTTTGATGTTTAAAAAAATATTTGTGGAAAAAAAATCAATGATCCTTCGTGAGTATATTTGAAGTAGGTGGATTTTTGAGCAGGGAGGCAAATAAGCGCAGTATTACAGCATTTTCCACTAACTAAAAACAGATGTCATGTGATGACGGGTGTTACATCTGCAGCTGACACCCACTTCAAAGAGCAGGTGCCTCTAGATGTTTAAAAAAGAAAAAGCAGCTCTTGTGCCGGTGTATGGCAGTCTTCAGGAAGTGAGAAGTGTGACAATGGGAAGACTGACTCCAGAGCAGCTCTGGGTCACTATGTCATGGCGGTGCATCAGAGCACTTAGGTTTTTATTGAATTTTCTCTGGTGTGAGCCTTCAATATCAGAGACTAAACTGCCAGATAATTACACTAATTAAAAAATCATGATGTTACAGGAAAGGGAACTGGACTTTTTCTTTGCATTAAATATAAAAATTAACTGAAAATAAATGAAAGATTCAGACATAAGAGCTAAGGCTATAAAACTATTAGAAAAAAGCATAGTGGAAAAATTTTGTGACATAATTTGGCAATGATTTTAGCCTAGAGAGGAAAAAACTGATTCATTTGACTTCATCAATGTTACAAGCTTTTGTGTATCAAAGAACACAGTCAGCAGAGTGAAAAGGGAACTCACAGCATGGAGAAAATTCTTACAAATCACATATCACATGAAGGATTGACATCCAGAATATATAAAGAATTAGAACTTGGTAAGAATAACAGCATTTCAATTAAAGAATTGGCAAAAGAAGCAATCTTGATTGAAAAATAACAAAGCAAGAGGCATTGTACTACTTGACTTTAAAATATACTCAAAGCACTGATAGTCAAAACAGCATGGTATTGACATAAAGCAACACACAGACCAATAGAACAGAAGAGAGAACCTGAAAGTAAATAGAGGGCTATACATCTACATCCAACTGGTGTTTGACTAAAGAGCCAAGAACAAATGCAGAAGAAAGAACAGTCTATTTGGTAAAGGTTTCAGGGGAAAACAAGTATATACATGTGGAAGAATGAGGCTAGACTCCTATATCTTACCATATAAAAATCAATTCAAATGGACTGGATTTAAAGGTAAGTCCTAAAACTATGGAACTATTAAAAGAAAACATAGGTGAAATGTTTCAGGACATTGGCAATGGCTCAAGATTCCAAGAGCACAGAATCGGACTTCAAACATAGAAAACAAAATAAAAAATAAATGGGATTATATCAAACTGAAAAGCTTCTGCAAATCAAAGGAAACAATCAACAAGATAGAGACAATTATAGAATGGGAGGAAATATTTTCAAACTTTAGGCTGCAGTTTGCATTTGAAATGTCCCCCAAAGGTCAATGTGCTCAAAACTTGGTTACTCGTTATGATACCATTGGGAGATAGGAGAACTGCTAAGAGGTGGAACCTAGTGGAATGAAGTTAGTCACTGAGAACATGCGCTTTTTTTTTTTTTGTCTTTTTTTGGTTTTTCTCGGGTACCGGGAACCAAACTCACGACCTTGCACTTGCCAGGCAGGCGAGAGAGAACATGTTCTTAAGGAGATTTTCGAACTCTAATCCCTTCCTTTCTTCTTCTCATCTCCTGCTTACCATGAGGCGAGTAGCTTCCCTTACCACATGATCTCACCATGAGGTACTGCCTCGCCACAGGTTCCAAAACATGGACCTAACTGATTATGGACTGAAATTGTGAGCTAATACAAAGTTTACCTCTTTATAAGTTGATTATCTAGGTCTTTTTTACAGTAGTGGGAAGCTGACTAAAATACTACACATCTGAGAAAGGGTTAATATCCAGGATATATAAGGAACTCGATAGCAAAAATAAATCTCAAGTAACCCAATTAAAATGGGGAGTAAACCTAAATGGATATTTATTAAAGACACACAATGCCCAACAGTATATGAAAAGTGCTCAACACCACTAATTATTAGGGAAATGCAAATCAAGACCATGAAATATTATCTCATTCCAATTAGAATGGTTGTTCTTAGTATGACAAAAATTAGTAAGTGTTAGTGAGGATGTGGAGAAAAGGAACCAATACATTATTGTAAATTATAATTGAATGTAAATTAGTATAGCTTTATGGAAAATAATATCAAAATTACTTTAAAAATTAAAAATAGAACCACCATATGACCCAGCAATTCCATAACAGGGTAACTATCCAAAGGAAAGAAAACCAGTAGAGACATCTGCACTCTCACATTTATTGCAACATTATTCACAATAGTTGTACTATCAGTAGTCACTTTATTGTTGCTGGGAAAAAAATGCCTTACACCTACAACTTAGAGGAGGAGAGGTTTATTTTGGTTCACAATTTTGGTGCATAGTGAACTGAAGCCAAGGCAGACAAGGCACAGGAAAAGTGTTTGACCCATGGCAGCTGGAAACCAGAGAGAGGAGGAGGAGACAGGGACAAGAGTACATCCTGTCAGTGACCCCCTAGTGACCTACCTCCAACCAGGTATCACCTCCTAACAGCACATTTAGGATCCAGTGATGAGCATAGCATCCCCATAATCCTACCACCTTCCAAATACATGAGAGTTTTGGAAAACATATTAGATCTAAACTGTAATCTACTCCTGGTCTCCAAAAGCCTCATGTCCAGCTCATTCTGCAAAATGCATTTAGTCAATTTTTAAGAGGTCCCCAAATCTTGACATTTCCAACACTGCTGAGAAGTCCAAATCCAAAGTCTCCTCTGAGACTCAAGACAAATTCTTAACTACTAGCTCCTATGAAAATCAAAAAGAAAGTTAAATACTTCCATAATACAATGGTACAAGGCAAATATTCCCATCCCAGAAAGGAGAAATAGTGGGACAGAAAGGAATGATATCAAAGAAGACCAAAAACCAGAAGGACAAATATTAAATCTTCTAGCTCCATGCCTAGCACCTGGGGAAAGTTGTGGTGAGATGTGAACTATACAGGGCTTGGGTGGCCCCACTCCCATGGTGTTGCCAGTTGCATCCCACATCACCTGTCTCTTGGTCTGACTCTGCTCATTCCCTGAGGCTTTTCTTGGAGATAATTCACGGTCCTGTAATCTCCAACTTCCCAGAGCCTCCACAGCACTTTTGGTTTCACTCTCACAGCTTCACATATCATACTCTGAGAAGCAAACTTCCTGGCCCATCAGGCCTTCCTCTGAAATCTGCGTGGAAGCCTCTCTGACCTCACAACTCTTGCATTCTGCACATGTAAAAACCCAGCACCGCGTGTAGTAACACCAAGATCTGCCAACAGTGAGAGCAGTAGCTAGCCCTCCTTGGACCATGACTGCATGGATATCTGAATGTCCGGAGGGCTGAACTCTGGGAAACACTTTCTTAGGTAGCCCTGAATAAGCTGGCTTTCTTGGGGCTCTTTTCTCAAAGAAAGGTTTACACTTTTAAACTTTTCAGCCTGTGATAGGTGGGGTCTTACTGATTTCTGAGATGTTTCCTATTGTTCTGATGCAAAGTACCTGGCTTAATTTTAACTCTGATCTTTTCAGCAACCATTTCTCCATGATTCCAGACTTCCAGGCACTTCTGGTAAAGCCGAAAAATTTTCTAATCATTCAATTTGGTTTTTGTATCTGCTTCTCATGCAGGTATGGCTAAAAGCAGCCAGTAGTATCTATGCCACGACCTCAGTGTTGGGCTGCTTGGAAATTTCCTCTGCCAGAATATTAGTCCATCATCTTTAAATTCAGCCTCACACAGTCTTAGGACATGGATAAATTGTAGACAAGTTACTTGCCAGAAAGTAACATGAATGGCATATAGTCCAATTTCCAATACAGTCCTTATTCACATCTGAAACCTCTGAGCCTGGACTGTACAGTCCAAATTCCTAACAGCATTTTTCTCTCATTAAGCTCAGCTTACAGCATTCTAGCTGGCATCTCCAAACCTTCCTAAACTTTTGCAAACCATTTTCAAAGGCTTCTAAACCACGCGATCAGGTCACAGAAACAATCTGTCTTGATTACTTTTTCTCATTATTGAGACAAAATACCTGACACCCATGAGTTAAAGGAGGGAAAGTTTGTTTCAGCTTATAATTTGTAGCAGTTTCAACCCATAATAGCTGGCTCCAAAGCATGGCAGAGTGGCATCACAAAGGAGAAATAGTTCATGACATGGCAGGTAAAAGGCAGAAAGCAGCAAGAAACAGCAGCAATAGCCAGCCTGCCTTCCCTCTCTCCCTTTGCATTCCATTCAGGCTGTAAGCCTGTTGATTGGTGCTACACATACCCAGGGCAGGAATTCAGTTATCCACACTAAGAACTATGCTAAACCAATTAGCGGATTAATCCACACACCCTTAATCCTAGTATCCTGACATTAATCTACATTCACACACACTAGATCCAGCCACCTCCTATAAGCCCCACCCATGAGTGCATGAGGCTTTGGGAGGACATCTAGATACAAGCCATAAAACAATCAAAAACAATTCTCTAGTACCAAAACATGTTTAGTGACTATCCCATCTCTGGGACAAAATACCCAATTTGCAGCAGGAGAGGTTTATTTTGACTCTCAATTCATGGTTTCAATCCATAGTTGGTTGGCTTTAAGGTAGAAACAGCATGGCAGAGGGGCATGGTAGAGGAAATATGTTCAACCCATGGCAGCCAGGAATCAGAGAGAAAGAGAAAGACCAGGGAGAAAAATACACTCTTCCAGGTTACAACCCCTGTGGTCCATTTCCAAGCAAGCCCCACCTCCAAAGAGCACATTCAGGTACTGAACTGATGCATCTCCATGGTCTAATTACCTTCCAAACACATAAGGCATTTGGGGATCTTTTGAGCTACAAACCATAACAATAGCCAGGAAAAGAAACAACCTGTGTCCATCAGCTGATGAATGGATAAAGAAAATGTGATATATATATATATACACACACACACACACATGAGAGAGAGAGAGAGAAGTGCTATTCTCCCACAAAACAGGGTGATATTTTCACTTGTGACAACATGGAAGGAACTGGAGCATACTATCTTAAATGAGATGCCATACCCAGAGAGACGAATACTGCATGATCTTACTCATATGTGGAATTTCAAAAAGCTGATCCCATAGAGTTTGCGAATAGAAGTGATTAGAGGTTGGAGAGAGCTGGGGGTTGGTTAGGGAAGCAGAGAATAGAAAACGTTGATCAATGATTACCAAGTTGTAGTTAGATGAGAAAAAGTCGTGATATTTTATTGCACAGTAAGGTGACTATAAATAATGATAATGTACTGTGTATTTTTAAAAAGTTTTATGAAAAGATTTTGTATGTTTTAATCTAAAAGAAATGATAAATGTTTTAAGAGATAGATATATTTACTTGACTTGAATGTTATACAGTGTACGCATGTAGTAAAACATAACATGGTGCTCCGTAAATGTGTATAGCTTTATGTCAATTTAAATATGTATTTCTAAATGTGCTATTACATGAAAAAATAGGCAAAAGTCTTGAATAGACATTTCTCCAAAGAAGATTTACAAATGACCAAAAACCAAACCAATCAAAACACATGAAAACATGCTCAAGATCATTAACAACTAGGAAAATGCAACCAATGAGTTACCACCTCACAACCATTAGACGGTTATTATGGGGAAAAAAGACACGTCAGCAAGGAAGTGGAAAAACTGCAACTCTTACACATTGTTAGTGGATATATAAAATGGTGTGGCTGGTTTGGAAAACAGTACAGGACTTCCTTAGAAAATTCAGCAGAATTGCCATGTGACCCACTTCCACATACATACCTATTTAGAACTGAAAGCAGAAACTCAAAGAGATATTTGTACACCAGTATTCATTAGCTGCATTATTCACAATTGCAAAAAGATCAAAATAACCCAGTTGTCTATCAGTAGATAATTGATAAAATGTGTAGAATAAATGCAGCAGATCTGAAAATACTATGTTCTTCAACCTTTGTGCCAGAAAGTAATTGTTTTTTTGTTTTGGTACTGGGAATTGAACTCAGGACCCTGCACTTGCCAGGCAGGTACTTGTACCACTGAGCTAAATCCCCAGCCCCAACAAATAATTGTTCATTTTTTTTTTTTTTTTTTTTTTTTACAATCTTTGGGTAGAGTGACAATTTCTAAGTTTGGTGTCAAAGGTAGCCTAAAATTAAAATCTTGAGGACATTTTTGATTAAAAAAAAAACCAAAACTTAAAAACCAAAAGAAAAGATGCATTACTACATATACAGCAAAGGGGTGTTACATAATGAACCCATTTGGGGAAAATGTCCAATATAAAAGTAATGAACTATATGAATAGGAATGATAAAAGAATGAGATAAAATGTAAAATAGTTTAAAATGTGGACAGCAATAACCAAAAAAGTACAGAATTTTAAAAATCTATTGTTTATCGTGACACCATTTATTGAACTTTTATTTCAGATTTGTAGTAACTCCAAGCACACCTCATTTATTAACCCTTCTTACCCCACTGATTTGAAACCGCTTAAAGAAAAACAAAGGCAAATGGACAAAGGTTGTTGTTAGTGATGATATTTATTGTTGCAAGGTTAATTCACTGCCAGGAACACCCTGGAAATGATTAAAATTACTCCAAGTCCAGAATCTATCCTAAGAATTTTAACTCTATCTGTGCACTGGAATCCTCCAACAATATTTCTTATTATAATAAAAAAACTGTAAACTATGATATGTTCTGTTAAGTTATATATCTATACAATAGAGTTCCTTATAAAGCAATGTACAAGAATATTTAATGACATGAAAATTGTTCCTTGTAGAAATAAAATGCAAATTATGAATATTGCATATACTTTGAAATGATTCCATTGTTTTTTCCAGGACTGTGCTTTTCTCAGTGATGGCCTTTCCTTTTTATTTTCTAAATTTTCTGCCATAAACTCTCATAAGTGAAAAATGTTAAATTTTTTGATAGTACTTGTCTGGAGTTTTTGCCAGTAAATGTCTTCTGAGGGAACCGCCCTGATAACATTTGTGCGGTTTTGATAGAATAACATCTGCTTTCCAGAGTGAGTTTAATCCTAAGGCTGAGTCAGTAGAGAACCTTAATCAGAAACACCAAATTGCTTTGTTCTCCTGCGACATCACAAAAATTGGCTTCACAACCAGGCTTTAAAACAGAATTTACAAAGCGATGTGCAGTGAAAGTATGATGGAGCTACTAGAGGAATATAAAGTTATTCTTTACCTCAATTATGGCAGAGAAGAATAACAATAAGCATCTGATTAGAGATCTAGAGGCCTGGGCTCTAGATTCACTGCATCAGCTAGAGGTGTGCTTGGAGTTACTACGAATCTGAATAGCGGTTACCAGCACGGAGGAACTACCTCATTACTGTGTATTACCTACTGTAGGATTTTATTTATATTATCTACAATCCTCACAACTTCTTTCTCTGCCTGTTAACTATCCCTATGTTATTGATGAAAAACCTGGGGTTCAGAAAGCTTGTTGACTTACCCCAAACTACCCAGCTTCTAAGTTGTAGAACAAGGCGTAATGATATTTTGAGTTCATTTAGTTCACAAAAGCTCAGACCGCCTCAATAAACATCAATTAGAAGTAGCAGCTTTGGTTTACCTTGGTGGGGCCGGGGATATAGCTCAGCGCACAAGCACCTGCCTGGCAAGCACAAGGTCCTGAGTTTAATTCCCGGTAACAACAACAACAACAAAAAGTATGGTTTATGTTGGTGGCAGTGGCCTTCTGGTGTGGCTTATAAAGAAAGACACACTAAATTATAGTAACTCAAAATTCTCCACTGTCATTAAAAGTCTGCTTTATAACTGTTTAGTAAATGTCTCTAACTGCAGTGTACTGCATATTTTATAGTAAGAGTACATAGTTGTTGAAACAGTCCTTGCTGTTTGGAAGTTTATAATCCAGAAGGCTTGATTCACATCCCAGATCCTTCACATACTAATTGTGTGGACCTTAGCTTTAACTTTTCCATCTTCCAGCTTCTTTATTTGTAAAATGGAACAATAATGCTTACCTCAAAACTTGTTAGGAGGATTTAGTGCTTCTTAGGTGCTAATATGTGCTTATAAAAATACATATATGCACATATATATATATATATACATGCACTCTAGGAGCTAATTGTTATACTGATAGTGTTCATTTATAGAATTAGAATTCTAATTGTTTAAATTTTGTACTTGTGTGATTTCTTTTAGGCATATTTATACTTTTCCTGTGAATATATGGAACTAATTTATGCCTTTTTGTTACCTGGTCCTCTGGTTACATTACCTAAGAATAAGATCAGCAATCTTACCAAAATGACCTGTTTCTTAGCTAAGTTTAATGATAGAAGATATTTGAAAGCATTTTATATTATTAAATACATATTTATTAATTGTCTTTTCACTAGCTTTCAGTAATGAATAGATGTTTTCTAATTTACAAATTTGGACAAATTATTGTTTTAGCACATTGATGCACTTGTATATTAGCCTTTAATGAGGTTTTTTTTTTTTTGGTTCCAGGAATCAAACTCAAGACCTTGTGCTTGCCAGGCAGGCACTTATGCCACTGAGCTATATCCCCAGAACTAATGAGTTTAGAATATCATACAAAGCTCTGCTATGTATCCCTGCCTGGATTGACAGGTAGAAATAATACACTACTCATTTATAAAGTTATAAAAACTTTATAAATTTATAAAAAACCGACCTATTTCATAAATAAGTTGTTAAACACACACACAAAAAACAGAGAAGTAAGTGACTTGATTAAGCACATGCTAATTAATTAAATAGTAAAATATTTGTCACTTGCGTAAGCAACGCTAATGAAATAATGAAATTTTTGACAAAGGACAGTTTTCTACACAGTAAGTCAGATGACCTTGTTAAAATGCACACGCACAACCACACATCTCTCTATTTGTTTTGTTTTATATGACTTAATTTTGATGAAGCCTGGCATGTTACCTATAAACCCAGTACTTTGGAAGGCTGAGGCAAGAGGATCAAAAGTTTGAGCCTAGCCTGGGAAACTCAGTGATTTAGTGAGACCCCGTCTCAAAATAAAAAACTAAAAGAGGACTGAAGATGTAGCTCAGTGTGAAGGCCCTGGGTTCAGTTCACAATCACACACACACACACACACACACACACACACACACTCATAATTAAAAAAGAATAGCAAACTCTATGTGCCAAGTACCATGCTAGATTGAGTAGAGCTTAAAATGTAACAAAGATCATCCTCCTGAGACACCTCGTGTCTGGAGAATACGCTTTTGCTACTCTTCAGAGTATAGCAAGTTATTTTCTTGTTCAGAAATGATTAGGATTTTTAAATATTACTCAATTACATAATGGAGAGTTCAGTTGCATCCAATCTACCTATCAGATGAATTAACTCATTAAAGAACTAATGTAGTAGTGAGAGGAGCTGAAGTGATTAGTGTTTCAGGAGATTCTCAGCCCCAGGCCAGGCTATTTTCACTTAAAATATAACCATAATCACGCACATGTCACAACTCATGTGCTGTGAAATTGATACTGGTTTTTGCAAACGGTTAACACTTGTTTAGGTAAAAACAGTGAAAATATCTCACAGATTTTCCTTGCCTTCCTTCTCGCTCTTGCTTTGCTTACCTTCGAGTGCTCCATGTTTGAAATATATTGAAGTAGCATTGTTATGTCTCCGAATGTTCTACTTTATACAAAGCTAACAAGAACTTTGAAAGAAATCCTTTTATTCTTTCAAAAAGTGACCTAGAATGGAAACTCAGAAGACATCCTGTATTACAAAAGTAAAACCAAGTCTCATGTCAGACTTGAAAGGCTCAGAGTATTTAATCTTATTTACATTAAACAATGGAATAAAAATCCAACAAAGCCTCAAGGGCTTTAAAAAATTGTTTTTGGAAATAAGAAAAGCTTAATTTGAGCAGTAAAGATAATTATCACACTTAAAGAAAAATAAGTAGCAGTGAATCACCAAGGACCATTTTACTATGAGTCATAATGATATGTGGTCAGAGGTATACTTTTTTTTTTCCCCCTTTTTAAAAAGAATATTCTTCAGTGGTTTTCTTCTGCCTCCGGATTTTTCATACTTTGGCATCCCTTTCTGGGTCTGAGACTTGTCATCTCTAGAAGATTCACTGCCCTACAAATAGAGTCCTTGTGGTTTACATGGTACAGCAGGGCTTGTCGTCTACATATATATGAGTTCCCCTCATGTCACCTACTCAGCTCTTTCCCCACCCCATCCTGTCTCATGTGCACACACAGAAAATGTTCAGTTGATAAACAGGATGGCACAAGGTGAAAAATGAGAAGGAGGAAAGGAGAATATGAAATGTTTTGAGCGTAGATGTATTACATATGTTGTATTCCTCCTTCCAGGTGACCAGCACAGTTCTTCCAATAACAGATCAATAAATAGTTGTCAACAAAGCGATTGAACGAATTGATCTTTGACAGGGTTATGGTCTATGGTGTTTAAGAAATCAATTGAACTCAGACAAAGTTGTAAGTGAGGATAAGAGGATAACATGCACTGTAATGCTTTAAAATATGTATTAGACTCATGTGGTTTATCTCATATGAACCTCGCAAAACCCTTACTAAGGAAAGAGGTGTTATTATACATGGAAAACATAAGGCTCACAATCCAAAGATGACAGTGTTTTCCTTCAGTCTCTCACTAACAAAGCACCAGTGTCTATCAACCAGATAGCATATCATTAGTGGTCGCCATTGTGGTGAGCAGCAAACCTCCCCACGGTTTAGAATTATAGGAGTGTCGGGAGGAAAAACTAAGGTAACAAATAGCCTTTATGTATCAACACAAAGTGTCCAGAGCGTCCAGGAATGGGATGGAATAGCAGCTTATAAACTAATATTATATAAGTAATAAACATTTAATGAGAACTTACTACATGCTGGGCACTTTAATAGGCTCTTTCTCACAGATTTTTCTCCATTTTGCAAATGAGGAAATTGAGATTCTTAGAGATTGAGTAACTTTATGTCCCAAGGCCATACAACATGTATGTGGCAGAAATAGAATGCTAATATCCAAAAAGTACAATAACTATCTTATCTTAAGAACTTGAGGCCAAGAGTAGTGGTGCATGCCTGTAATCCCAGCACTCGGGGAGGCTGAGGCAGGAGGACTTTCTGAGCCCATCCTGGGCAACTTAGTAACCTAGAAACACCCTATCTCAAAATAAAAATCAGAAAAGGGGCTAAGGATGCAGCTCAGTGTGAAG
>NW_004955439.1:1636897-1668646 GCF_000276665.1 Chinchilla lanigera
AAAAAAAAAAAAAAAAAAAAAAAGGTGGTGAATAGGACTTGGATAAATTACACTGAAAGGAATGCAATTATTTCAAGTGAAATAGTGAATTGCCAATATAGAGGCAAGCATATTGTCAAGGGATAATACTAAGCTTGAGAAGATTTCTATGATCATTAACAATGGTCACCTAGTATGACTTAGGGCACATGGATATGTTAAAAGACCAAAGATACAGCAGACAAGTGACACAGGGGTCAGAGCAACCATCAAGGACTAGGTTTGTTCATAAAGGTTTCCTCGAGGACCGAGAGAAAGGGAATGGTCTTATAAAGACACACTGGGTTTATGGCATGTTTGAAAGGGAGCAGTATTGCTCTGGGCCTGGGGTAGCTGGCCAAGAGGTTTACACTTTTAAGTCAAAATTAGGAATGATTAAAAGTCTGGGGGGAGGTTGTCTACCAGGAAAGATGAGGATAAGACTGTATTTTAGAGGGAAGTAACAGCAGCCAGGGTTAGAATCATTAGAAGACTATTAAAATAATTGAGCATTAGAATGTGGAATGCACAGTGGGAAAGAGAAATAGACATGGAAAGATTTGGGGCCTACCAGACATAAATGGAGGAGGACAGGACAGAGGCAAAGAGGGTGCCAAGGCCCTGATGATGAACCTGTGGAGTGGACATTGTTTTCTGTCTACAAAAGATGAAATTGATGGTTAAGCCAAGGCACATAAAGCCAATAAGCACAGCAAATGGCAAGGGGTGAGTGGACCCAGAGAGGCCAGTCCCTGTCTTGTATTGGTCCATAGATTCTACTTGTTCACAATTTCTTTTGCTCTTAAAATTTGTTTTATTTAAATGTATAATTTTTTTAACAATCAAAGAAACTCCACCTCTAATGAACGAGACTACCATACATGGGTGTAATCTTTAGGCCATTGTTTCTATGAGAAACTTTACATATTTCCTACATGGGGTGTTCTTGAAAGGAAGAATGTGGGCTGGGGATGTAGCTCAGTGGTAGAGCACTTGTCTAGCATATGTGAGGCCCTGGGTTCTATCTCCAACAAAATACACATACATACACATACACACACTCAATAAAAAACAATAAATGAGAACATTACATGATAAGATTTCTGAAATTGGAGTGCATCTTACCATTCTATAGTCATTGTGTCATTGTGGGTAAGGTGGAAGTTTTAATGTAGCTGTCAAGGTCCTCAACCTTAATCGCATCTGCAGATTCTCCTTTTCCATGTAAACTAACATAGTGTCAGGTTCCAAAGATTGGATTCAGACATCTATGGAGACTTTTACTCTATTTCCACATTGGTACATATTTTCTTTCAAAACATCAACCAGTTCTTTATGCACCCCCAAAGGAAATTATCATAAAGTAGATGTTACCATATTCTAAATCTTATTAGTGAGATACATGAAGAAGATTTTACTGCAAGCCAAGAATTACAGCTAAGTGAAAGGAAGATGGTCCAATTCCTTGAAATGGAAATAAAGTAATTTCAAATCCAAGAGGCTCTCCTGATAAAGATGTAGCTTATCAGAGGGACAATGATTTTCTACCTAGTTTAAAATCTGAGTCATGTCACTTCTTAAAGTCTTAGTGTCTGAATTAGTTTTTTGCCCAGTTAGGTACTAATGTATTTCAATGTGCTCTGATAGAATTATAAATTGCCCTTTCTTTGCCCTTTGACCTCTTTCTACTGAAAGGATAAAAGAACAAGACAAGGTTTATAAGCTGGGGTGTGTGTTATTCCTGGGCAGGAGTACGTTAGTGACATTTTCCAGTGTGGGTGGATTTGAGGTTCTGAAGGATGAATGAATATTTTCCAGTTTGCTGTTCTGTCAACATCAAAGACTCTTGTCACAGCTGCCCTCAATGCTGCTTCAGTCTCATGCCTATTATATAATATGTGCTAAATCTTAAGATCTTTCACAGCGGTCTCATTTCATATATTTGTAGCTAATTCAAAAGTGTTTTGAGTAGCTACTTTTGGCAAAACTGCTTAAGAGATTTTGAATTGTGATACATATTGAATGTGCCAGGGGATACATCCTAGTCCTGGGAGCTGGACCTCACTTATTCCAGTCTTCTTTCTCCAGGTTAACTAACACCCATGCTAGAGTAAAGACTTGTCTTCTTATGATGTTGGCTATATCCAGCAACAGCAAATCTCCAATGTCAAAGATTGGCCAAGTTGCCAAAGGTTCTGATAGATGTTAGATACATTATAATACTTATAGAAGGTCCTATAATACTTTATAGAAGTTCCTAAAGCAAGGGTTTTTAAGAAAATAATAGTCAAGCTGGGTGTGGTAGTCCACTTCTGTAATCTTAGCACAGGAGGATTGCAAGTTTGAGTCCTGCCTGGGTGACATAGATAGAATTTGTCTGAAAATTAAAAAAAATTTTTTTAAAGAAAGTATTAGGGATGTAGCTCAGTGGTAGAGTGCTCCCAGGTTCAATTCGCAGTATTAAAAAAAAGTAGTCAATTTGATGATTAGATTCTGGTTCTTTTATTTTAAAAAAATCAATATCTTATTTAAAAAATCAATATTAGTTTTGACTAAAGCTAACCAACCATCTTTTAAATCTAGATGTCTAACCTCTATAGATTTTTTTATCTTTTTTTTTTTGGTACTGGGAATCAAACTCAGGACCTTGCACTTGCCAGACAGGCACTGTGCCGCTGAGCTATATATCCCCAGCAAAATTTTTTTTTAATTAAATGTAAATGCTCCATAAATGTTAGCATAAACACATGACTGCAAAATAAAATATTACTCATTACAAAAACTTAAAGAGAAGTAGCTGGCTAGATTTGGCATAAATAGGTAAAATAATGTAAAACAGATAATTTTTTTTTTTTTTGACATGAGATCTCCCTGTGTAATTCAGGCTGGACTTGAACTCACTGTGTAGCCCAGGCTGGCCTCAAACTCGGGTAATCCTCCTGCCTTGGACTCCCAAGTACTAGGATTTCAGGCCTGTGCCACCATAACCAATTAAAACAGATTGTTAATGCAAATTTCTAATTCCCCTTACAAACCTCTTCTCCAATATTTTTGGGTCCACCAACCTGTTTCTGTTGTTTCTTACTCTCATTTATAGTGAGTGTTGGCTAATAAAGGATCCAAATGGCAATTGATCATGCAGAATACTTACTGTAACAATGGCTTGGAAGCCCTAACAAGGATTTAAAAAAAAAAAAAATCAAGAGTCAATGCCTCTAATGGTAGAAGGGATAGAGACTAGGGCATAAAAATTCCTATTAAGAGGGCAGAGGGGGGTGCTGGGGATTTAGCTCGGCGGCAAAAGCGCCTGCCTGGCAAGCGCAAGGTCATGAGTTCGGTTCCCGGTACCGGAGAAAAACCAAAAAACCAAAAAACAAACAAAAAAAAAGAGGGCAGAGGTACAACTCAGTGGCAGAGTGCTTGCCTAGCATGTGCAGAGCCTTGGGCTCAATATTTAGCACTGGAAAAAATTCTTATGTGAAGCCTTTCAAGTCTTCGTTTTGTAGCTCCATATTAAGCTGAACTTTTAGCTACCCAGTCAATACAGAATAAACTTTATTTTATTCACATATAAAATGCTAAAATAAGAGCCAATATTCCTAGGTCATTTTTTTCCTCATGAGTTCAGATATGAATGTGTATTCTACCAAGCAGGATTAAGCTATAACTTTAATCCTGTTGCAGATTAAAAAGAAACACATTTAATTCCCAACGAGGTTGGCTTTTCCTGGTGACTCACTGGCTTGAGACTTTATTTCATGGGGTCCTTAATGACATGCTACCACAAGATAAAAGGTGGTGTAGGCTGCTTTTGTGTCTACAGTTATGATAAACTGCGGCAGAGGTGCAATATTCAAGAAAACCCGTGGGTGGGAGGCAGTGGTATGCTAGTGCTGGTTCAGACTGGCTCGTGGGAGCTGATTGTGTGTATTTCCTCCCACCTCCGGTTCTGTGACTTTATTTTGGCAGTTTGAAGTCGGCTATGGTGGGAATATTGAGACTGTGGAATCTGGCTAACAATACAAGTAAATCAATCTATTTATTTGTTTGTTTGGAGAGCTGGCTTACTAGTTCACAACTGAGGTGATTTATGTCTCAAATTAATCTTTACTCATTTTATCTCAGCTGACTCTATGCCACATCAGCTGAGTTATTACTGCCAGAGCATATATGACTGCAGGCAATATAAAGACCTGTGTTTGTTGACAAATATGAGTGCCTTCGAGGCGCTGTGGATACAGTGGAGAACAAAGTCAGATACAGCCCTTGTCCTCCTGGTATTTATAGCTTAGTGGAAGAGACAGATGTTAATCAAAGAATAACATAAATAATGTAATAGACAGCCATGGTTAAGAGCTGTGAAAGAGAGGCAGTACTGTCAGAGTGTGTGAAAGGAGGATGGATTTGAGTTAGGGAAGGAAGCAAGGAAAGAAAGAAAGGAAGCAAGGGGTTTTCTAAGATAGTGATTGCTACCTGCGACTTACAGGAACAACAAGATTACTGTCCAGACGTGCAAGTGGATCAGCCTCAGCACACAGTAGGAGCTCGGTAGAGACTGATGGTGGATAATTAATTGTATTCTGCTTGTGTACTGGAATCTCTGTTGACTTTGATAGCAATTTCCTGGAAGACGTAGGTTTCTTTCAATTTCAAAAGCATATCGCTCTTGGATCTTTTTGACCCCTCTGCAATCTCTTTTAAAAGGATGGTTTTCAGGGACCGTTAACACCTGCTCACTGGAAGAGCTCCAGCTCTCTGTGAGATCATGTGATAGGAGAGTGGTGGCCTTTCGCTACACAACCAACCACACAAGTAGCTGTGGTTTACCTAGGTAAAGGGAAAAAAGCATTCTACTTTAGCAGCCCAGAAACTGCCAACCCCTGGAGTTGCTGTGACTCTGTCCACCTTCATGTGTGTTTGTTCCCATGTATACTGTGACTTGTGTTCCATCAGGCCCCTTTGCCATATGGTTTGCAGAGGTAAAAGTCCCTCCAGGGAAGAAAACAACACAACCACATGATCACTTTTAAAGTGGCAGAACCCAGGTTTTGAATGCAATTGTATATAGAATGTCAGCACATTTTTCTTTCAGCAATAAAACGTAACTCTAATGCATACTAAAGGTGCTTGCTGGGGGTGGGCAAGGAGCGGGTGATGTAACAAGGGAGTATGACCCAAGTCCAGTTTGACGAGAATCACTGTGGATACACGAAGTAGGACCTGTTGTGAAAGAACACAATGGCTTCAGACACAAAGCTCACATTAGGGGTGAAAGGTTCTAGGATTTGTGAATTGGAAAGGGCAAGGATGGTCATCCTCAGCCATCTGGCACCATGTGCTACAGCTGTGTTGATTTGGTCATCACTGTCCTAATTGTTTATCCTCAGAATCCCCAGCTGTTTACTTTTCACTGAGTTTCATAAAGGGATTAGAAGGCTACATGTGTTAATTCCTAGGTCCAAGCGATCCCTATAGAAACCGAATGGTCTTCTACTATATTTTGGATTTTGAATGAACCTCAAAGGCCCATGTGTTGAAGGTTTGGTTCCTAGCCTGTGGCTCTACTGGGAGGTGGTGGAAGTTTTAAGAGGTGGGATTTAGTAGAAGGGAGTTAGGTCACTGCAAGCATGCTCTTGGAGGGAAACTGGGTCCCTGACTGTTTCTCTCTTTGCTAGCTGGCCGCCATGAGGTAAACAGGCCTCCCATGCCACCTGTTCCTACCATGATGTTCTGTGCCACAGCTGACCCAATGCAACAGGGCCAAGCAACCATGAACTCAAACCACCAAAACAGAGATAAACCTTGCTTTAAAGTTGGTTATCTCAGGTATTTTGTTACAGTAACAAAAAGCTGATTAACATCACCATAAATGCTCTGGCTGGTACTTAACAACTATTCATATCATGAACAGGAAAAAACCCTCCTAATACTAAAAATGTCATATATCGAGTATGTACCATTTAAAAAGAGTTATAGTTCAACTATCATGCCGTAATTCTCATGTGATGCCATAGAGGAGGTATCATCTCCATTTTATACATAAGGAAGCTGAAGAGAAGTGATATAAAGTAATTTAACACAATGCAATCACCCCATGCAGAACCTGGGATTTGTGTCTGTGAGCCTGCATCACTGTGTGTGTGTGTGTGTGTGTGTGTGTGTGTGTTTTTATGTATGTTACTAGAGATGGAACACAGGGTCTTTGCACTAAACTATATCTCTAGGCTCACTGCCCTTTTAGTTTTTATTTTGAGATAATGTCTTGCTAAGCCACTAAGTTGCCCATGCTGGGTATAAACTTACTATCCTCCTCCCAGAGTGCTGGGATTACAGGGATATACCACCATGCCTGGTTACCTGCCTTCTTTCTATTATGCTAAAGTAGTGCTTTTGTCTCCCTGAGTTCTCTTCCTCCCTTTGTCTCTCCTCCTCTTCCTGCTCTTCTTCCACCTTCTTCTCATCTAGTTATCATGGGAACAAACTTAGGAGAAATGATTCAGCCATTCTTTCCAAATCTCAGGCTATTTTTCCCTAGTTTCAACAATAAAGTAACCTCTCTGATGGTATTCAAAATAAAATTTTTATTTTCCATCAACCTTACGCTTGTTTTGTGGAAGAGCAATTTAACACTACTCAATTAAACACTACTTGTTTTTACCATTCATGGAGCTGCAGCTCAGTGTTCAGTGGTGGCTGGGGGCACCGGTCTTCACCTGAGACTTCTGAACAGGTGCAGAGGGCCCCTGCCCACCTTCTCAGACCAGTTAGCAACCTTGGGTTGGGCAGAGCACAGTTCAGGAATGGGAGGCATCCATTTACCATGAAGTTCTTCCATCTTCACAGCTGTTCAGTGGCTCCGTGCTCTTCCTTTTCAGTCTCTCTCTCTCTCTCTCTCTCTCCATTTTAAAAAGAATAAAAACACCAATAATTTCTTAGAAATCTCTGTAGAAGTGGAGATCAGGCATAACATCCCAGGGGTGTACATGGGAGATGGTACCACATGTACGTAGAGATTCCTAGGCCAGAATCCACCACATCAGAGCCATCGAGTGAGCTTCCTTGTCACACAGGATGGCAATGGCCACCTAGCACAGAGAATCTGTGTTGTATGAACAAGCGTAGGCAGGCTAACATAAGACATCTCTGTGAGAGGCCAGTGATCAGTTTGGGACCAGTGACCTCCAGAAGATATGGCTCACAGAAAGATGTTCCAGTTTGGTCAGTGTAGGTCCCAGGAGTGAAGTGGCCAGCAGTGGGAATGGTTCCAATGGCAACAGCAAACTTTAGCACATCCCGTTGGCCAGGATCCCTGCAGAACATGTCAATGACTTCAGCAGGGTTCGCAGTGGCTACAATGATACCAGCAGAAGCTTCTCCCAGGTTCTCTTCAGCTTTGTGATGTAGATGGCATCACTTTTCCTTTTGAGGGTGTATTGCTCCATCTGGAAATCAAGGCTGGTGCTACCTGAGCAGGCTCTCACCGTGAAAAATCTGAGGACATTCCTTGCCTTCATTTTCCAGAGATTGTGAAAGTTTCCCTTTTAGTTGTGATGAGAATCCAGGGCAATGCTGAATGCAATCCCCCTCTCTGGGTAGCAAAGATGGGAAATATAAAGATTGATCATGGCTTCTGAGAGCCTGTGATAGTTAAGTGAGAGTTATTCTCACTGAGTTCCTGCTGATGGAATATTTAAGTAGGGCCTCTGATAATGACTATGATTACCTTTGAGACTTTAAAATACAGAATGTATAACCACAACAGTATAAACTGACATAAGTTGTGTAATATAGAAACATGAGGTTCAGAGATTTCAGCAAATTCATAATAAATTTAGAACCCTGTCGATCTGGGGGAAATTATTACATCAACAAAAACAGAAAACACATGAGAAAGCTAGTTTGTGTGAAAGCAAAGGGAAAGCAGTTGAAATTGTCTTTCTATGGTCTGGTTGTGATACAGAAGTCCTTGAAAGAATCAGCTTAAATTAATCTATCTTAATCAGTTCACCCCCAGAGTCAATGCATGGTAATACATTCATCTATCTATTCATCAATATATTTATCCACCCATCAGTATATTGACTTTTTTTATAGCCATCAATAACCCCAGTACAATATGTGCTAGGGATGTCAAATCTCCTTGCCTGGCCCCAGCAAATGGTAAAGTAGAGCTTCTTGGAATTGGCTCAGATCTCTTAGGGCTAAGCCAAAAGCCTAAGTTTTAATGTATTCTAAATATTAAATAAACACATTATCTATTATCTATCCAAATAAACACAACATCTGTCATGTTGCTGTTTTTTCTAATATTTGATGACAGACAGGTATATTTACTTTCATATAGACGATCTACCAAAATATTCTTCTAGGAGCTAGCACTCAAAGGAAATTTGATTCAATTTTTACATAAATTCACAGTAATTTTGAAGCCCAATGTCAGTTGGGAAGAGCAGGAGTTCGTAGTTTGACTCGAAGACATAAACCGAGGTTGCTTTTTTAAAAACTGAGCTATAATCATCAGCTCTCACTTTTTATTTACCCTAGATAGAACATTTGGATAGCCCAAAGTCAAAAACATAGATTCTGGTTCTTACTTAGAATTTTCTTGGCAAAATATGTTCAATATATGTAATTTTTAGAAGTACCTTGCTTTAAATCTGTAACGTGCATAACTTCATTCTCAATACCCTGGGTAGAGTCTGGGTTGAATTTCAGAAACTGCCATCAGTCTGTCTGTCTGTCTCTTTTTTCTCTCCCTCTTTGCCATTCCTGTCTGTCTGTCTGTCTCTTTTTTCTTTCACTCTTTGCCGTTCTTCTCCAAGTCATAGATTCTTTTTTTTTTTGTCTTTTTGAGACAGGGTCTTGCTATGCAGTTCAGGCTGGTCTGAAACTCACTTTGTAGCCCAGGCTGGTCTCAAACTCACGACGATCCTCCTGCCTCAGCCTCCCAAGTGCTGGGATTACAGGAGTGCGCTACCATACTGGCTTCCAAATCATAGATTCTTATATGTGACCAATATTGTAAGCACTACCTTTAATTATATTGTTTTAATTATATTGTTTTAATATTTATTACATTATAGACAAAATACATTGATTTCAGTAAATATTTGGGACTTCTGAATGGATGAAGAATTTAGAAGGTTTAAAAAACATCTATAGTATACTTAAGGGCTTTCATTTTTAGACTCCTGTATTTATTGATAGTAGCTGGCTGTGGTACTTAAATGTGGGAGCAGCACAGGTGGACATTATAAAGATTGCTAAGGTTTTTGTTTTTTCTGGTACCAGGAATTGAACTCACAACCTTGCACTTGTTAGGTAGGCGCTGTGCCACTGAGCTAAATCCCCAGCTAAGGTACATCACTTTGTTTTCTTTTTCTTTTTTTTTTTTTTTTTTTGCGGTACTGGGGATTGAACTCAGGACCTTGCACTTGCCAGGCAGGCGCTTGTGCCACTGAGCTATATCCCCAGCCCTGAATTGCTGAAGTTTTTGAGAGCCTATGGTAGTCAGGTGGGAGTTCTCCTCACTAGGTTCCTGCTGATGGAATATTTAAGTAGCGCCTCTGATAATGACTGACTATGATTATATTTGAGACTTTAAAATCCAGAATGTACATCCACAACAGTCGTAACCGAATGAAATTATTATTGTAGAATTCCTTCACGGCAGAAGCCACGTAACAGCTTCAATAGCTAGGCTGAAGGGTTACCTTGCATATTACTCCAATAGGTATTTCTAATAATTTGTGCACTTATAAGAATACCTGGTAGCCTGGGATTGTTGAGGAAGTTACTTGCTTATGAAGCATGTACTTAGTTCTAACTTGCAATTTATTCTTAGATGAACTCTTTGGCTGATGATAAAAGATGGGAAAAAGGAGTAAAGCATTTGAGAGCTGAGTTCAGCTGTAGAAATTCAAGACATCATAACAGAATAAAGATATTTAAGTAAGTGCATTAGGCAAAAAGTATGTAAATTAAAAAGGGTTTTCAAAGTAAGTATAGATTTTAAAAAACAGAAAGAGAAAGACATAACCAGCCTATTTTCCCGGTGCATGCTGGGTGCTCCTCTCTGAGCCTGAGGAGTGGTACCAGCTGGCAGCTCTGTGGGAAGTACTGTCACTGCTTCTGGCTTTCCTCTTCACTAATGTTTTAAACGGTTCTCTACAAGAGCATAAACCATATTCTCTGCAGTTAATGACTTTGCAAAACTAGCTTGTTTTGTTGGGTTTCTTTTATGTGAGTGCACACATGTGTTCTCTGTGCTAGGTCCTCCAGATAGATGCTAGCATGTTCCAAGAATGTGCTATAAATCATCCCTCTCATGTGTCAAGCTTTGTGAAGATAGCCATGGTGTGCTGTTGACGGCCTTGCAGAAGATCTAGTCATAACACTTTTGTAATTTACTTTACTTTTAAGCAAAAGTGTTTGAGCATTTTTCTCAAGGCCAGAAAAGTATATACTGTATAACAATGAAAATAAAAGAATAGACAAAATAGATTTTTTTTTCCAGTGCTGGGTATGGAATCCAGGGTGTTGCATGTTGTACACAAGTACACTATGACTGAGCCACACCTCCAGTTTACATCTCCAACATTGCTTTGAGTAGAGTTTAAATGAATATATTACTGCGTATGATTGGGTTGTGTTGAATAAGATACAAAAAGGATCTAGCAAATCGAATGAAAAAATTAAGTAGCTACATCTGCATGCCTGCCATGAAGTATGAAAAGAAATAATGGACTATGCAGACTGCGTGTGCTTCTCCCAACAAGACAAAGCTTAGGAGAGTCTATTAAACGGGAAGAACTTGCTAAACATTTGTGATTTTCAGCATTTATATGTTCAGTTCTGAAAATGAGATGATATTGATACACTATATAGTCCTTTTCTAAAATAGATTTTTCTTTTTACTTTGAGAAATCCATTCAAGCCAGTTTAAACAAAGGGTAGCATAACATCAGCTCACCACTGACCTAGTGGGAATCATTCCTTCTGTTTCCAGATTTCTGCTATTACAAAGGAAGACTGCAATCAACATCACTGCACATATGTCTTTCTACTGGCTCTGGAAACAGATTCCTAGCAGTGAGATTACTGAATTTACAAACACACACACACACACACACACACACACACACACAAATTCAAATTTTAATAGACGTTATCAAAAGGCTTTCCAAAAAGATGTCAGCAATTTTCATTTTCAAATACAATTTATTTTTGCACTAATAATATGTGTTAATTTTATAGATTTTGGCCTCATCTGCCAAGGCAAAAACTCTACCAAAAAAACCCTGCTGTTCATAATAAGTAAATTTACTAAAGTTGTAGGATTTAAGGTCAACATAAAAAATGAATTTCAGCCAGGCATGGTGGTGGTGGTGCATGCCTATGAACCTAGCACTCAGGATGCTGAGGTAGGATTGCTGCAAGTTCAAGGCCAGCCTGGACTACATAGTGAGTTCAAGGCCAGCCTGAAATTCAAAGAATTACAAAACACAACAAAAACGAAAAAGTGAATTTTATGTGTTTGCATTAATAATAAATCAGAAGCAAATTATAATAGGATAAAAACATAGACTACTTGGTGATAAATTCTGTTAGCTTTCAGTTACAAATACTTAGGATTATCAACCAATTTATAAGGAGAAAATGCTAATTTTGCCTCATAGGTTTGGAGGTTCCAGTTCATGATCAGTTGGCTCCATTGCTCTGGGAGCGAGGTGAGGCAGCACGTGGTGGGAGCATTTGGTAGAGTAAAACCTCTTACCTTGGGGTAGAAACCCAGAGTGAGGAGCAGACTGGGGTCCCATAATCTACTGATTTTCTTCACGTTATTTTTCTTTCTGTTCTTTGACTGGATCATCTGAACTAACCTACGTCCAAATTAATTGATTATCTCTCCTGCCAGTTTAAATTTGCTATTGAGTCACTTTAGCAAAATTTTCATTTCAGTTAGTTACTTTTCAATTTTACAATTTCTTCTTCCTTTCTTCCTCTATCCTCTTTCCCTCCTCCTTTCTCTCCCTCCCTTTTTCTCTCTTGCTCTTTCTTTCTTGCACCCTTCCTTCTTCCCTTCTTCCCTCCCTCCTTCCCTTCCTTCCTTCCTTCCTTCCTTCCTTCCTTCCTTCCTTCCTTCCTTTATTCCTTCCTTCCTCTCTCGCTCTCTGTGTCTCTCTGTGTCTCTCTCTCTCTGTCTGGTCTTACCATATTGCCCAGGTTGACCTCAAAGTCCTGAGTTTAAGCTGCCCTCCTGTTTTAGTCTCCCGGGTAATGGGGACAACATGTGCCCATGGTATACACCATGGTGCTCAGTTTATTTAGTTCATTTTCAAATAATCACTGCCTTTTAATTAACTTTTTAATTTGAAGAAACATTCTTCTCATGCTTTCTCTTAATTGTTTAGCCGTGATTTCCTTTAGCTCTTTGTACATATTTATAGTAGTTGATTTAAAGTTTTTTGGGGGGCAGTCTAACATTTGTGTTCCCTCAGGGATAGTTTTAATAGACTACTTCCCCCCATATCAGCCATACTTTCCTATTTCTTTGCGTGTCTTGTGATTTTGTTTTTGTTTTTATTTTTGCTGTTGAAAATTGAGTACAATATTTAAAATACTCTACCATGACAACTCTGCAAATCAGGTTCCTTCCCTCCCCAGTGGTTGTTGGTCTGTTTGCTGTCTATTTGGTTAGTAACTTTCCAAACTAATTCTGTAAAGTGTGTGTCTTGTTGGTGTTGCTGTATGTGGTCACTAAAGTCTCTGCTTGATTAGCTTAGTAGTCAGCTAATTATTGGTTTCCTTAATGTACTGAAGAGTGTATCTTGTACCCTTTGCTGAAGTGCTGTGTGTGTGTGTGTGTGTGTGTGTGTGTGTGTGTGTGTCTGACACACTTTCAATTCTCAGGGAAAGAGTTTTTATTATGTAAAAAAGGAATTTCTTTTTATACCACGTGTCTTCTAAGTCTCAAATTAAAAACAATGTAAAATCCCTAAAACATTTTCAAACAACACTGCTTCTGTCTAGTCTTTACGTTGCCTTTGTTTAACAACAAAGTACAAACACAAAACGAAACAGAACTCTTATCATGTTCAGACATCCTGAGGACCATGGGGCAATGCTTACAAACACCTTTTCTCTCCACAAAATACTGCTGTTCACAGAAATAAATGTGTCAGGCTTGCATTAGACTTAGAATATAAATAATTGAGCATGCAGAACTCTTGAATAGACGATGTGTTTAAATGTCACTGTGAGTATAAGAAGTGTTACAGTGAAATCTCACTTCCAGTAATTCACTGTAAAAGTGCAATATGCCCTGCAGCATATGGAACGGCAACTTTTCAGAACATTTAAAAATATTCTGTTGCATTTGGTGTTATTTGGGTATACCCAAAGCATAATTAACATTTCATGTTCTTTAGAATTAGTAAAACTTCTAAAGACACTGTGAGGTGTATCCACAAAGACATATGCAGCCTAAGTGAAGATGGAAAGGTTTGAAGGGAAATTCACGGTTAGAATTTGATGGTCCAGCTTCTGTGCTTCATTTTAGGCATCTTAGCACGTCATATTTTACAGCGCAGCACGTGCCTAACTGCTGTCTTTCACAGATGCCTGTTTGAGAGAAGAAGTGGGAGGACGGATAAATAAAGGATGCCGTGAATACAAACACCGCATTAATTTAGTCTCAATATTTGTGACTTGTGTTTCCCACATCTCATATAATTAGTAATGTTTAATGCAATCAGCACATATTTAAGATGAATCAAAATTTCATAGCTAGGATATGCATTACTAATGTGTTCTTACAAAGTTTTTTGAATCTCATTCAAAATGTGGTATAAGATAAAATGTCAAATTGTGAAATGATAGGAAAACGCTCAAGGGTAAAGGGCAACTGGGATGTGGGAAAACAGAAGGGAAAGAAGGAGAACTTTTGTATGTGTGTATATACAGGATGGTTAACATAGTTGATCTATGTCTTCTATTTCTTTGCTGAAAGAAACTGTCAATAAGTCCTTGATTGTTCAATATTGCATGTCTCTATCTTTATGAGAAACCACTTTGACGATATCAATATGTAATAAAACAAACATTGTTAATTTCCTACCACTTTGTAACTCTGTATTGTCTGTACTGTTCTTTTGCTATTTTGTAAAAGGCTGTCTGTCTGTTAATGTTTTCCTCCATTTATTTAAAAAAAAAAAAAAAGAAAAAATGTCAATAGCTAGTGCCACTGTTGGTGCATGGGTAGTTCAGTGGTAGAATTTTTGCCTCCACACAGGAGGCCTGGGTTTGATTCCTGACCCATGGAGAGCTCAGTCACCTTTGTTACCACAGATATAGCTCAGTGGCACAATGCCTGCCTCGCAAATGCAGGGTCCTGAGTTAGACTCCTGGAACCAAAAAAAAAGAATACCTCACTGAGAGATCAAAATGTAACTTCAAAATCCATTTGTAGAGTACCAATCTAGCAATGATGGAACTACTTATCTTCTGAGCTATATCCTTATCTCTGTGCCCTATTGGACACTTGCTTTTTCAGATTTCCAGTGCTACAGTGACAGCACTGTATGCTGAACATCATCATAGGCAATTATACAATTTAGCTTTTAGCATCTGCGTGTCATGAAATATGCATCTCAGAGACCATAGGAGGGTCATTCATTTCTACGCTTTTTGATACACTTTGTCTTTTTGTTTTTGTTTTTTTGTTTATTTGCTTTTTTGAGACAGAGTCTCACTATGCAGTTCAGGTTGGCCTTGAGCTCACTTTGTAGCCCAGGCTGGCCTTGAACTTGCAACAATCCTCCTGCCTCAGCCTCCCAAATGCTGGGATTACAGGAGTGCACCACATCAGGCTCTACACTTTGTCTTATAGGCTCTAAAAAACATCCCTAGTGTTCTGAGCTTTACAAAGATTCTTCTGAAATGGCCTCTTCAGCTTGTTCACAGTCTTCCTCTCTTCTTATAAGGTTCAGAATTTGTCAAAGAGATCAAGCTCAGAACTAAAGGCCATCCTGGGTTCTTTATTCTCCATTCTTTCTTCAGGGGCACTTGGTCATCTATTTTGTTCCCTTGAGCCACTAAAACCAATTTCCTTTTCCTTGAGCGAAAACAAAGAAAAAAAGAGCAAACAACCAAAATAAATAAATGACGTGTGACTGAAATATGCAGTGAATGTTTAAATTAAAATAAATTTATTATATTAAAAGACATTGTTCCTGTGTTTGATTGCTGGTACCAAAAAAAAAAAAAAAAAAAAATAATTTTTTTTTTTTTTTTAAAAAAAATACACAAATATTACTGTGAGATATTATTAAGTTAAAAAAAAAAAAAAAAAAAGACACATTGCTATTGATCTTCCTCACAGTACTCTCCCTCCCTTTAAATACACTTATCCCATTGTTCTTGCCACTCTCTGGAGCAGTTCTGGAAGTACTCTTTCATGACTGTCTTTATGAGGCATGATAAAAAAAAGTAGGTAAATGCTGCTACCAAGTACAATTCAGTGGAAAGGCAGGTTCATAAAAACATAACTATGTGTCCTCATCCACCTTATTCACTGTAGTTGGTACGATGTCACTCTAGCTCTTTCCTAAAGTCAAAATAACCATGAAGGGTAAATGTCTTTAGTTGATTCAGGACTTTGAGGCAGCTGTGATAACACAGCTAAACATACTTACAAAAGAAGGCTTCCAGAGCTGCTTCAGAAAGTAGCAGGAATGATGGGCTAAGTGTGGTCAAAGAAAGGGGGGTTTTAGTTATCTAAGTCTATAAAATTGGGAGATCTTCGTGAAGGAGAGAGTTTAAGTTGAAGGCTGAAGAGGGCTAGGAGCTAAGCAGGAGCTAAAATGGTGAGTATGGTGGGAAAAGAAGAGAAATATGGAACACCTCTTTCTAAAAAAAATGGAGAAGAGTATTCCAGGTAGAGAACAGGTCACATACAATGAGAATGTTCTCTCTACACTGTAAACTTCTTTTTTATTATTGTGGTTTTACTTTTTACTATTTTTAGATTATTTTTCCTTTTTTCAATTTTGTGTCTCTGATTTCTGAAGGAAAGCTTGTCATTTAGTGGGTGTTCAGTAACTATGTGAAAAATGTAAGAGTGAATAGTTTTTCTTTTGACAGTTTTCCTAGAGACTGACATTCTAACTACTAGGTAGTCATGTTTTTAGTTCTAGGCCTTTTTGATTTGGGGGAGCTTAATTTAAAATCCAAAGAGCTAAGGCAGGCATGGTGGCTCATCCATGTAACCTTAGCTCTTGGGAGGCTGAGGCAGAAGGATTGATAGAGCTACACAGTGAGTTCAAGGCCAGCCCTAACTACGTAGAGAGATCCTGTCTTTAAAAAAAAAATCCAAAAATCTGGGGCTGGAGAAGGGGGTGAAGTGTAGCTCAGTGGTAAATTATTTGCCTACTGTGCAAGAGGGTTCAAACTCTTGTGCTGCAAGTAAATAAGTAGGTTAATAAATAAAATCCAAAGATCCTACCCCTAAAGAGAAATGTCACATTGAATCATGTGTAGTCAATAATAAAAACTTTTGATATAATCTTAGCTTTTGAAGGTCCACTGAGGCAGAACTTCTATCGGTGAAATCAGATGCTACCACATTTTAGCATTGCCTAAAATAAAAAGCTTTTAAAAATATTTTCTTAGTTATAATAATAAAATATCATTATTTGCTCACTTCTTTAAGATGGAATTAGAAAATATTGCATTTAATTTATTTAATATTGTTTGTGTTCATATTTTAAGTGGTCATAGAAGAAAAGCTATTTATTACTATATACATGAATGTAAGTATATGTGCATGTATATATGTATATGTGTATGCACATGTGTTTGTGTGTGTGTGTTTTGAGATAGGATCTCAATTTGCAGTCCAGGCTGACCTCAAATTCACTGTGGAACCCAGCCTGATCTAAAACCTGCAATCCTCCTGCCTCAGCGGCCAGAGTGCTGGCATTCCAGGTGTGCGCCAAAACGTCTGGTCTCTAACAAAAGTCTTAAAGATGTGAAATGTTGCTCTATTACTAATAATAAAACAGCATATGAACAATTTTACAGTCTATGTAGTCAAATTCCTAACTAAATAAATACAAGCACATATTAACCAATGAAACAAAACATTTTTAGTGTTTTAAATATTCTTTTTAACTACTTGTGTGTAATAAAGAAGAAAGAAAGAAAGGAAAGAAGGAAGGAATAAATAAATAAAATTTACAGGGGGCCTGTTTTAGATTAAGATCCTGTCTTGGGCCCCAACAGATCAGACTGAAAAGCCAAAATGGAGTTATTCACGTTTAAATTACACATCACCAAGCGGAAACTTAGCTGTGTATCTCACTTTCTGAGAAATCAGGACTAGAGAAGTGAAAGCCGAATTTCTAAGACAGGTGTAAAACTGAAGTTCTCTCTGCCTTAATCTCTATACAAATAAGTAACCTGAAATAATCTGATGTTAATACATTGGCTATTTTCTTATTGTTCTGTCTCTGTCCAGCCTTACAAGAAAAGTAATAATTTTGAAACGACTGATCTGCCTTTTGTTTTTGCTTTCTTGAAGTGCTTTTCTGACTGTAAAACCAAGTTTCATTTATTTATTTTTTCAGTAATAAGGATCGAGTTAAAACCCACCTCTTTTTCTTGACTCACTGGAATGCTTAGCCTATTTTAGGGGATAAAGTGTCTGATTCTAGAATCCAAAATAAAGTTAAAGCCAATTAAGATCTTTAAACTAAATGGTATACTTTTCTTCTGACACACTGAAGAAAAGAAAGAACTCTTCCTGCCACTTAGTATCGTAATAGTCATGGCAAGGTCAAAAACAAGTGAGAAAAGTCAGATAAAAAGCAACTCATTATTCACTTACAAAATGAGAATAAAGATCCTAATTTAGTATAATTAAAAAAGTAGTTTAGGCCCTTGGAATAAGAGATCAGCCTGACCAACATATCAGATAATCTAACATTCTTTTCTTTGACTTTGCATGGACAGATCTAGTCTCTTGGGGAAGTTATTTAGGAAAATGTGGCTCTTTACAGGCTAGACTTTCTCAGTTTTTAAATATGTTCCTTCCTTCAAACTGCTTAATTAGATTTCAAAAGAAAAGATTTTCATGTGCACTTGGACATAAATTAAAATACCTTCATAAATTCTTAAGGAACGTATAAAAACTGTCACTTTCAGTTATAAGCTATTGAAATTAGACAATGGCTTTTGCAGGTAAAATCATACTGCATATATACTGTATTCACAAAAAACTAAAGTTTGGGGCAAGAAAATAAAAGAAAAAGGAGAAATGGTGAGAGATAAAATACAGTTTATGCAATAAATTTAAGAGATAGTACTCACTTTATACTAGTATACAAAATTGAAATATATTGTTCGAAGCAAGGGAAAGTTATATTTCAAACTTCAAAAGTTACATGTTAAATTTATTTTAAAATGAGTTAGGACAATGTATATAGCCTCAATCTGAAAATAATGACAATGACCAAAGTAAATAAAACTTTCTCTAGTTTAACTAATTTTCATGCAAGTTAACAGTTTTTTCTTTATATTCAATTAATATAGTCTAAAAAACTCATCAGACAATTTTTGGCCTGGACTTTTAAAAAAGTTTCTTCTTTTCATTTTGTGGCTAATGTTTTCCTATTATCAAGACACTGCATGTTTTTGACACCCACCCACTCCCATCACAATATTTTTCAGGGGGGTTGAGGTCTGAGTGACAAGTACATTGATATAATTGAATCATCCTTCTGCAGGCATGTCTTTGTTATCAGATTGGTTTTCAAGTAGATTTATACATTTTAAAAGTGCATCCGTTGAACAAGATTAGTCTCTGCATGATATGACATTCAGCCTAGCAAGGGGTGACAGAATTTTATACTTTCGACATGTGAACCAGACTAGATAGTAGGCTGACACATTGCTAAGCACTTCTTTTCTTCCTGGTTATCAGATTAAGCCACCAGAATGAAGCTGAAAGAGGGTTGTCATGAAAGTTTCCTGGACTAGAGCCAAGTGGCCACCCCTTCTACGATGCCAGGATTTTCCCACCACCAAGCCAAGTTGGATCTTGCCTTAACATAAAAAGAATTCACAAAAACTGACAATTGAGAGGAGAAGTAAAGAAGCAAGTAGAAGTTGATGTTTTCTTGGATTTCTATGGTAAATCTAAAAGACATTCCAAAGAGAACTATATAAAATACAAGAAAAAGGTCTGAGGATGTAGCTCGGTAGTGCAGTGCTGGCTGACCCCGCGCGAGGCCTAGGGTTTGATTGTCAGCACTGGGACACAAGGCAACAAAACAAAATGAAAACAAGAAAAGTTGAACAGAAGCATTCTATCAGTGTAACTTTATAAAAGATGTCACATTGCTATATAAAAATAATCAGGTTATGTTCCTTCATCCAGATGTTTTGGGGCTGGGGATATAGCTCAGTGGCACAAGCACCCGCCTGGCAAGCACAAGGTCCTGAATTTGATCCCTGGTACAGCAAAAAAAAAAAAAAAAAACAGAAACAGATGTTTTACAAAGATATATTTATAATGTAATAACTTCCTAAAGGCTTATTGTTGGCGAAAATGCAAACAACCACAATTTAAAGAGCACTTTTTGAGGGATATAAAGAGTGTTGTGGACATTTTAAAATCTAAGAATCACATTCTACCACACAGTGTAATAGTACAAACAATTCTAGACATGTTTTATTAGCTTTTAAGGAAGTGAAATATGCCTTCCTTAAATTAAACCGCAGAGGATTTAGATAGGTAGAATGAAATTATTTGACTTGGAACTTAACCAGAATGTGGGGATATAAGCACACCTCCTTGAAAGAGTTTATAATCTCTAGTGAGGGCAGATGTATGTAAAGTGCCCAGATTTTGCATGTTTTTTGGAAAGGGATTCCCTTTTGCTTGGTGAAGTAACATCACACACAGATGATATGTATAACACCTCTGCAGGCCTTTTGGAAAGTTCTCTCCCTCAACTTCACACCAGTCCTCATGGCTCCTTACCTACTCATTTTTCCCAGTTTCCTCTTCCTCGCATAGCATGTATCTTCTTGGCATAAATTACACAAAAACAAATAGTCAGGGATTCAGTCCACATCCTTTTCCTCTGCTGCCTAGATTTCTATAGTCTCAAAGTCACTGGCTGCCTATTTTTAGTATTATTTTTGTATTTCAGTGCTAGCGATCAACTACAGGGCCTTGTACATACTTTAACAATAACCACGTGGTTCTGGGAGGTGTCATGCTAACTCTGATTTGTTCCTTTCTTTTCCAGTTAATTTGTCAACTTCCTGTAGAGTGTTGGATCAAGGTTCCAACCCTCATCCTGAAGGTCCAAAGGATTGATTATCCCTGGCTAATCTCTTTGTTGATTTTGTCTTTTCCTGTCCTATACTCACTTTTCTGCTTCATCTCCCTTATATTCCCTATTATTTCCCCAATGCAGACTTTTTCTTTACTCTTGATGCTTGAAATCTTCCCCTGTCCCCTACCCCACCCTGTGAAATCTTTTGGCTTTTGAGGGCAGGATCTTGCTGTGTTTGGCCTTCCTGAGTGCTGGGATTACAAGTGTGTGCCACTATACCTGGCTTTTAAATGTGTTCTTGCCTTAGCTTACTGCTTAATGAGAGAGAGAGAGAGAAAGAGAGAGAAAGAGGTAGAGACAGAGACAGAGAGACAAAGAGAGACAGAGAGAGACAGAGACAGAGACTGAGAGTCAAAACTAGAGTTGCAGGAGCTCTTAAAAGGACATCTGGCCCAATGCCTCTTCAAATTAAAATATTTTCTTGAATGTTTCTTAACAGAATGTCTTCTATAATGAGAAATTACTGCCTCTTCAGACTACCCATTTGACTGTTGGCAATCTTTGTTTACACTGTCCTTGCATTCCAAGGAAACTTTCCCCTTATAAAGCCTATCCTTCTAGGGCAACACAAAGTGCTTCTGCATTACCAGGGTACTTCGTAAATTTCAAAAAAAATTAATTTTGAAATAAGGCCTGTGTTAAGTTGCACCGGCTGCCCTTGAAATTGCAATCCTCCTGCCTCTCAGCCCCTTCTGTAGATGGGACTAGAAGTGTGTGACACTGTGACCAGCATCTAGTTCTTAAAATATTTATTCACAGCAATCATGACTTCTTTTGGTCTTTTTCTTCTCTAGGCTAATGAACTGTAAGGAAATCAGTCATTTTTCCTATATCATGTTATTAACCTTCTTTTTAAAATTAATTATGTTTATTGGTACATTTTCGGTATACATAATGGTCACATTCATCATAGGGAATTTGTACCTGTAGATACTAATCTTCTTTTTTTTTTTTCCAGTACCGGGAATCGAACTCACAACGTTGCGCTTGCCAGGCAGGCACTGTGCCACTGAGCTAAATCCCCAGCACTGATACTAATCTTCTTACATCATCTTGGTTTCTGACTCTGAGTCTTCATGCTTCTGTATATAATCATCTGACTCTCGTGACTTCCTGTCTTGGTCCATTTGGGCTGCTATAATAAAAATACTGTAGAGTGGGTGGCGTAAGCAACACATATTCAGTCTTCCCTGCTTTGGAGGCTGGAGGAGTTGTGTGCCAACAGACCTGGTAGAATTCTGGGTAGTTCTCTGAGGTCTCTTTTAGAAGAGCACTAATCCTGTGCATAAGGTTTCTATTCCTGTGACTCAATTACTTTCCAAAGTTTCTATTCCCTTAAAGCATCACCTTGGGGATTAGAATTCCAACCCATGATGGGAGCGGCACACAAACATTCAATATATAACATTTCCTTCCATCAATTTCCCAGTAGACATTTACTTCAGTGTAACACTTGCTTGGTTCTTTGTTTTGTGTTTTTCCTAACGTTTAAATTTATACATATCGCTTATGAACAATTTTGGAGCAGGAAATATGTTGGCTGTTCTATTTCGTTTGTATAACTTATTGTATTGGTCTCCTTTCTTGTTGTTGGGACAAAATACCCGACAGTCACAGCTTAAAGGAAAGCTTTATTTCAGTTCGTGGTTTTAGTTTTCAGTCCCGGGTCAGCTGGCTCCAGGGTAGAAATATCACGGTACAATCTTGGTGGCTGGGAAGCAGACCTTGCTGGAAAGAATGTCACGGAGAGATAGGCACACCCAAAGGCACACCCCCGGTGACCCACCTCCAACTGGGCCTAACCTCCTACCCATACATTCAGCTACAAATATCAGTGTGTTAAACCACTGATAATATGGCATCCTGTGATCTAATCACCTCTCCAGAAGTTGTTTAATCCAGTGACAATTATGATTAACTGGCACACATATTGTATGAAACAATAGGAAAAATAGGCAGGGCAAAATTTCAGCTCTAAAATATCAACATAGATATCAGGATAAGAAACATTTCAAACAGCTTTCTATTCAGAGAAATTCACAACTGTAGCAGTGTATTATTTGTTGTAATTAATAAGGATTTTCTCATAGAGAGAAGAGGTTATACCAGCATCCTTGGGCTTTGTAAGCATTGAAGCTAAAAATCTTCTCATACATCCAGACCTGTGAAGAACTCCACGTGTGTACGTTCTACTTTTACATTCAGAGATGGTATTGCTGTGGTTCAAGAATCATGGAACGTTTTTCAGTGTTGGAGATCTAATTCAGAGCATTGTGAATGAATGCTAAGTGAGCAGGCTACCACTAAGGGACAACCCCAGCTCAAGAATAATGTAAATGTTAAACTTGAAAGAAATTTAAAGGTCATGTAGCGAAACCTGTTTAAAAACAGCTGACCAAACAGAGGCAGACAAAGTGAGATAACACAAAGTTACTGTTGATTAACAACTGGGAGAAGAACCAGAGTTTCTAAATTTTAGTCAGGGATTCCTTCCCTTGCACGGAGTTGATCCTTAAAAGGAGGAAATGAGGTAGGAGTCTTTCCATGCGTGTCTTCATTTACAGTGTATTCTCACTGCTTATGCTAGTAAATGAAAACTGTTTGAGATTTCCTGGACAAACGCTGTGACCATTATCTGTGATTGGATTGTCAACTTGATTGAATTGAAAAATACCTAAGAAATTAGTAAAGCATGCTTCTAGGTGGGTCTGTGAGGTGTGTCCAGGAATGATTGGATTATGAGGGTTTTAACTCCATCAGTGGGTAAATCCATTCTGGGACATAATTTTGTAGCATTATTGGGAGGTGACCAAGAGGTTGGGTCCTAGCTGAAGGGAGTAGTACGTGGATACATTAGCTTGCTGACTAAACCTGGTCCTAAGGTCTTTCCTCTGGCATAGTCTTGCTCTTTCCACTTTCCAGATGCCAGGAGGTAAACAATTTTCTTCTTCCTTGCTTTTTTGCCATGACGTTTCTGCCTTGCCGTGGGCCCACAGCAATGAGGTTGGTTGACGATAGACTAAAACCTCTGAACCTGTGAGCCCAAATACGTCTTTTCTTCTCTAAGTTTTCTCAGTTATTTTGTCACAGCAATAGAACGCTGACTTGTTAAATACTGGAAACTGGCTGTTGCATGAAGGACCCAGGAATTCTGTCCTACCATAGGTTCACAGGGATCTAGACTGTTCCTAAATTTCTGATTTACTTCTTACTCTTGACAACCTATCCTAAGGCAGGCAAAGAACTTTTAAGTCCTCTTTCTGGGACACTCGCCTCCTGAACTTCAGCATGTCACTGAAAGCTTCATCTGCTTCAGTAGAACAACAATTCAGAAAGTAAAATCTCTATACAAGGAGCTCAGTACCTGGATGGGGATAATTCATTTGAAAGCATTTTACTGAAAGTTTAAGAACTTTCTTATAGAGAATGTTCTGCATTTATTAAATTTGATTAGGATGATCTGAATGACATAACTAATTGCAGGCTGCTCAATTTTCTGCTGTTTCTCAATCAGTGTTAAAAATCAACCTAAGGAACAAACAGTCCTTGGGATAAGTCTGAATCAGTACAATTGAAATATAGTAACACTAGGGTAATTTAAAAATCATAAATGGCCCACATTAATATTGCTTGGGAAGGGGGCATCTTATCAAAAGTTTCTTTGTTGAACTGAGGCTTTTTTAAAAGCATAAACCTTTGAATAACATATCTGTTCCTTAAAACTTTCGGGCAATTAATGTGTTGGGTAACACACGAAATAGTGGAGACTATAGAATTTCATAATGAGAATTTTATAGTCAGAGAAGAAAGTCCTTGTTACACTAGCCTTCCTGGGTCATTTTAGTATAAAATTTCAATGGGATGGGATTATAAAGGTCTTTTGTGATTATTCATAGTAAACCTAAGAGGCAGTTCTCAGAATTATGACAAGTGACAAAAGAAAGTCTCACTTAAAGCAGACTTTCTAAACTTTTACTCTTTGTCATATAAATGATTGTAGTGAATACAATTTGTCATTAACCATTTAACTGTCATTAACCTTTTTTTGGAATCTGAGTGTCCAAAGGCATGGAGCTCTTAATTAAAACATAAAAGTGTTTATTAGTGTTCTCATAGAAATGTTTTTTGAGGTGATAATTATTTTGCTTCTCTTGCTACATAACAAATCACTTAAAGGTTGGCAGCTTAGAAGCAAAGTTTTTTTTTTTTTTGTGTGTGTGTGTATGTTTGAGACAGGGTCTTGCTATGCAGTTCAAGCTGGCCTTGAGTTCACTTTATATCCCAGGCTGGTATTGAACTTGCAACAATCCTCCTGCCTCAGCCTCCCCAGTGCTGGGATTACAGGTGTGCACCACCGTGCCTGGCTTTTTGTTGTTGTTGTTGTTTCAAAATTTATATTTGTTCATAAGCCTTCATTGTGGGTTAAATCAATGAGTTCAGGTTGTCTTTACTCCATTAACCTTCAGTTGGGGAGTCTGGAAGACTGGATGCAAGGACCATCTGAAGCCTTCATTACCCATGGATGCTGGCTGTTCTCTGGGACCTCGACTAAGGCATTGGTGGAATATTATATGTGGCTATCCCATGTAGGAATATCCCATGTATCCCATGAGGAAGCCATATGGCTTCCTTATAATATGGTAGCTGAGTGCCAAGGTTGAGAATATAGAGGACCATGTAGAAGCTGCATCATCATTCATGGCTGCTATAGTTTGGGTATGAAATACTACTCAAAGGCCCAGGTTGTGGTGGAATTCTTAAGAGGTGGAACCTATTGAAAGGAAGCTAGATCATTATGTAGGATGGAGGGATGCATTACTTTGACAGAGGTGTTGGGACACTGGTCCCTTCTTGTCTCTTTCTTTGCTTCCTGCTTACCAAGAGGTGAGCAGGCCTCCTCTGTCATGAGTTCCCTTTATGCCGTACTGTGCTGCCAGAGGCTCAAAGCAACAAGATCAACCAACCATGGACTGAAACCTCCAAAATTATGGGGCAAAATAACTTTCCCCCTTTTTAAACTGATTTCCATCAAGTGTTTGTTATAGTAATAGAAAATTGATTTCCTTGTCACTGGACAAAACACCCAACACCCATAACTTTAAGGAAGAGAGGTTTATGGCTCATATTCCAGAAGTTTCAGTTCTTGCATGACTGGCTACATGATGAAAGGGCCTGGGCAGGGGAAAGCTGCTCACCTCATGGCAGCCAGGAAGCAGGAGCCAGGAAGGGAGGGGTCAGGTAGGGAGAGATACCCTTCCAGGTTGTGGTTCTATCCAGTGCGTCAGGTCCCGTGAACGAGGTGCCCGCAGATGGTAAGGAAAAGAAAGAGAGACAAGAAAAACAAGAGAGGCAAAAGTCTGGGATCAGGGGGCTTACAGCCTCTTGGACTGCAGCCTTGAATACCAATTTCAGTCACCTTTTATTGAGCGAGAACCTAGGGTGTAGCTAGTACTAATGGGTGGATACCAAACGTTTTAGCAAGGATAATCAAAGGATTATCCTTTTGCATATGTAATCCAGAACACGCCTGTAATCTCAGCACCCAAGACACGCCTATAATCCCAGCACTCAAGAGGCTGAGACAGGAGGATCGTAAACTCAAGGTTAAACAAATCATTGTGTCCTTAATGCATTCTAATCAAAGAATGTCCTTCTCCACACCAGGTCGTGCCTCCAGTGATCTGCCAATCCTGACCAGACCCCACCTAACAGCAGGCCAGCTATAATGCTCCCATAATCTAATTACTTTCTAAACATGTGAGGCTGTGGGGACCATTTTAGATCTAAACTGTAACAGCTGACTAATACAGTGTGCTTTAACAGGCCTCTAATATTGCTCTCACAGAGTCACAAGTCCCGTCCACCCAGTTTTAGTATAGATGCTGCTGAAGTGAGCATCAGTCCACCTGGTTTTAAGGGTAGAAAATAGCTCTCACTGAGGAAATATCTCTCACTGGAGTGTCCTAATCTCCAAGTGGAGGGGTGTCAGCATCATATGATAAAAACATTTGGGTGGACTGTTGCAAAATATAATCTACAGTTGTAATGGGAAATCCACCAGATTAACTGTTGTTCAGTGTTTTACTTGGAAAGGACCTAGTCTACTTACATAAATGCAAACTTGGCTGTAAATCTGCTACTGATGTGATTATGTATATCAATCAAAGTCAATGTAATTCTTGCCTAAACAAAGTCAAGTAATAAGAATAGGAAGAAATGTATATACGCATATACAGGATAGCTAACATAGTTGTACTACTGACTTATATCACTTTATTGAAAGGAACAGTTAATGAGCAATTGTTTGATCCACCTTGCATGTCTATTTTTGTTTTCCTGAGAAACTTTGAAGTCATCAATATGTAACACAACAACCATTGTTAATTTCCTGTCACCTTGTCTGTAATTCAGTATTGCTTGTATTGTTCTTGTGCTATTTTGTAAATGGATGTCTGTTTGTTAATACATTTTTGTTCTTTTATTTTTTAAATAAAAAAGAATAGGAAGAAATACGAATGAGATGATCAATCACATTGTTCTCTTTCCTGAGAGATATTAAAATTAGGAGCCAAAGTATTCTAAATGACTCTTCATCAAATTACATAGCAAGTAAACAGTACCAACTGGCCTCTTTTCAGTGTGATATTTTTGGGGGACAGATTGCAAAATTTGTGGTCAAATATACAGGCAATGCTGCTGTGTGATTGACTCATACTATAATTCTCCAGGTGAGCAGCACCTCTAACCTTATAGACATATTGAAGTGAAGAGAAAAAAATATTTCCTTTCTGCTTTACCCAAATTCTAATTTGCCACTCTTAAGAAAATCTAAAAACCATCTCACATGGCTCAAATGGTTTTATGCTTATCTTCTCAGAGTTTTTCTAGATTTAGGTTCCTAAATAATACATTGACACTACTTATATCCTGTCTTCTGCTTTTCAAAGAAACAGAGCATGACAGGGCAGGGAAGAGGAAGTCTACACAGCTCACCATTCTACATGACTCCTAGCGACAGCCTCTTGTACCTTTCCAAATGCCACCTTTCATGTTGATGCTTTTATTCTGCTTTAAATTTGAGTTGTAAATTTTCTTTGCTTTGAATTTTCCCTTGGGGTTTAAAGATGTCTTACCCTTTGATTTGTCACGAATATTTTGTTGGTGCCTCACAGCATTTTGTAAAGTGGATACATGTCTTCTCCATGGGTAAATGTCCATATGGGTCCCTAAGTTGTACATACACAGGAAGCACTCAAGATGACACCGAGAAATGGATAGTCTACAGATCCTAGAAGTTATGAGGACACTAACAAGGGGTGTCCAGCCAGCCTGGGTATCCATTCAAGCCTGATGGACAAGGCCAGAAAATCAGTATTTCATGCAACTTTCTTTCTTAAAGACTACTCTGTTCAAAAATGACAGTTCTCTTTAACCTAGGTGGGAACTATGGTATAAAAGATTTCTAGATGGAGCTGGGCATGGTGGTGTGCGCCTGTAGTCCCAGCTCCTCAGGAAGCAGAAGCGGGAGGATCACTTGAGCCTAGCAGTTTGAGATTAACTTAAGCAACATAGTGAAATGTCATTTGAATAAGTGTTAATTAATTTAAAGATTCCAGATGGGTTGAATACATCCAGGAATATTGGAAACTAGGCTTTGATTTCTTGAGTACCAGTATTATTCATGGTAGTCAAAAGGTAGGTCTGAAATGTCCATTAACTGACAAATGCATAAATAAAATTGAGATACAATACAGCAGGATATTATTGGGCAGTAAAAAGGATGAACAGGCTGAAAGTCCTCAAAAAAATCCACCTACTTACCATCTTGCAGAAGCTGATGTGGAGGGCTGGGAAGGAGGCCAGTGCAGTATCACCTGGGCAGGGGCTGCAAGCATCAAGCAAGAGAAGACTCAGTGAGCGTCACTACTGCCACACAGGGCTGAGAAAGCCCTGGCAAATCCTGTGCCTTCCCATGGAGCAAGAAAGTGCTATAAATTCTGCTGGACCAAAAGCCTTAATCTCAAGGTGGGAGGGAGCCGTCCTCACTGAGGCAGTATGAAGTTCAAAGGTATCAGTGTCCGCATCAAGGTGCCAACCAGACCACCTCATACCAAGGTACCAACCACACTTGCTGTCCCACTATAGTGGAAAGGGAGTGCGGTGCTGAAGAGGCACACAAACATATCTGGAGCACTTTCCACATGCTGAGGGCTGTTTGAGATGCTTCTATGAATTAAGCCATTCAAATCCTCGTTACTGTTTAAGGACATTCAATTTCTATCCCTCATCTTACAGTATGATAATGAGAACATGGAGCAGAGAAGCCCGTGCCCCAAAATTCTACAGTTGGCAAATGGAACAGAGCTTTTTGCTTAAGTGACTTTTAACATCACAATAAACAGCACGTGGGCCAGACACACCTCTTTCTGGGTGGTGGAGTTCCAGAAGTTACAGAAGCTTCTCACTGTGCTCACACAGGTGGCAGAAACTCTCCGCCCTCAGATTGACTGAATGTTTGTCAAGCTTCACTGAAAGGGACTTTTTAAAAAAGATAACACGATAGCATTTTTAATATATAGTTAACATACGATGCAACCCACCTATTTAAGTATATAGTTTTATTGCTTTGTTTGGAGACAAGGTCTTGCTCTGTAATTTAACCTGGTCTCAAACTTACAAACGTCCTGCCTCAGCCTCCTGAGTGTTGGGATGATGGGAATATACCAGCATGCCTGGAAAGTATATGAGTATAATTTTGTAGAGTTTTGTTTTTAAAAAGTGGCTTTTCTTATATTTACAAAATTGTGCCACAGTCAGTTTTATAATAGTTCCATCACTCCAAAAAGAAAAGCAATTTGTTCATTAGCTGTCATTCTCTATTCACCTCCAATGCTAGGCAGCCACTAGTCTACTTTCAATCTCTAAAGGTTTGCCTACACTGGATAGTCTATATAAATGGAATCATGCATATGTGGTTTCTGGTGACTGGCTTCTTTCACCTAGCGTAATGTTTTCAAGTTTATATCCATGCTGTAACTTATTATCAGTACTTGATTCCTTTTTACTGCCCAATAATATCCTGCTGTATTGTATCTCAATTTTATTTATGCATTTGTCAGTTAATGGACATTTCAGACCTACCTTTTGACTACCATGAATAATACTGGTATGAATATTCATGTCCAAGTTTCTATGTGGACAAATATTTCCATTTCTTTGGAGGTAATATTTATAGTCTCTATGTCCATGTTATTCACTTTCTCATTCTTTGCTGTTTCTTTTTACAGAATCTTACTCTTATATTATTTATTTTACATGTTATATATATTCTACAGCCATTCAATAAAATTGATTTAACCCGGTTTTGTATGCGGCACTGTACTGGATGCTGGAGATACAAGATAAACTAGTGTTCCTGCCTAGTTCAGGAGGAGGACAGTGGTCGAAGCAAACATAGAGTTAGAATATTATTAATATGGATCATAGCAGAGACAAACGGGGTATTCTGAAGGTACAGAGAATGGGAACTTATTCTTGCCAGAGTCAAGGATGTATCACAGCATGTGTGATACCCATGGAACTCCCCTGAGTAGTAAAGAGAGCCTGGGGACAGAAGGGCACTCTAGGCTGAAGGGACAGTATGTGCTAATGTCCTGGGACAAGAAGAGCACAGCTGGGTTTGAAACCATGGAAGTAAGAGCTGTGGCATACGATGCCTCCAGTGGGGAGGTAGAGTGGTGGCAGGTAAAGTGAGGAGCCAGGCAGAGATGAAATCACAGGGTAGCTCTGAGGTCTTTCTGGGGGTCTGGATTTAAAATCTGAAAGATGTTACACTGGAGGATTAATTATTACTAGAGCATTAAGGACAACATGAACTTCTGAAAAACTGAAACTTGCAAAGCACTTCTGAAATAGCTTTATTATTATATTTCACGATAGAGGGCTTGACAGCCAGACAGCCTAGGCTTGGTGGTTGAAAGAACCTCCTGCAGAGGAAGAAGGTTTCGCCCAGGTGTTACTGTTTTGCTGGCATTCCCCATTTGGTAGTGCACGTCTCAGTACAGAGCGCTTTAACTTCTGTTTTGTTCTTGAGGGGCTCACTTTGCTTTATAAAGTTCATGACCCCACAATTACCTTTCCGCAGTTTTGATATGTTCTGCATTAAGCTCTATAATGCCACACAGAAATTAAAAACACCCATGGAGTCTTCTTTGAAGATCTGTTTCAGCTTCTCTGATGCCTCCTTCTTTGTTTAGTTCTGCAGTCAGCATTTCTGTCAAACGGAGTACCTGATGGCCTCACATCCTTTGAGGGCAGAGCTTTGGCTTGATAGAAGGACCTGCTTACAGAATCTTGCCAATTTTTACTCAGAGTTTTGCCTTTAACAAGAAAAAGTCAGAAAAAGAAGAAATATATGTATATATAAGACAATGAAGGAAAATTCCACAAAGGAAGGTAATAATATAATTAGTTCTGACAGAGGGATGCTATTTGGAAAATCAACAGAAAAAACAAAATCATTGGTTTTAAATTTTACAGATATATGGACACAATAATCCAGATGAGTGCATTTTCATTATTAATATATAAATTAATAAGTCCTAAAACAATCACAGAACTGCAAAGGACCCCAAAAGGACCCACAGCACTTTATAGCTTGCAGCATAGGCTATATAGTCCTACACATTTAATTAGAAAACTCTGGAACTTTCCTTATATGTCTGCTAATATCATAATTACAAATACCCTCTCTCCCATCCAATCTTCCTTTCTTAATGGTTAAGATCAATGTCTGTAAAAAAAATTAAGTTATGCTATGGAGATGTATAAACTCCTCATATGTAATCATATGTACTGCAAACATGTACTAGTGAAAATTTTAAAAATCACATAAGGATCAATTCTTTCATTTTAATAATTATGGACTACAGAGTTCACTATAATTTACCAAAATTCATGTGGATATTCAAAAGTTAGTGCTATTTCAGCAACAACAAAAAAATTTAATTCAAATTCAACTAGATCAGTTATTGGTCAGTTTACACTAGAAAACAGAAAACAGTTTGTACTGGGGGAACTACTGATATGTTTGTGGTGCACTGACAACTGGTGGACAGCTTGTAACACCCAGCTGAACTGAACTAGTGTGGTGCTGGGTGTGGGAGGCCCACCTGAGGACTGTTGCCAGCAGCATAAGAGGCAGAACTGGAGAGGAAGAAGTTTGGAGGTTGTTGGGAGCTGGGAGAAGCTGCTGGGAAGCTGTTGGAAGTTGCTGGGAAGCTGTTAAGGAGCTGTTAGGGAGTCGCTGATTCTCTTGGGCTATTCT
>NW_004955439.1:1671552-1673454 GCF_000276665.1 Chinchilla lanigera
AAGAACAGAATATTAAAAGGTATTAGAGAAAAATAGATCATCTGTAAAGGAAAACCCATCAGAATCACGGCAGATGTGTCAACACAAACCCTCAAGTCAAGAAGAGCTTGGAGTGAAGTATTTCAGGTCCTGAAAGAAAACAGCTTCCAATCCAAATTGATGTACCCTGCAAAACTATTTTTCAAAATTAACATAGAAATAAGATACTTCCATGACAAAGAACAAATGAAGAGATTTATGAACACCAAACTATTGCTACAAAGAGTACTAAGAGATATTCTACACAGAGCGAAAAAATGACCACAATTCCAAGAACAACAATAGAAAGAAACCACCAGGCAGGGCAAGCAATTAAACAGAGGGGAAAAGCAGGGAACCAACAACAGGAAAATACCATGACCAAGATAAACCAATACATATCAGTTACAACCATCAATGTCAATGGCCTCAATTCACCAATCAAAAGAAACAGACTGGCAAAGTGGACTAAGAAACAAGATCCAACAATACGCTGTATAAAAGAAACACATTTAATGCAAAAAGATATTCATAGACTGAAAATCAAGGGATGGAAAACAATCTTCCACACAACTGGAACCCAGAAAAAAGCAGGAGTAGCTATTCTTTTTGCAGACAATGTCAACTTCAAATCAAGGATGATCAAGAGGGATAAAGAAGGTTACTACATACTTGTTAGGGGGAAACTTCAAGAGGAAGAGATAACAGTCATAAGTATATATGCACCAAATACAGGAGCACCCAACTATATAAGACAATTATTAATGGACATGAAAAATCCAACAAGCAGTGACACAATTGTAATGGGAAACCTTAATACCCCATTATCACAAAGAGATAGATCAATCAGACAAAAATCAGCAAAAAAATAACAGAACTGAATCAAACCTGTGAACAAAAGGACTTAGTGGATATTTTTAGACTGTTCCACCCAACATCATCAGAATACACATTCCTCTCAGCTGCACATGGAACATTCTCTAAAATAGACCATATACTAGCCCACAGAACGTGCTTAAGTAAATGCAAAGGATTTGAAATTTTCTCATGCGTGATATCTGAGCATAGTGCAATGAAATTAGAAATTAATGGTAAAACCGCAAAGACCCCATAAATACATGGAAATTAAACAATACCCTCCTAACCAACCAAAGGGTCACACATGAAATAAAGGAAGAAATTAAACAATATCTACAACTAAATAAGAATGCAGACACAACATACCAGAACCTATGGGATGCTATAAAAGCAGTCCTAAGAGGGAAATCTATAGCGGTGAATTCTCACATCAGGAAATCAGAATAAGCACAAGTAAACAATTTAATGTTGCACCTCAAGCTTCTAGAAAAAGAATGTGAAGACAAACCCAAAGCCCAAAGAAGGGAGGAAATTATAAAGATCAGAGCAGAAATTAACACAATGGAAACCAAGAAAACAATACAAAGAATAAAGGAATTGAAGAGTTGGTTCTTTGAACAAATAAATAAAATTGATAAACCCTTAGCTAACCTTATCACAAAAGGAAAGAAAAGACTGAAATTCATGCATTGAGGAATGATGAGGATGAAGTCACTACAGATCCTGTGGAAATTCAGAAGATCATCAATAAATACTTTGAAAATCTTTACTGTTATAGCATGGAAAACACAGAATATATGGACAGATTCCTAGATACATATGAGTTGCCGGAATCAAGAAGATATAAAAATTCTCAATAAGCCAATATCAGTTAGTGAGATTGAAAATATGATTAAAAACTTACCAACAAAGAAAAGCCCAGGTCCTGATGGATTCACTGCTGAATTTTACAAGAAATTTAGAGAAGATCTAATGCCAATACTCTTCAAACTTTTTAATGAAATTGAAAGGTAAGCAATACTCCCT
>NW_004955439.1:1673554-1674881 GCF_000276665.1 Chinchilla lanigera
TTGTCATGTTGGCTTTCCTGATGGGAACTCGGCTTTCCTTATCATTGGAGGATCTCAAGACCTCACTGTTGCTGAGGATGGCTATGGTACTTTTCAGAGGAGCTCTAGTTTTTACTTTGATTGTCACTTCCTGGCTCCAGTGCACATCCCTCAGCCTGCTGGCACAGATCCTTCATCCCGCTGGCACAGATTTTCTAGCTTCAACCAGTGACCTTTGGGCCTTCCCAGTGCATATCCATAAAACAGGCCTGCATGAGACATTGGTGTGAGCGCTAGGCCTCCAGCTGGACTCATGGGAGGCATTGTTATAGGCTCTAGGTCTTCAGCTGGAATCATGCAGGACACCGGTGTGGGCTCCAGGCCCTTAGCTGGATTCTTTGGTCTTTAGTGTGTGGACAGATTTCCTGCACTCTCTTTTGATATATGATTCTTTGGGTGACTATTATAAATAATCTTATAAAATATGTATCCTACATCATATTGTTCCCCTTGCAAAATCCCAAACCACAGCAATGTTGCTGCATGAACTTTAACCACATACATCAAAGTTATGTTTTTATTTGTATTTTTAAAACAGGGCACTGGAGTGAGTCCAGCTGGGTGCTTCCTGCATCCCCTCTGGGTCGCAGGGCTTGCGAGAGGAGAGTGAGTCTGCACTCTGCTTCCTCCATTGTCTTGGGGATGGCGGGGTCTTTGAGAGGAGTGTAAGGACATAGGCCTTTGTTGAGTAGGAACCCCAAGACCTGAGACACATAACAACAGCCAGGTCCCAGATGCACAGGTGCACACACACCTTTGGAGAGAAGAATAATTGGTGAGACCAGCAGCGTGGAAGTGTCTGAAGCAGCAGCGAGGAGCCAGCAGTTGGACTCCGGAGATCTCCACCAGCAGAAGTCCAGTCCCAGGCCCCACATCCAGAGGCCGAGATCAGCTCCATACCCAATACATGTCTGGGATTAAATATGGACACTATCACAGAACTGTAAACACCAGAGGTATTTTACTACTTTCATTCTCCCTTGTTTGTCTGATTGGATATCCCTCTTCTGTTTGGTTGCATGTCATCTTGTTTTCTTCTGTATTTGGTAATTATTTTTGAATTTAGGTTTTTTCTTTTCCTTTTGTTCTCTCCTTCCCTTTTTCTTTCTTTTCTCCTGTTCATTTTCATTCTCTTTCTCTTTTTCCCTTCTTTTTTTCCAATGTGTAGGTTTCTTACCTTTTTTCATTCTCTTCTGTAGACCCACTTTCTCTCTTTCCTCAACTATTTCTTGAATTTAAACTTTCAAGAGAGTAAACATTGTCTCTGCTCTTTCTCACTACTACTTTT
>NW_004955439.1:1678206-1702853 GCF_000276665.1 Chinchilla lanigera
AAGTACAGGCCAATCTCCCTAATGAACATAGATGTAGTATTCCTCAATAAGACACGCAAACGGAATTCAACAAATCATCAAGACGATTACACACCATGACCAGCTGGGATTTATCCCAGGAATGCAGGGATGTTTCAACATATGCAAATCATTAAACGCAATACACCATATCAACAGAGCCAGAGACAAAAATCACGTGATCATCTCAATAGATGCAGAAAAAGCTTTTGATAAAGTCCAGCACTCATTCATGATAAAAACCCTACAGAAAATTGTAATAGATGGTATTTATCACAGTCTGATAAAAGCCATCTATGACAAACCAACAGCCAAGAGTATATATACTATACATATATAAAATAACATATAACTTTATTGGCATTTTTATTTAGTATTTGCTGAGGCATAATGTACACACCATGAGGTGCATAAATCTTAAACATACAGCATAAAATTCTCTGCATGTATAAAAACTTATAATTCATACATATCTATATATAGAATATCCCCAGCATCTTGTGCAGTGCCCCTTCTCCTCCCTCCAACTGCATTAACACTCAACTCAAGAGTAATTACTATTTTTCCCTTAATGTTTTTGCCTATTCTAGAATTTTGTCTAAATGGAATCAAACAGCACAGACTCTTAAAGTCAACTTTGTGTTCACATGTTGTCTATGAGACTCATTTATGCTATATTCATTTATTTGCAATAATAGCTGGCCAGATAGTTAGGTCCTTCCCATTTGATGTTTTTTTTTTCATATAGTCCTAAGTACTCTATGATATTTGCATCTCTTTAGATTACAGAATCTGACAATTTCCATTAAAAATCCCCCTAACAACCACCGCACAAACAGCTAGGATTGTGCTTGGAATAACATGGAATAGAGACTAATGTTGGTGGAATTGATATCTCTCTTTAACATAAAGTAGTGACTATACATGAATAAGGTATATTTCCTCATTGAATGTGATTTTCTTTATTTCTCCCAGGAATGTTTTCTAGTTTACTTTAGGTCTTATATATCACTCCTTGTATTTATCCTAGGTATCCTAGGATGATATTTTCTATGCCAAAGAAGTTAATTTATTTTTAATTTTATTTTTTGTCCCTATATATAAATTATAAAAGTTTTCATCATTTAATAGCATATTTTCTGGGGTTTACAGGGGAGTAAACCCAGGTCCTTGCACTTGCTAAGCAAGCTCACTACCACTGAGCTACATCTGCAACCTTACTTGCTTATCTTTACCTTGAAAATTTAAAATTTATTATTTATGATTGTATTGAAAGGTATATGGAATGTTTAGAATTAAATTATTGAAAGTTGTGTAAGATCAGTCTTTGAAAGCTAGAAAGCATCATTCAGCAAAATTAAAAAAGAACTATATAAATTGAAAAACATTTGTTGTAAATATGTTGACTCAAGTTTGAAAATGTCAGTTTTCTTCAAATCGAACTACAGAGGTAGCAAAATATACCAGTTAAACTCCCAGAAGGAATACTGGGTAGTAACTGATAACTTTTTAAAATTACTTTAAATGTTATTATGCTTTGTCTAGATGCCCCCACCCCAAGTCTCAGGTGCTCATAGGTGGGGCTTTTCAAAGGTGGCTGGATCTGGGTGTGTGCATGTGGATTAAGGGGGTATAAACATGGTTTAGGGGTGTGATAATGGGATTAGTTAACTAATTGATTAGCATAGTTCTTGGTATGGATAATGGGAGGCCCTCCTTGGGTGTGGGTGGCACCAACCAATAGACTTGTAGCCTGAATGCAATTAAAGGGAAAGGTGAGGCTCACTGCTTTTACTTTGGTGCCTTCTCTCTGCCCTGCCATGGACTGTTTCTTTTCTCTGATGCCCCTCTACCACGCCAACTTGCCTTGGAGCCAGATGACTATGTCCTGAAACCTCTACAAAAGGTAAGCCAAAATAAAACTTTTCTCTTTTAACTGTGGGTGTTGAGTATTTTGTCTCAGCAATGAAAAAAGTAACTAAGACAAATACAAAAGACCTAAAATACCCAAGAGAAGGTTGAAAAAGTGATTTTAAATTTATGAGGCTACCCTAATCATGACAACATATTATTGGTGTTAAACTAGGTGACTAGATCAGTACATGAATAAAACAGAAAGGAGAGCTCAGAAATAGGCTCATATGGGACTAGTGATTTCTGATAAAGATGCAGATGCAATTCAGCAGATAAAGGATCCTTTTTAAATAAATGGTGCTGCAACAATTAAATATTTTTGTTTACACAATCTAGCTATCACAAGTTGCACTGCTATAAACATGGGTGCACATATATCACTGTGGTATGATTTCAATTTTTCTGGAGAAATATCCAGTGGGGAAATAGCTGGCTTAAGCGGGACCTCTAATCCTAGTTTTGTGGGGAATCTCCACACTGATTTCCACAGTACAACCCAAATGCCCATCAACTGAGGAATGGGTAAAAAAGATGTGGTATTTTTATACAATGGAGTATTACTCAGCTATAAAAAAGATAAATTTGGGCTTTTATAGGTAAATGGATGCAACTAGAGACCATATTCACAAGTGAAATAAATCAGACCTGCGTGTGTAAACATTGTATTGTCTCCCTAGTATAAAAACCTGAAAGAGCAAACAAAACCCAAAAGGTACAATAGATATTGTGAAAGGGAAAGACATTGCTCAAAGGGAAGGAACAACTGGGATGAGGGAAAGGAGAAAAGAAAGAAAGAAGAAAGGGAAAAATATATATGTATATAGGATAGCTGGGATAATTGTACTGCTGATATTTATTGATTTATTGAAAGGAACAGTTAATGCTTAAATTTTTTTGGACCAGTTTTGCATGCTTATATCTGGTTATCTGAACAACTAATCTGAAGACAACAATATGCAATATAACAACCATTGCTGAATTCCTACCATCTTGTTTAGTGAAGCTCTGTAGTATTTCTAATTATTATTATTTTTTATTCTTTTTAATTGCTAGATCAATTTGCATTCTTACATGTGAGCAATTTCATTGAAGATAACAATATGTAATATAACAACCACTGTTAATTTCCTATCATCTTGTTTTGAAATTCTGTATCGCTTTTGTTTTTGTGTTGTTTTGTTTTTGTCTTTGTTGTTGTTATTTTGTTATTTTTTTCTCTTTAAAATAAAAAATATACTGTAATGTAAAAAAATTTGTTTAAGGAAGGCATTTTTGTACAAACCTTCACCATATACAACACTGAACTGAAAATGTATTTATTATAAACCTAAGTGTAAAACTCCAAACTAAGGAGAAATTTTTTTCCCTTGGACTGAGTAAAGAGTTCTTATATACAAAATAAGTAACACAATTAATTAAAGAAAAAAAACTGAAAACGGACTGTATCAAGATGAAAAACTTCCAAACATACTGTTAAAAAAATGAAAAGATGGAGTCATATATTGGTAGAAATATTTTCAAACTACATATTAAATAAAGAGATTATATTTAGAATATAAAAAGTACTCTTCAAACTCAAAAATAAAACATGCATCTGTGTTTGAGGATTGTTTTGGTTTGTGTCTGCATGTTCCCCCAAATCCTCATGCAGTCATGGGGTGGGCTTCTCAGATTTGTGGTTGATCCATGATCCAATGCTGGGATTATGGGTGTGAGTGCTACACCCGCCCTGGGGGGGGTAGTTTGCATACAATGGAGGGAAAGAGGCTCCTTGCCACCGCTTCTCCTTTTGCTCTTGTTGTTTTTGCTGTGTTCTGCTACCGTGAACACTTGCCCTCTGCCATGTTCCACTCTGCATTGGAACCAGCCCAGTATGGACTAAAGCCTTCACAAACTGTAAGCTAAATAAACCTTTCCTTCCTTAATTTTGGGTGTTGGGTATTTTGTCCCAGCAATGAGAGAAAAGTAACTGAGACCAGGATACAGATCAGTGACAGAGTACTTATGTAGAATGAGTAAGGACCTGGGTTAAATCCCAGAACCACAAAAACAAAGCAAAAAACACAAAAGGGCTGGGGGTGTAGCTCAGTAGCACGGTACTTGACCAGTTTGTGTGAGGCCCTGAGTTTGATCCTTAGCATCTAAAGCAAAAGAAAAATCCCATTACACATAAACCAAGGATTCAAACAGATTCTTCACCCAAGGAATATAGGAATGTCAAATAAGGACAGCACCTTTAGATCACTGGATACACTGAAAGGATTTGGAAGACACAGAACTCTATTGCTTATGGGAAAGTAAAATGTTGCAACCATTTTAGGGGAACTATTCAGTGGTTTCTTAAAAAGCTAAAGATCCCCTGTCATATCATCTAACCATTCTGTTTCTAGGTATTTACCCAGGAGAAATGAAAGGTTATGTTTATAGATTTGTACACAGATATTCACAGTAGTCTTATTTGTAGTAGCCCAAACTGGAAACAACCCAAATATCTACCAACAGATGAATAGAAAAACAAATTGTTGTATATCCACAAAATGAAATTCTTCTCAGCAATAAAAAGGAATGATTTGAGTACCTACATAGTTGAATCTCAGAATAATGATGATGAACGAATAAGGACAGATTTAAAAAGAATACAGGCACTCTTCGTTTAATGACCTACCCATTTAATGACTGTTCCTACTTATGACTGAGGCATGCTGTTGGAAGTCTGACCAGCCATTGGACTTATGACTCATCTTTTTCTTGTATAGTTCTATACATCTTGTTTATAGAGCCTCCATTTTTTTTTGCACAATGCACCTTGTTTATACAGTACTGTAATATTTGCTTATCATAGTATACAGTACTGTAGGGTCACATTGTTATACATTTCAGTAGTGCATGTAAGAGTTATGCAAATAAAAGCAAAGTCATCAAGGTCAAGTTTCCTTTGAGCACTTCTTTGTTCTGAATATTGTAATGTAGGGCTATATCATTGATGACGCAGAATCAAATTATATACCACCTTCTAGGCAGGAGTATTATTTCCTGACTGCTCCTGTACGACTTCATGGTCAATTCATAACTTATTTATATCAGTGAATGTCTTTAAATGGGTAACTGACAACTGCAGTGGGGTGGAAGCTGTCATTGGTGTATAGCTACATCTCCAGCCCTTTTTCTAACATTTTATTTTGAGAGAAGGTCTAAGTTGCCCAGGCTGGCCTGAAACTTGGGATTCTTCTGCTTCAGCCTTCACTTTAGCTGGGATTACAGGCATGTGCCACCAAGCCAACTAATACCAATATTCTTTTAAACACCTTCTACATTTTGTGCTAAATAGTCTTACATGAATAAATTATTGTCTTGGGACCACATTAAACAGCAATCAATGACAGTTAAGAACAACCATTTGGTAGTAGGACATATTCAACTGCATGTATAAATTTCCATGCAAGCCACTTATTAATGTGAATTAAATTTGTATGATTCTCATTCCTATTGTGGACTAAAAAAAGCTGAGTAAGCTCTCAAGTCTTTGCTGTAAACCGACATTTGGTTTTGATGTGAAGTATTATCATTTCAAAATACAAGGTAAAATGAAGACGTTTATTCGGTATGATAATGAGATTGGACTTTTACATAGAATTATTAACTTTATGTTCTCAGGAATGAGGACAATGAATAATAGGTTATACATTTAATAATAGGGATCCACATTTCATTAGGACTCCCTCACATCAGTGTTGTCTAAAGAGCTACACTATACAGTGTTAGCACCTTACACATAGTTACGTGTTCAATGCACGCTGTGAATACTTCATGACGCTGATGAAGACCGTGTACATTGCTAAGGGCTGCGAGTTGTTTAATAAAGACATTAACGCTGGGTCGGGCTCATTCGTGAAGCCATACAAAAGCAAGTTGACGTACTGTAGCTGGATTCTAAATTTAACCATCTTTGCTTGTTTAAAAAAATCTTTTCTTTGCTCTACAGCATGGACTACTTCATATAAGTTTGTTGAATGACTATTGCGTGCCCAAATAGGCATCGAAAATGAAAGTAAGACGACAAAGTCCCTGATCTTGCTGAGCACACAGGCGGTTTTTCCAGATTATCAGAAATAAATTCAGAAAACAGTCCGCAAGGCCGGCCTAGGTCTAAGATACCCGCTCCCAAAGTTTAGTCCAAACCATTAAATTGTAGGTGGTGGAATTTCCCGATTTTGAAAACCGGTTCGCTCTACCAGCCCTTAATCCAGGCACGCCACAAAGCGCCCCCGCCCAGGCGCGACAGTGCGCATGCGTCCCCGGGGAGGCGCTCTGTGACCCTGAGAGGTTGCCGTCGCGCAGTGCGCAGATAAGAGGTCGCGCGTGCGCAAGCGCTCGTCCCAGCGGCTGCCGGAAGCCAAGATGGCGCGTATGTGGTCTCCAGGTCGTAGTTGGCGCCTTATCAGTATCTGAACTAAGTAGTTTGGAAGCCGCTGTGGCAAGCAGCGCCTCTCTGCCGTCATGGCCCGGCATCGGAATGTCCGAGGCTATAACTACGATGAAGGTAGGTGGCAGGGCCACGCTTGGGCATTGTCGCTGTTCGACTGGGATCCCAGCCTGTTGGCATCCGCTTCGATCAGTGAATCCACAGTGGCCCAGACTGGTATTCCGGGGGGCCCAAAATTGGGGAAAATAACAGATCATCTGAGTGCCAGTGAATGGCGTTAAATTGTGGTTTCCGCCCTCTGGAATCGAGTTTATTTAGAAAGAGGGAGGTGCCATACAGCGTATGGGAAGGGTATTTGGCGAATTTGGGATGCTATGCTATTAGGCACGTAGACACACTTATTTATTTCATTATTTTTTTCGAGGCTGGCTACTCATGTGCCTGGTTCTAACTCCTTTCCCCAGAATGCCTTTTCAGAAAAGGCCATGAAACTTTCTTTACTTGTAAAACACAGATTTTTTTTTTTTATCCCCGGTACCGGGAATCGAACTCACGACCTCGCGCTTACCAGGCAGGCACTGTGCGGCTGAGCTAAATCCACAGCCCCTAAACACAGATTGACTTAGTTCCTGTGTTCGACTAACTTGATGTAACCGTGTATTTATTTACATGTTAAATGTTTCCGTATGTTCTTACGTTTTTTGTACGGAACCTGACTTGAGCTGATTTGTTTTTCAAGGCGTTTCGAATTGTAGCAGACAGTAGAGGAAATATATATTAAAAAGGCGCAGCAATTCCATTAGATAATCTTGAGGTGTTTACTCAGGTTTTGGCTGGTAATACTGAATATAAATGTATGTTAAAATGGAAATAAACAGTAGAGAAAAAGGCATCGATGAGAATATTGATTGTAAAAATGAAATAAAGAAAAGTATGTATATGAATGTTTTCTAGGAGTTTGAATGGAGTTAGAGGTCTCTTAGGAGGAACACATGTAGTAGATAGTTATAAGCATCACCAAGCATCGTAGAAACTAAAAATATAAATAATTATGTACTAATGCAGGATAGAAATAAAGACCTATCGCTTTGTACAGTGCAGAACAGGCAGCGCTTAATATATTGGTAGTTATTATTAGCACCCCTGTTCTAGATTGTTCTAGAACATTAGTATTAGTGTGCTCTACTAGTGGGAGAGCAACAACTAAGGCTGTATCTGAAGACTGAACCAGTCTACCCGGCATGCACTGATTTTTCTGGCATTCATTTTAGAATGGAGGTCCTTTTCAGGAAGTATTGTGTTTGTAAATATTGGCAGAGGGGCCACTTACTACCTGAGAAATGACTTTGGACTGCAAGATAATTTTGCAGATATGAAATAAGGGACATGAATGAAGCTTATTGTTATTTCTTTAATAATCACCATTTTCTCAACCAACAATAATTGAGTGTTCAGAGTATTGCTCTAACATTGGTGAATATTAAGATATTGAGGAGGTCTCTGAGAAGATAAAAGTAACAGATGATTAGAGTATGCGTGATACTACAGCAAGTAATGGCAGTGCTGTGAGGCTATTTAAAAGAACATCTCATTCAGAACAGGTTGGGGGTTTAAGCAGGATGTCTGTGGCAAGTAAAGCTTGCTGAAAGGGAGGTGCTTGGCATCAGGGAAGGAGTGCTAAATATTTTCTGGACAATCAGTCCAGATTGTCATGTTTCTTTGGAACAGCTGGTGACATCATAAGCAAGTTGTTCCGTAGCAAATGAGGTTCATCCCTTTTTTCTGCTTATAAAATTTACTCATCTTCAGGGTCCAGTTTCTCTTCTTTCCAGTGAAGCTTTTCCTTGGACTCTCAGAATAATTATGCAAAACTTGGAAAAAGTAATATAACCTCACTAGAGTCTATATTCTAGATTGCTAGCTTCTTCTTTTTGACCCACACTTTGTTTTTCTCTGTAATTTGGGTAGTGCTTTATGTGACTGCCTTGGCTACTAATTTTTACTTTAAGTCTATACTTAGCCCTGTAGCTGGCATAATGTCTTTTATTTAGTAAACACTCCAAAATTTTGATGTAGAAATGAATCACTTTACCAAGATTGCAGGAGAGACAATTTTATTTATCTTTTTATACTGTAGCATTTCAGGATCAGTTTTACTGTTGACAAATTGATCTAGCAAAAACAATTCTTAATACCTAAAATACCTGTTTGTGAGTAGTCCCTCATTTGTTTGCTAATATATTGTTTTTTTTTCCTCTGCTGTAGCATTTGGTTTCAGCCTTTGCCCATGCTGTATCTGCTGCATGAATACATTCAAAACTTGACTAACTTGGGTTGATTGTAGTGGCACATACATGCTTATAATCCCAGCATTTGGGAGGCTGAGGCAGGAGGATTGTGAGTTTGAGAGTTTGAGACCAGCCTATGCTACACACAGAGACTGTCTCAGAAATCCAAAGTGGCAGGTGAAAGGGGCGGGGGAGAGGTTAATTCTATTTTTGTGGTTTGGGTTTATATATATTCCTGGGGATCTTTTCTTAGCCTTCTCATTACTAACCCTAATTTTGTTCGTATGTGTCGTCCAGTGCTCTGAACGCTTATATGGTCTTGTAGTTGTCTGTGTTCCTGTCTGTATTCTCTTCCAGAATTTTGGTTTAGCGAGAACTGGGAATGTGCTCACTTTTGCACCAAAAGCCCTTCTCTGTCTCTGTCTCTGTCTGGCTCTCTCTCTGTCTGGCTCTCTCTCTGTCTCTGGCTTAGTGTTAGTATTTGTTGAACCAGTTAGTAAATACATTTACATAAATATTAGTGCCAAAAATGTGCCAGATAGTTGGCTAAAACAACTTGCTCTGAAGGAACTGATAGCTTCCTAGAGTGAAACAGGTGTGGTGCTTTGAAGACAGTAAATTGGAACAGTGTGCCAGAAGTTAAGGTAGCAGGAGAGCTTGCCACATTACACAGAGTGATCAGGAAGATTTCTGCAAAGAGGTGACATTTAAGCTGGGTCCTTGACTGGGAAAAAAAAACAGCCTTAGGAAAACGTAGGCAAAGAGCATATTCTGTTAAGTGAGAAAAAGGCCTGTGAGCTGTGAACTAAGTGAGCACAAGGGGACTTAGGGTGCAGCTGGCTCATGTAAGGGTTACCTAGCTCTACGTGAAGAAAAATATAGAATGTCAGTAAATACCTACTTTGTAGGTGAAATTCTTGGAAGTTTTTGGAAAGTAGATTTAGGTTCCTTCAATTTTGATAATTTAATTTTGTAGAGAATTCAGCTATTCATTAATAAGGAAGAATATTAAAAAAACCTGTAAATGAATTTATCTCTTTTGTTCCTGTTTCAGATTTTGAGGATGATGATTTCTATGGCCAGTCTGTAGAGGATGATTATTGTATTTCGCCATCAACAGGTGAATTTTTAAAAATTACTTGATTTCCTTGATTTGTGTGTTTAAATATGTCAGGTAAATATTGTTGTCATTTTAGGACCAGAGTGTTTCATAAGACTGAACATTTAAAAAGAATATGTAACATTTAAAAAGATACATATATGTTAATTTTTAAAGGTGTGTATAGTAATTTCTTTAACCATGAGTAGTTTTTAAAGATTTGATTCCATCATTTAGTTTTAAACAATTTGAAGAACATGCTGAAGACTGGTTTTTCCAATATTTATTGCAACATACAATTAATCTAAATGCACTAGGATGGTTATTTAGTTGATAATGAAATTCTAATACCTCTGGAGGCACACAGCAGTTAATTTTATATCCTCCAGGACATTTTTAATATTAGGAATAGGTAGACTTTGCTTTTCATATAGTACTTTAGTTTTTTTTTTAAATTGATATACATATTTACAAATTGCAGTGTGATACTTAGTATTTTAGTTTATCTGTTGTTAAATGGTTTGGTAAATAAACCAAATATATACTTTAGACTTCTGATAGAACCACAGATGTAGAATTTGAATTCCTGCATTAGCTAGAACTTCTATCCATCTTTCAGAGATCCTTCACTGTCACCATATAAAGAAAACAATCATGTTCTTTCTAGTAAAGGCTGAATTTTTTACCTTTCATGCATTTCTCTAACCGTATGTTGTCTTTAAATTTCAGCTACTGTATAAAGAGTGGGTGAAAATGCCGTTAAATTTTAATACAGTATTGAACGGGTATACAATTTACCTATAATTAAATGAGGTATAAATATAACTTATAAAACTCATTTTCTAAAAATTTAAAAACTTCATATAATTAACATTACTATCTGGGTCCAGTGCCCAGTACTGGATAAGAACAAGGCTCTAGAGAGACTTGCCTTGTCTTTTTATGAGGGTACAGCAAGTAGGAGCTATCTGTGAGCTAGAATCTTCCTTGATCTTGGACTTTCTGACCTGTAGAACTGTGAAAAATAAGTTTTTGTTTTCTATAAACAATTTTTGTATGGTATTTTGTTATAGCACCTTGAATAGTCTAAGACATCCTATTTTTTTTTTTAATGAAAAATTTTTATTTAAGGAATTTCACATGTAATTCCTTCAGTACTCATGAAGGTCATTTTACTGAGGTTTTCTTTGTCTTCAAGATAGCCCTCTTTAAAAGAACTGATGCTTAGTCTAGTCATCTTATCTGCCCGCAATTTTTTTTTATCTCCACTTGAATTATGGACAAACAATGACAGCGTCAAAACTTCTGGGATCTTAGATCCAAATTTCTTCTAACAATTTACACTTTAGGAGCACTTAGGGTAGATGGATCTGCCTTGCACTAATACTGTCTCTAAATATGCATGAATTCATATTCATTTCCTAAGTTATTCACAGAACAGTAGTACAGATCTCTAGGATATTTGAATATCTGACGTTAAAGGAAAAATTACTAAAGTTTGCATACTTTTTTCTGTTTTGTAGTACCTTATCACAGGCCTAAGAAACAGACCTGTGGTGAAAGCAAAATCATACTGTTACACTATGAAGCATTTCCAATCCTTCGTATATTAATTATAACATAGTCTGCTGGGCTGTCCTATAAATTGTACCCGCTTTAATCTTATTTTTAGTCTCTGAAGGCAAAATATATTCCTTGTGACATTCATAATTTTTTCTATTTCTAGTCATAGGTGCTCAAGCTCTTATCTTTCATACTTCCTGCTATATGTTAATCTGACATGTGCCTGGCTTTTTGTATATGGGCCTGCTTTTAGAGTCAAGTACTTTTCTCATTGAGCCTAATCATGGCCTCTCTTCTTTTTCTTTAGTGTTTTGTAAACATCGGTCAGGATTCTGGCCTAACGGACACAAATTATTGTACCAGTTACTAGAGGGAATTTAATATAAAACTTGTCAACTAGGTATGACAGAACAAAAATGCAAAAAGGACAACCAAAGTTTCAAGAAGGTTGTCACTTCAGGGAATATTTACCATTACTAGTTCGTGGACAAGGCTGCAGCCAGTGTCTTAGAAGCTGTGGGTGCTTTGTGGAGCTGTGGCCGGAATGACAAGGAGAGGGTTCTGCTTTGCTGCTTTTCCTCTGAAGTTCACAGGAGGGATGTGGAGCTGCCACTCAGACCTCCGTGGAGGGAGGCACTGCCTGGCTAATGCAGCTGCCTCTGAAGGGACCCTTAGAAGCTGAGATTCAGCCTTTTGAAGAGAGGGCTCCAACCTGGCTGGTTGTGGAGTCTGCGGAGTGAAGGAGCAAATGGATGCAAATGGAAGGAGCAAATATTAATTGCTGTTTACTGGAATAAGCTGCTTGAGTCAAGTGAACTATTGTCAGGTTGAAGCTGACTGGAACAGCAAACAGAAAGAAGAGAGACGTGCCTTCCTTCTCTAACCTTCCTGAAAAGGAGCCAGTTGTCAAAGAAGAAATATGTGTTATAGAGACATTAACCGCAGCATTATAAGCATGATGCAAATATGGTTAGAATCTGAGACAGCTTAGTAAATAGCACTTTAGAGCTCCTAATTGAGGGACTCAAAGGAGGGCAATTTGTAGAGATTGAGGAGTAGAAGAAATCTCTCAGATGGGCATGGTGGTACACACCTGTAGTCCCATTCCTTGGGAGATGGAGGCAGGTGGATTGCGAGTTTAAGGCCGGCCTGCTACACAGTGAGGACCCCTCCCCCAACACCTCTCTATTCCAATAAAAAGAAAAAATTACCCACTTTTTCCAAGGAATCCACTCTACACTTTCCCTTTGGAGTTTCTACGATTCAGCATCATAGTTGGCAAATTAAATTGCATTTTAGAGGCAACATTTTAGAGATCTTGTAGCACTGTCTTTGTCCCTGCATTCTCTGTTCAGGAGGAAGAGTGGTATGTTCCCGTAATTGAAGTGTAATACTAGAAGTGAGTTTTTAAAACATCTCTTTTACGTGGCAACTAGGATTGGAGGAGGCCCACAAGTGGCTTGAGATAGACTAGGTAGGAGACTGTTAACACCTCTCCAGAGGAGACAGGCTGTTTAGAACTGTGTTCTTAAAGTATGGTCTCTGTACCATCAATAGCACTTGAGAGTTTTTGTTAGAAGTACAGTTTGGGAGCACTACCCAAGAGTCAGTCTTGGAACAAGGCACAGCAGCTGTTCTAACACGCCCACTAGATCGTGTTTATGGCTTGGTTTGGAAACTATTGTGTAGGACAAGAGTGGCAGCATTGGATTTGCAGGAAGATTTCCAGAGCTTTACCAGAGGTAAGGTGTTGTGTAAGACCGGAGCCCTGTCGATCCCCTAGAGTGATTGCTGAAAGGCACCTTACTGTTGCAGGTTAACACACTCCTTTACGTAGGTTTATTTGGGTAAATAATATTTTGTCTTGAGTAATGAGCCAGTAGTACAAAGGTCAGACCTTTGGAAGGTGTTTTTCTAAGATTTGCCTTTGTGGCTTAGTATTTTGAGGACAGGATCAGAGTTTATCCATGTTTCTCCTAGGAATTGTTGTGTGTCTTACCTGTGTTTGTATTCTGGACAGTCTGACTGAGAGTTGCTTTTTAAACATCAGGAAATCAGCTGACGTTACCAAAGCAGGAGATAGTTAAATGGTTTTGAGTTTCTTTTTTGACAAACTGGTATTTTAGCAAAAGCATCTGAACTTAGATTTACTATTTTTAAAACATTTACAGTATAGTTACATCACAAAGGATGTTCCTCTTTAGGGGTGTATTTTCAAGTAATTTCCAATAAAAGTGAATAGTTTTAGAATACTTTCTGTTAGGCAGTTTGCTGTAGCAACAGCAGTAGGATTTGCTGTAAAGGCATTTTTTTGCTTCTTTGTGAAATTGATATGTATTTCTATTAATAACATTATTGGTGGCTGAACACTTTTTAGAGTTTTTATTTATCTTAGGGATTAATGAAACAAGTGAAAGCTTGAGATGTTCAGTATAATAAAAATTTGCCCATGTGGTTTGTTTTTCTTTATCCCCTTTAGGATGTTTTCTACTTCTAAAATAACTTCAAATTTACACAAAAAAAGAAGCAACTATGTCACTAAAGAGATTATTATACTTACAGTCTAGGGAAGTCTGACCATTGAGTTACTTTACCAGTTAGTACAAATTTTTCTGTAAAATTCATCAGCACGTGTATAATTTTTTTTAGTTCTAAGCACAGTTTTCTTGATGGAAAGGTAATTTCTAGTCAATGTGGTGACTCATGCCTGTAAACCCAGCTTCTTGGGAGGCTGAGGCAGAAGGATCTCAAGGGTAGCCTGAGCAGTTTAGCAAAACCCTGTCTCAGAATAAAAAGTAAGATACAGGATGTAGCTTACTCATGGAGTCCTTGCCTAGAAGGTATGAGGCCCTGGGTTCAGCCCTAGCACGCCATACACGCACACACACACGCACACACACACACACACACATGCACACGCACATGTGATTTCTAAATTTCACAGATTTTTGGTACTGAATGTTGCATATATGCCATAAGTGGGGATAGCTTATATATAGAACTATATTTGAATGACTGTATAGTATGTTTCAAAGAATGTGATTAGAGATTCAGTCCTTATTTCATCCATTCCTGGTTCAGCCTTTACTGAGCATCAGTTCATGCATTTAAAAAAAAACCAAACCTGCTTAAGGTCTTGTTTGCACAGCTGGCTGCTACCTCTGGTGAGTGGAGGCCATAATCCTGCCAGGAAGACTGGGACAGCTCTGACAGGAAGTGGGATTGGGCTGGTAAATTTGGGAGATTCACATTCTACGTAGAAGAAAGGACATTGCTTAACCAGTGGCCTCTGTGTGAGACTTGTTTTGGGAGATTCATAGGATTCATGTAAATCGCAGCAGAAGAGGGCTAGGAAAGGAAATAAAAACAAGACTGGAAGTTGTTTTTAATTTTGTGTTTGTGGTTTTGATAACATATACCCCAATAAGGGTTTATTTAAGTAGAGGGGATAGTATTTTAAGCAGGTCACTGATGACGTAAGCAAAATAGACCACAGCTAGGAAGATGAAAGGGAAGATTGTAGGAATTTCTGAGAGTATGTACAAAGAATCTGTGATGGTGTGAATCAATTGGGAGAAATTGTTAAAATACGAATTTCCTGACCTGGTCCAATACCAGTGTATCAGAATCTCTAGGGGAAGAACCTTGAGAGCTGTGACGTTTAGTGAGTGCACTAAATATATAATTTATATAAAAATATAATTTTCATCTCAAGGTGTTTAGCAAACGATTTTAGGTAGTTTCAGATGTTTAGGTATTGAATTTTTTGAGCTTTTATGTTTGTCAGAGTGCCTTAAGTTAAAAAGAAATAAACATGGGAGTGTTTTCTTGGAAAGCACTTCATCAAAGTTTATGATTTAAAATTTTAGAGAGTAATATTTTGTGTTTACTATTTCCTCCTCTTTGTCTTCCTGTCATTTAATTTTTATTTTATTTTCTGCCTTTTGGGCTGTCATTTCAACTTCAAAGGTTTGGGCTGCTTTCCCTCTCTCCTCCTTCCTGGGTCTTTTCCTGTGAGAATTTTCCTACCCTGCTTTTCTCCCTGGCACACCCTGCCCTTACAGCTTCTGGAGCCGTGCCATGGAACAGGTTTATGGGTTAGATTTATGTATGACAGAGGTCCTAGCGGTATTTGGAAACTCCTTAGAGAAACCTGTGCTAGTGCTTCAGGACTTCTTCTCAGTTAGTCTTTCCTAAGTGAAACTCCTTGAGGGAAGTCTCTGATTTCTTATATTTTTGTTTTGATGTGTCTTAGGTTTCTGCCTCACAGTCAGAGGTATGAGAGGAAGTTGGAGGAGGTATATTTGTTAATTTTAGGCTAAACTGAATATAGCGTCTTACTGTGTTGCCCAGGGTGACCTTGAACTTTTTGATCCTTCTGCCTCATCCTCTGGAGTAGTTGGGATTATGGGCATGCACCACCACAACTGGGCTAGTACTTCTGCATTATATTAAATGTAAGATTCCTTGGATTTTAAAGCGTATCCTTACTTTATAGACCACTTTAAAATAAAGGGCTGTCATTCTAAATATTCACACTAAGATGACCTTTGATTATATGAAGCATTTCTAAGATTTTACCTGAAAAAAGCAATCCTTTTAGAGAATTTATATGATAGGATTTTTTTGCTACTCGTCATGAGAATTATAATACTTGTGCTATCAACTTGTACATGAAGGGGAGGAAGGGAAATTTGGTGAAATGGTCTTGTAGATTGGGGGAAAGAATGAAGAACATAAAATATTAAAAAGTAGTATTGTGTAAGGGTATTTGAACAATATTGTGGGTATGTTTTGTGTTGCTTGTTTTTGTTTTTATGCATTATTATGAAATGTGGATCATTGGTTGTGAATGGTAGGTCAGAATCTTCAATTTTTACATTAACTTATGTAAGAAAAGTTAATGGGAAACAGTTATGCTACAGCATTCTTCAATCATTGTATTTTCTAGCTGCTCAGTTTATTTATTCACAACGTGACAAACCTTCAGTTGTTGAGCCTGTGGAAGAGTGTTATTATGATGATCTGAAAGATTCCTCTAATTCTCTTTCACACCAACAGCTAAGTGGAATTGATCAAGGTATAGTAAAAACCATGTCTGTATGTTGTTTACTAGAAAATAATTAATAATCAAATATAACAGTTTATGAATTTTATTGTGATGATGATGGTGACTGGGATACAAACATATCGTACATCTTCAAAAAAATTTACACTTGATTAAATATATTTTATGAGTGGTGTATTTAGCTGTGTGATTGCAAAATTGGTTGTATGGATATTGTTTATTATCTGAACTTTTTGATTGACCTAGTCCATTCTTTCATCTCTTCCATAGGAAAAAACTCCAGTGATTTGTTATAGAACTTTCTAGAATTTTTCCCCATAGGTTCTATGTGGAGCTCATGATTGGGTTACAGAAATGTCTTTATTTGTAAAGATGTTAAGTACTAAAAGGCTTTAAAAAAAGACCAAAATGACAAGTGTCTGGATTGCTCACTTCTGTGCAAATTAACTTTCAAGATAAAACTTGTAAATGGTAGTGACACTGGTTGAGTTTGCTTATTGTCAGATCTTTTATTTTGGCTTTCTTTTATAAGAAAGTTCGAAATGTAATACTGCTCCAAACGTCATTCAAGCTGTGGCTTGATAGCAGAGCTGAAAGGGCCCAGTATATCGGTAATACCACCTGCTGAGCAGTGCCAAGCTGATTTTCTTTTTCTGAATTGTGACTTTTGCTATAAATGCTTTCAAATTGAAAGTTTATAATAATTAATTTGAAAACAGAAAAAACAGAAATCTGTGAGCTGATTTTTGAATATGTCAATAAATTTATAACAGTTAAATCAAGAAAAAAATGGAAAGCATAAATGTACAAAATTAGAAAGCAGAGAGACAACAAAGGTAGCAAAAATTCTTTATTGACTCTGCAAATACATTTGTAACTCTAATAAAGTTAGTAGAGGAGGCATTCCATAAAATTCCTAGTAGTATTTAATTGTATTTTTAAAGCGTTGTGTTACCATTGTGGAATGAGAGAATAGTAGGGGTTTTGTCCCATTTCTGTTGTGTATGTCTCAGTGGATAATGAATAAGTAGTTAATAAAATCCAGAGTTAGTTTTGAGAAGTAAAGTTAATCTTCCAGCCAAACTTACATAAGTAATTGTGTGATGTCAATATGATTGTGGCTCCCTTTTACTAAATGTTGTCCGCATTCTGTTCTAGAGTGCTATTCGTGTTATTTTAAGATATTTTATCTTCACAACAACCTTATGAGGTAGGGTGGTTACTGTCCTCACTTTACAGGGGAGGAAAATGAGATGCAGAAAAGAACTAGGCTGAGGTTGCACCAGCCAGTAAGTGGCATTTAGGACGTGAACTAAGCCAACCTACCACTGTAACTTCTACTTTGAACCTCCTTAGTCCACTGCCTCTTCATGTATGTGCAGAAAATAGTTTATAATTAACTAGAAATTCTGATGCTAACTATGCCAAGTGTTCTGTTCCACGTTCAGTATTCATGCTTTTACCAAATAGGTATTGTTTTTCCCAGTATCACTTACTTGCTTTTTAAAACAAACCTTGCATTGAAGCAAAGTAGAATTGCCCAACTATTTGATGAACTTACGTATGTTTGTTGTTGTTTATTTATTTTTGAGATATAGATTCACTAGGTAGTCTACACTGGCCTCAAACTCAGGATCCTCTTGCTTCAGCCTCCCAAGTGTTGGGATTGTAGGCAAATGCAACTGTGCCTGGATCTCGAGGAATTTATTTTAAATAATTAAAAAATGGAGCAAAGTATCAAGTGCACTTTTAAAAGAAAAAAAGTTACTGCTATTAGATTTCTTGTACAGCATGTAAGCATGTAAAATACAGTGTAAATTGCGTTGCAGATTGGTTTTGTGGAGTAGGGAGTTCAAAAACCTCAGTCCTGTTTGACTATTGCTAACTTACTAATACTGTGATTCCCGCATTCTTATCTTTATAAATTAGAATTTGCCTGATATAGCTAGCTCATAGGGTTATTGTGAAGTAAACAAACTACAGAGGGTGTGTTGTGTATGTGTGCTTAGAGTGTGTATATATATATATATACACGCTACAGAGGGTATGTTGTGTATGTGTGCTTAGAGTGTGAATATATATATATATTCATCTTCATTTATTGGCTCCTAGGTACCGGATTCTTTTTTAAATTCTAGGGATACAAGCCTCTCATCTCATTGACTTTTACTTTTTTTTTTTTTTTTTTGATTTTTCTCCGGTACCGGGAACCGAACTCACGACCTTGCACTTGCCAGGCAGGCGCTTTGCCGCTGAGCTAAATCCCCAGCCCCTGACTTTACATTAATTAATATTGTTAATTACATTTTAGAATAATGTCATAGAAAATTGACATCAGTTTAGACAATTCAAGTTTTAATTTTGTTTTTATTGTTTTATTTTGTGGGGTTGGAGATTGAGCCCAGAGCTTCATGCATGGATGCAGATGCTCTACTGCTGACTAGTCCCAGCCCCTCAATTTTTTATTTTAAAAACAAATGTTCATTCTCCTCTTAATATACTAGACTTTCTTATTTTTATTTCTTTCTTGTTTTTAAATAGTCTTTAAGCATGATTTTAGTTGATTGGAGAAAACTGAAGTTAGCCTTAAGGAAAACTTAAAGAAGTTTTGAAATATAAGAAACAGGCCTGATGATTCACTGTGATCAATAACAAGTTAGAAATCGTCTCACACTGACTACTTCTCTGTGCAGATGAAAGGTGGTCAGTGTATGTTATCATCCTTGTCTGAAAGTAGATACTAGGGCAGTGGTGGCGAACCTATGGCCCATGTGTTACTGTGTTCATTTAAGATAAAAGATATGAGTTGTTTTTCTTCTAAACAAAAACCTCAGAATTCAGGTTTAATTTCAGTTTGTGTAAGTAAGTGGGTTTTGGGGTGCAGTTTGGATACTTGGTCTCTAAAAGTTTTACCATCATTGTACTAGGGTATACCATTTATACTTTCTTCAAACATCAGTATTATTCAGGAGTCATATATCATAATCATGGACTGAAAATAGGATATATAATTAGGATAGGATATACAATTTATATTTTTCCCCCGAACACTAATGTTATTGAGGAACATTTATTATAGTGACTTCTTTTTTTTTATTTTAAAAATAAAAGGAAGAAAACATTAGCAGAGCGACAACCTTTTGCAAAATAGCAAAAGAACAGCACAGACCATACACACAAAGTGGTAGGAAACTAACAATGATTGTTGTATCACATATTGATATCTTCAAAGTGGTTTCTCATGAAAACAGATAGAGACATGCAATATTGAACAATCAAGGACTCATTGACAGTTTCTTTCAGCAAAGAAATAGAAGACAGAACAACTATGTTAGCTATCCTGTATATAGTGACTTCTTAGTGAAATTGTTCATTTGATAGGGGAAGACAGATATATTTTAGGTAAGAAGGTTATAGTTTTTTTGCTCAAGAAAAGGAATTACTTTTAAATCCTTAATCAGTTTTGAAGATTGAAGGTTCTTTCATGGCCCCTTTTAGTCTAGCTGTGATCATTGTTTGTTCTAGCTCGTCTTTATTCCTGTCTTGATCACATGAGAGAGGTGCTGGGGGATGCTGTGCCTGATGAAATACTGATTGAAGCAGTTCTGAAGAACAAGTTCGATGTGCAGAAGGCTTTGTCATTTGTTCTGGAACAAGATAATGTGCAGAATTTGAAGGACAAGAGTGGGAGAGTAATGTCTACAGGAAAGATACCAAAAGGTATGCCTTTACTTGTTTTCTTTCCATTGTTTTACTTAGTTAATGCTTCAAGAGATGTTTTAATTTGCTCAAAGTGTTACAAAAAATTAATTTGCTTGGGCTGTTAAAGTCTTGCATGTTACAGTTAACAGGATTCTTTACCGATTTTTCTACTTTGTGAATTTTTAACTGACTACTGTTTCCTTCCTCTGTCACAAACTGTTTTTTGGTTATTTCACTACTTGTTTGAATAACTGACAGAACATAGGGGATATAAAATCACATAAAACAAGACTTTTTCCCCTCACTGTTAGTGTCTTAAACTTTTTAATTTTTTAAGTTCTAATGAGATAGGAGGTAGAAATTAGTAGTTAGCCATTTAATGTTCAATCCTTTTATGTTAATATCATGCATAAATGTAGTTCATTTTACTTAAATGCCATTAAGTATTGTAAGTATTGTAATTATACTACTCTTGCATTCTGTAGACTTTTAATGTTAAACTTGTAGGATTTGAGGTTATATTTCAAATTCAGTTGTCAGAGGGAACAGGTATCATTACATTAATTGGTATGATACCTGTTGGTAAGAGCATGATGATTTGTTAACTGGGCTGATATTTCTTCTAACCGGTGGTCTAGAATATTGCTATGACATAGTTGCATACAGTCTGTTACCAGGAAATAAAAGTACTTTTTGTGGGGAAGGAACACAACTCTGTGCGTACTTTTAACTGACCGTTATGGGAATTAGTCTGTAACATGTCATCTAAATTAGTAATGTATCCCGCGGTAGAAATTACAAATTGTTACTTAGGGATTGAACCCAGGGCCTTAGGAATTCTAGGCAGACTGTCTACCCCTGAGTTCTACTTTACCTCTCCAGAGTTTTACCTCTCCAGCCTTTTTAAAATTTTATTTTTGAGACAGGGTCTTTCTAAGTTTCCTGTGGGGGCCTTGAACTTAGGATCTTCCTGTTTTAGCCTTCTGAGTATCTGGGAATTATAAACATCCACCATTGTGCTTGGCTCACTTTTTTTTTTTCTTTTTTTTGTCTTTTTTGAGACAGGGTCTTGCTATGTAGTTCAGGCTAGCCTTGAGCTCACTTTGTAGCCCAGGCTGGTCTCGAACTCTCGATGATCCCCCTGCCTCAGCCTCCCGAGTGCTAGGATTACAGATGTGCACCACCACATCTGGCATTGTTTTTTTCATTTATTTATTTATTTATTTATTTATTTATTTATTTATTTTTGGTCTTTTTGAGACAGGGTCTCTCTATGCAGTTCAGATTGCCCTTGAGCTCACTTTGTAGCCAAGACTGGTCTCAAACTCACAATGATCCTCCTGCTTCAGCCTCTCCAGTGCTGGGATTACAGATGTGTGCCACCGCACCGGGCTCATTCTTGTTTTTAATGTGTTGAAATATAGCAGAAAATGAACCTAATTTTTTTCATTTTTTAAAGTTTTGAATTTGAAACAGTTGTGACTGTCATTATGGTAAAACCTCATGTTAAAATTTATGAATAGTAGAATAGTGGGTACTGTTCACACTTGTAATATGAGTACTGTTCACATTTGTAATATGAATAAACAAAGTATGAAGTCAGGTTAGATTGTTAGGGAAAGATTATGTTTATTATGATTTTTTAGCATACTCATTTAATGTTAGGCAATGATCAAATATTGGTTTATTTATGTCATAATTGAAAGAAATCATTTAGTAATTAAATGCCTTATTTCATATTTCCTTTTGGTTGCTGTGACTGCCTTCTGCATGTGTCAACCTACTCATTTGAAAATTAATGGCTCTTGTAAGGTAAGGAGTCTTATTTTCTTCCTCTGAAGCTTTAGCTGATAATATTCAGAGTTCTTATTCCCAATCAGAAAGTCATTTGGATTGCACTACCAAATCCTTTGACTTTTCTAGCTCAGTAGCAAAAAACGGATCTTACAATTCTTCAGTTGTACCAAGTCAATATTTACTTCATAGGAAAAAGAAACTTGACAGACCTAAAAGTGAAAAGGAACTAAAATTATGTAAGTTATCAAAAGAGCTTTCATTAGCTGACCTAATTCATGATATGCCAAGAGACACTTGTAAAAGTCATCCACCAGTAAGACTATCATCCGCAGATAGTTTGGAAAGCATGCTTTCAAAGAATGTAGATGCTGATTTGTTAAGATCTCATGCATCTGAATGTGTTTCCAAAGACAATTGTGTTTTCAAAGGAATACCAGATTTAAAATCTTTAATGATAGAGAGCACAACAGACAGTAATTTATTTATTCAAAACAGTTCACTACCTGATTTCCAGAACATTCCAACACAAAACAACGTGAGAAGTTTGAACAGTCCTTTGCACTTACCTAGTTCATTGGAAAATACAACTCTTGATAATTTAAACCCTAGTAAAAATACTGATGTTGGAAATGTTTCTTTAGTTGAACGAAGTGCCAAGAACTACATTTTAAAAAATGACAATTTGCAGTTTTCGCACTGTGAAAGTCCATCCCTAGTTGAACTGTTTCAGGAGCATAAAGGAAGTGATCCAAGCCAGTGCTTCAGTTTATCTGATCTGTGTAATCAGTCTTCTGCCAGTTTCAGAGATCTAAGTTTGGGATCCTTTCCCCTGTCACAGTTAGCAAGTCGTTGTCAGTCTTCTACTGGAATATCAGAATTAACAGGATCTCTATCAGCTTTGGCATTTCATAAAGCTTCTCCTACAAGAGATCTTGAGAATTTGTCCCTTTCTGATTTGATTGCAGAAACCATTGATGTAGACAGTGCTCAGATTAAGAAAGATTCCTTTGAGCCCAGTTTATCTGAAATGAGGTCTTCTGGAATAGATTCAAATATTGATCTTAGTGTCCTGATAAAAACTCCAGATTTTGTGACAAAGCCTAGAGTTGAGCAATCGGTTGCTCCAACATCAGGAACTAAAGTTCTGAGTTCAAAGTTAGGGAAAAATTTCAGTTCTTTCAAGGATAATAAGAAAAACAGTAAAAGTTCTCTGACTAGGACACCACCCTTTTCTGTCTCGTGGACCAAGGCCCTTGCTGCTAGACCTTCTGCTTTTGCTTCGACACTGTGTCTTCGTTACCCGCTGAAAAGCTGCAAGCGGCGCACCCTTGACCTCTATAAGACTTTTCTTTACAGTAGACAAGTTCAAGATGTAAAGGACAAAGAAATAAGCCCTCTTGTAGCAATAACACCATTTGACTTCAAGTCAGCCTCTCCTGATGACATTGTGAAAGCTAATCAAAAGAAAGCATTTACTAGAGAATAGTAACAAAAGGAAAAGCTGGTTATTGTTGTAGAGCTTTTTATTTTAAACTAATTTAAAGTCTTTGCAGGATCACTTTATATTATGGGATTCAAATTGTGGTTTTTACTAAAATTGTCTTAAGTCAGTTGAAAGCAACTTAAGTCGATATGGATTTTTGCACTGAAAATTTTTTACTATGTCTTCTTTTAGTGATAACTGGTTTTATTTGTGTTAATAGCCTGTAATGAGTGTATGTTTACAAAGCGCATATGGCAACTTGATATTGTGAAGTTGAACCTCAGATATTTTTGTTTGGCATTCAACTTTATAAGTTTTTATGAGATATTTTCTTCTACAAAGTATTTTTGTGCTTTTTTCCCTTAAAAATGCCACCAGCTGGGATTATTATAGTGTAAAGATTATTCTTATAATATGTGGCAAAGCAAAGCTGAGACATAATTATATTTTAAAATGTTCTTGGTATACTTTCCAATGTCATTACTTTTCTGTAGGTGAATTCTAAAACTTTTCTATTAGAAAATCTTAAAATTCCTAACATTTGAGAGTACTATGGTTATGGTTGAAATATATTTCTAATGATAATAAAATGAAAATCTTTTAAGGGACCATGTAAATATGAAGTTGGAATAATACATAAACTATTTTTATACATTTTCAAAATCATTTGTGATAAAAATAAATATACTTTAAAAATAAATACAGGATGTTTTCAAGTATGATTGCATGTTCTTTGAATAGACAGTTTTTATCAGATCTCTGAAACTTTTTCTTTACAATAAATAGCAAAATACGGAATTTTCATTTTTTGCTACTGATGGCTGTGTGTTCTACAATGAGCAAGTTTTATTAATGGCTCTTTTGGTCCATAGAATAAGTATATAAATCATCCCTTATAGCGGTGATCCTGAATCAGAGTAACTGGGGGATATTTTTAAAGTACCAGTGCTATCTTTGCTCCAGACCTGCTGAATCAATCTCTTCTGGGTGGTGTGCTTTCAGGATGATCCCTTGATGATTCTGACATCTACTTCTTGAGAAGGAAATCAATAGAATGGAATTATTAAGGCTAAAAGTACCTGACCACCTGGATTTCTAGATATCAAGAAAATTACTTATTGGGAGAAACGGTCTTTGGCATAAAATAATGCTGATTTTATTTGTTTTCTTTTTTTTTTTCCCGAAAACAAATGGTATGGGGATTGAACCCTGGCTGCTGGCCTGTCAGGCATGCACCTGACAAAAATTTGCCCTGTTGACTAAGGGGATGTCACTTTTTGAGATTCATAGGC
>NW_004955439.1:1703155-1754831 GCF_000276665.1 Chinchilla lanigera
TTTTTTTTTTTTTTTTTTTTTTTTTTGGTGTGGGGATTGAACCCAGGACCTCTCACAAGCTATGCCAAGTGCTATACTACTGAGCTATACCCCAGCACTTTTTTTTTTTAAACTTTGATACACTCTCATTCAGTTGCCCAGGCTGGACTTGAACTTAGTATGATTAGCCTGTCTCAGCCTCTTGAGTAGCTGTATCATGTTTTTATATCTCGGTAGGAATAGTTAAGATGTAGTTAAGATGCATGTATCTTCGTTGTTTATGACCAAATACTTCTTGTTTCTTGTGATGTCTTTTTTATTTTTATGTTTTAGTTTTTGGTTCTGGGATTTGAACCTAGGGCTTTACACATGGTAGGTGAACTTCTCTACCACTATGCTGCATTACTAGTCCCCATTTTTAAAAAAAAATTTCAGAGCGCATACTATAGATGCTTAGGTGATTATAACAATTGCAAATTGTATTTTATGATTGATTTTAAACTTTGAATTACCCCCAGTTGCTGAGTTTTTCTAGTCTTGAACCTTGATCAATTTAGTAAATTTGAACTATGTACTAGTGTTTGATTCATCAACCAGATTTATGTATAGGCAGTCTCCAGTTTAGAAGTGAATTATATTCTAAGAGTTTGTAACTGGTGAAAATTCCCAATAAAGTTTTTTTCCCAATAAAGTCTTACACAAGTGGTCCACTTTATGCACAAATCCACAAATCTTAACCCACATAAAGTTGAATAGTGGTACTATTGCCTTACCTTCTTTTATAACTAATTTTCAAGTGGAAAATATATTACTTTTAAAGCCATCAAGCAGGTTTTGTAGAATGAACTGGGCCTCACTTTGTTGGCTGTTTATGATTGAAGCTGCCACTTACGAGATTTTTTTCTGTGGAGGAGAAATTCTATATTACAGAGTGATGAGAGAAAACAACAATATTTAAATGTTTTCAGTCTTTCTGCTTCCCTTTGCTTGCCTGGCTGCTGGCCTGTCAGGCATGCACCTGACAAAAATTTGCCCTGTTGACTAAGGGGATGTCACTTTTTGAGATTCATAGGCCGGGACCAAGAAGACCCTTCCTCCTCCTACCCTTGGCCCTTGGCCCTTGGGAAAAAGACAAGGGCCTCTTTGCCTATAAATATACCCTTTGTGACAGTGATTGCACTGAATGTATGTTCTGCACCACCTGCTGTTGGGGACTGGCTCCTGTCTTGATAGCTCAGGTCTGCTAAGTGTTTTGGCTTACTTTTCTAGTTTGTATCCATTTTGAGATGCAAAGCTACTTTATCAACATTATGATCAAATGCATTAATATTATAGGAATAGAAATATCATAATTATATTATTGATATAAAAAGGACATTAAAATTATCTTTTTTGCCTTTCACTTTTTTGTTCTTTAAGTGATCTAATGTCCGTGGATGTTTTGTTGCATTCTAGTCTTTAGTTGAGTGGATATGGTTTTTGTTAAAGTTAATTGCCATGGACCAGGGTTACATTTCTTTATAGAATACTTCTGTCATTTTTGCCCCTCATCTCCAGGAGCTGGCATTCTGACCTATTTTCCTTCCTTTAGCTGTGACTTTTCCCTTTTTGGACTTTACCTGCTTTCTTAGCGTGGAAATGGTAATAATTCTCAGTACTTATGTTTTAAGTTTTACTACTCAGTGGGAAGTCATACAACTATCATACTGAGGCTAAAACTAGCAAGGTGCTTTTTCCTTTGCAGGTGGAAAGAAGCACTTAAGATGAACATACAGTTGAGAGAAAAATAATGGATTCTTACGTGATTATTTACCTTGTAAATTGACTTTGATTCTATATTGGACCATTGTATATTGCAAAAACTGTATCAGCAAGCTTTCAGTTTTGTTCACAGAAGTATATATTTGATTATAAAATTGGTTTTACAGTAGCTTATTGTTTTCTGTTATTTATATAAATAATGGTATATAAAGACAGACAATTGTAAAAGAGTTGTATATGTGCATTTTTATAGAAGGTCCTGGCCCATCAGTAAGAGATAGTATAATTCTAAGATCTTCTTAAGTCAAGTGTGAAAACAAAACAATGTATGTGTTCTAATTCTCTATAAACACGGTATTTCGGAACGGTCTTTGGACAGTTTATGCTGAAGACACTGCCTTGTTTCTGTAAACATTAAAAACTATCTGGTAAAAAATTTCTTCTAAGACATTTGTTGTTTTGCACAGGGTAATATTTTTATTTTTTTATTTTTACATTTTGTGGGACTCCCATAGAAATACTATTCATTATTGTATAGGTAATGTTGAATATGGATGATTGCAGAGATGATAGTGGAAGGTAAAAGAGTTGATAAGAGTACACTGATGTATATTGTATGACTTAAAGGAGAGCACTTTATATGTGGAAGATATCCAAGGTGAACAAAATTACGATTCTTACCCTCAAAGGGGGAAGGTGGGTCTGGTCAGATATACATATATTTAACACGTCCTGGCACGTAGAACACTACCCTTCACAGTTGGCATCTTTGTCCTCATTCAAATTACCTCTTCCTCCTATGTTTATTGTTAGTTCGTTATCCTTCAGTTGCCAAAATCAGAAACCTAGCATTGTTAGTCCTTTGTCCTTTAGCAATTACTTGTAATTGATTGCTGTTCCTGTTATTTCTACCTTATAAATACATAAATGTTTGCATGCACAAACATACACATTCACATAGAGTTGATTCTTGTTGGGTGGGATAGCTATATTTAATAAAGTCATTGCAAACCCTGAAACATTGCTGTTATAGGAAATACAGGGTTAGGTTCCTGTGAGCATCTGGTTACATTTCTGTCACTATATAATCCTGTTTTATGTGTGTCTCGGTTTATATAAAGATACATTATTTAATATTTATGATTACATATCATTGATTCATTAACATAAAACTCATGAACAGTAGTACAGAAATACCTTATCTGACATGCATTTTTATTTCTAAGGCGCATCACCACTACCTTGTGCTTAGGGACACCAGACAACACTTCAGTACTGTACTTGCAAACCATTTTAAGCAGCAGAATTACTAACAAAAACCACAAAAATAGGGAAACATGACACTAAATAAACCGTGAAAAGTGTACTTGTTTACAGTATGAGAGCTGAAGCAAGAGGGTAGAGTGTTGCCTTGTTCAACCCGCCTGGGGACGTACACGTTGGTGATTCTCCTTGTTTACTCTGGGTGTCTGCAAGTGACTGCCACAGTACTTTGCAGGAATTTGGGGGTTCCTAATACAGAGGGGGTGAATTCACAGTTTTGGAATCCATCAATAGTGAGGATCTGCTGGATCTACTGGACTGTTTTTGCCCGCTATTCTCTATTTTTATTGCCTTTTTTTTTTCCTTAAAGGCCTTTTACTTTTGATAGAATTATAGAGACATCTAATTGATTTCTTGATTTTTTTTTTTTTTTTCAGTTTACTTCCACCTAAAATTCTTATACACTATAGCCGGAGTCGTTTTTGTAAAATGTAGGTCTAATTTTGTGTCTCCCTCTGTAAATCCTTTTATTTCCGAAGGCAGCTTATGAACTGTATGTATTCTGTCTAAATTCTCACACACAGCTTCCTCTGCTTCTGCAGCACTCTCCTTTTCCTTTTCTTTTTTTTTTTCTCTGGTACCGGGAACCGAACTCACGACTTTGCGCTTGCCAGGCAGGCGCTTTTGCCGCTGAGCTAAATCCCCAGCCCCTCCTTTTCCTTTTCCTTGTCTCCTGCAGCTGAGCATTCGTCAGACTGCAGTTCAGTTCCCACTTTACTTTCAACCTTGGGATGTGATGTACACCCACCCTACTCCTTGTCTGACCAGTTTGTGTGAAAGCACAGTTCTCTCCCCTGGCTTTCTCTTGTTGCCCTGCTTTATTGTTTTCCTGGGCACTTGTATCATTGACATATTGTGCGTGTGCGTGCATCTATCTAAATATATACTCACATACATATTTCTCCTAAGGAAATTAGTCCTCGTAATAATTCTCACATGCATGGGAAGTACTTTTTCTGACTCCTAGTTTATCGTTTCTTAGATCACTTTTGAGAAGATAAATTTTGTGTTTATGTATTCAAACTTACCCAGCTTTCTTCTTGATAGGCTTTTGTTTGAAAGGTCTCCCTCACTACAAGATAATTACAACATAAAATCATTATTTTTTCTAGTACCTTTGATGGATTCATTTTTCTACAATTGTATTTTTGATTGAGCTGTTATTAAGGCCTGACATAGAAATCTGGTTTTCTCACCTTTCATCGTAATGGAAAGGTAGATTTATGACTGTAAATTTTGTTGAATTATACATCTTTTATTTTTGAAATGTCATCCATGACATATACTGAATTCTTCTCTATTTTGGGACTCTTTATTGAGAAGTGTTTTTTTACTTAGTGTTTTATTTTTGTTAGATATTAATATTTGTAGACTATTTTTTCTCTATTTTTTTCCTCCTGAGTTATCTCAAATAACTTTTCATTCATGCATTAGAAAAAGCTTACCAAGTCACTGAAAAAACAATCCAGCTGTGATTTTTACTAGGTGTTAAGACATTTTTTTCAGGGGAAAAAAAAAAAAATACTGTCTGTAGAGTTACCAGAAGCTTTAAATAATATTAAAGGGTACATTGTCATCTTAGTAGATTTTGTAGTGTTGATCTAGTTTTATAGTGTTGAAACATCTCTGGTTTGTCCTGGTGGATTACTCTCAACGTGATAGATTTTTTTTGCTATCATTTTAAAATAATTTCATCTCTCCCTGAAATTAGTTTACATTTTTATATGTATACATAGCTTTTTGTTGGGTTTTGGCTTGTCCTACTTTAATAGTATAATTTAGAAAGTTTTTATCTTCAAATAATGTAAATGCATTGAAAACTTTTTTTTTTGGTACTGGGAATCGAACTCACTTTGTTCTGTGCTGAAAATTTTCTTAGTTTTAAACCATACTTATTTTAAAATTAATTTTCTCACAGTTAGGCTTCTGTCTGTTTGACTTGGTTCACTCTTCTCACCTCCTACCCCCAAATTACAGATATCTGAAATAGTCGGAGAGTTATTAAGTATTTAAAGTGATATTGGCCTGTTGCTGCACTATGGATTGACAGACAATACATTAGAGCTCTGTAGATGTTGCTGTACAGTTTTCTACGAATGTATATTGCCAGCTATCCTGGTTCTGTGGTCTCTAGGATGCTTTTGTTTGTGTGGGAGTCTGCCATTCTCCATTACCTTGAGCTTTGCAGGCTTACGTTTTGACTTTCTCCTGTTGTTTTCGTCTTTGCTTTCATTCTTTGTCTTTCTTTCACGCTTCTTTTTCAGGGATAGTTTCTTTGTTGTATGTGGTATAATAGATCTTAAACTATTTCCTTTCTTATTCATATATTATGTGTTCTTCATCTTTTTAAAACTTATTTTTGTACTGTGAATTATTCTTAGAGTATCTTTCTATAGCTTGTATGTCCTGTCCTGTTTGAATGTTTCTCCTGTTCGAATAACAGCGAGTTTTCTGCCAGCACTGTTGGAAGAATAATGTGGGAAGGAGTGTGGTGACTGAGCCTGAGCTGTCTCGAATGCTTGAAGTGGCTGTGTACTCCGACCCTGGTTGTGTTTCAGCGTTGTTTCCTCCACATTTCATTTTTTTTGCTTTGAGGTAAAACAAGCTCTCAAAAGCTAAGAGAAAAATTCTCCTTTGAAGACTTTCATAATTTCCATGTCCCTGTGGATGTTGTGGGTAGTTCTGAGACCCTTCCTCGGCCTTCTCGCATCTCCCGAGCATCTTGGTGTTCTCAGTCATGCTTGCTCTTTGGTTGGGTGCGTCAGAGAAGTGCCTTGAACTACGAGAGCTGTGCGGTGTGCAGGCGAATGAAATGAACCCCTGGGCCTTCCCAGCTTGGTGCAAATTTCTCTTTGATAGGTGCTCTTCACAGTTTGTGCTTTGGTATTGTAACTTTGCTGCTTTTCTGTTGGGGAAGAGTAGGCTAGAAATGTCTTTGTTTTGGGTTTTTAACTAGATTTTTTTTCCCACAGCCTGTTTCATCTGTGAAACCAGAGCCTTGTAATAATGGTGAACCTTGTGCCAAAGACTTAGGAATTTGGGTGTAACGCTTCTACTAACCGTATGAACTTGGTACTACAAAAGAGTATGGAAGAAAATTTATTTTTCATTACGAGAATTTTTCTTTTTTTGCAGTAGTGGAGATTGAACTCAGGACCTTTGCACTGAAATTCCTAAATCTTCACCCTATTTTTTATTGCTTTTAAATTTTGAGATAGGGTCTTGCTAAGTTGTTCACACAGGGTTTGAATTTGTTTTCCTCCTGCCTCAGCCTCCCAGAGTGCTGGGATTAAATTTTTGAATAAGAATTTATTATTTATATAAAAATTAGACTTTTATAGTAGTAAGTTAGAACTCTAATTTCTAAAGTAATGTTAATGTGTCTTTTTAATTTAGGTAACATTTTACTTCATTTGTTAATGTATATAAAGACCTCAGTAGCAGTAACTTTTGAATGGGTTGTCATACAGTTTTGTTATATCATGCATTTATATTAATGAACTGGTAAAAGAGCGTATATATTTGAGGAGTAAAATTCTGGGATCATCTTTTAGTTTTCTCTTGTTATTTTTTTTTGCTACTTTAAACTTACCAAGGGAGGAGAAAATTATAAAGTGGCATAACATACTAAATTAAAATACATATAGCATAGTTTTAAAGGAAAATCTTGGCAGGCAAATGTTATATATGATTAAAATTTTATAAATAAATGTCCTAACTAGAATATAGTTTTTGACAGAGTGGACAGAGTATTATTGTGTGAAGCAAAATTTCATTCTTATGATTGCTAATCCAGATTTCTAACACTGGATGCATTTTGATTCTTTTAGAAAAATAGCACTGCTAAAAAAATAAGCCTTGAGAAAAAATGGTTGGTCTACAAAAAATTGTGTAATTTAACATTTTTTGCAGTTTGCAAAATTGGTGTTTCCATTGCCTTAGAAATAAATGTTTCTGATAAATGCTTACACTAATCAGGTCATTATGAGAATTGTGTTTAAAAGTGTTCCAGTCTGGAAAAATACACTTCACTACTGTACTGTATAACTGAGTTATAATTTTTTTCTCATATTACTGGGGAAGCCATGGATACTCCACTACTGAGCTATACCTCAGCCCTTTTTTAATGTTTTATTTCTGAGGTAGGGTCTTGCTAATAAGTTGCCCAAACTGCGCTTGAACTTTTGATTCTTCTGCCTCAACCAGCCAGAGTGTTGGGGTTAAAGACATGCACTACCATGTCTCACTTGAGGTTCCATTTTTGATAGTTTGCTTTAAGTAATATTTGTTTGCCCATACTGGTTGGGAATCTGTTATGCGTCATTTTACTTTCCGTTTAAATTTAAACTTTTACTTTTCAAGTAAAGCTTTTGTTTAGCAAATAAAGCCTAATTTTATATGGGGAGGTTATACTTACTCCTTTGTAGCAATTTTTTTTGTAGTGTTAGCAGTCAGTCTGTTTAACAGCCTGTACAGAATAAGCTTATACTGTGATTTGAATATATGTACAATATAGTGTTTATAACTGTGCTCAGGTACTAATTGTCATGGTAGGTTATTCCATAGTAGTCAGTAAATTAAAAAAAAAAAATAAAGCACAGCCACAGACACTTTCCACTAGATCATTATTTTCTTCTTACTGCGCTGTGCTCGTGTCTTCTTAGACATTGCCAGATTAACTAAATAGGAGAGGTGATGTAAGATTTTTATGAGAATGTGCAGCCTCCCCTTGTGTTTCTTCTCAAGTCAAATGTATTGAGATTTTTGTCCTTGTAAATAAATTCTGATTAATTTTAGAAATCTGTTATATAGATTATTAATATGAAGTATTATGAATAATTCTAAATGTATTTGAACATTTCAATAATGCACTTAAATATGTATTTCATTTTACTTCATCCTTTTTTGTAAGTTGTTAGTAGGCACATTTGACTGCAGTTTTTTTTTCTTTTTCTTTTTTGATTCCCCTTTAAAATATATCTTCTTTGAAAATTTTCACTAATATGTCCATTACTGAGTATTTTTATTCAAACGCTTAGATGAATTTTATACTTCTTGTACCGATAACGTTAGAGTTAATTGGCTTTCTGCTTAAAATTGTGTGGGTATTTTGAAAGGAAGTGGTTGATTTTAATGAAAAAACTTAAGCAGTTCAGAATGTTCTCAGATAGGTTTTAAGATTCTCTTTGTGTATACACCTACACTGGAAAAGTTGAAACACTAATTGCTTAACTTAAAAAATGATTTGCTTTAGCCTCTTAAGAGCAGATTACTTCTCCATGCATAGCTAGTAGCATGTATGGACTGTATAAAGGGTTCATGCATTTTCTTTTTACTTATCTTGGTTTTTTAACCTTGAAAATTGTATATTATATTTATTTTATTCTGAGGCAGTTACAAGTCTTTTTAATAAAAAGTATTTTGAATGCTTATTTTATGTTAAGCTTAGTGAGTACTTCAGCAAAGGTTAGAGTGGAGGGAGATGACAAGTGAGGTTCAGTTTAGCCAGCATTTATTGTATGCTGGCTAATGTAATACATACATTATTGTATGTATATTTTTAATCAGAAAAATATGGTAGGCATTGGGGACATAAAATTAAATTACAAAGTTTTCCATAGAGTTTTATAGGAGCCCCTCAGGAGTTGGGTCTCCCGATTTAATAGAAATACCAAATATAGCCAAGGGCCTTCACTCTGAACGCGTATTTGCTACTTTTTCTTGGCTATATGTAAATATTCTGTTCTGGGATTTGCTGCCTCTCAAGGGAAGACAGAGAAGTGAATTAATACCTGTATATTGAATGTCAGTGAGGTTTCAGGCTTTGTGTATATTTGGTAATTACAGGCTCTAAGGTAGGCGGAAAAATATGAGGCCTCATTCCATGTGGTTGAGAGGTAAAATTATATTTGAGCAGAATTCTTTGGGTCGCCAATACCTTTTCATTGTTGAATGTTACTTCTTGCCATAAAATTTTATTCTGTAATAATTTAACCTCACTTGGTATTTGATAATAAGTGTCCTAAAAATGAAATAGAATTCCTTATTTGAGAAACTAGCTTTTTTATTAGTGAGGTATTTAAATTTGTTTTGTTTCCTGCTAGTAATACTTTAAAAAGCTTATTTAAGATTTTTGTTGTTGGAGACAGGGTCTCACTATGTAGTTCAGGCTGGCCTGGACTCACTATGTATCCTACACTGGCCTCGAACCCTCGGCAATCCCCCTGCCTCAGCCTCCTATGTGCTGGCATTACAGGTGTGCACCACCACTCCAGGCTTAGCTTTTTAAAAGATTTGCATATTGAGCTCATTCATCTTATTTCCAATTTTTAGCTCAGTGGACAGTGCTGCTGACAGGATTTCCATGTACCAAGTAGGCCTTTTATTTCTAAGAAATAGATCCCTCGTAATGGGTGGAAGGAGGTACTGTGTTGCTTTCTTTCAGTAGACATGGCTTTTGTTTTAGGAAAAGTATTATGGTTCATTCCTTATTCTTAGTAAATATCAGTACTTTTCTTGACTGTGAACAGTATGAGAAGTAAATGTTTATGTCTCATTGTTAATTTGCATTTCCATGACCACTAGTGAAGTGTTGAGTAATTTTTTTTACGTATTCATCATTTGACTGTTGTCTGTGAATAGCTAGTTGTATCTGTTGCCAAATTTTTTGTTTTTGTTTTTTTTCTGGTACTGGGAATCGAACTCATGCCTTGGCGCTTGCCAGGCAGGCACTGTGCCACTGAGCTAAATGCCCAGCCCCCGTTGCCAAATTTTAAAACATTGAGCCATTTATAATAGTTTCTCTAGTCCTTTAATTTTCTTACGATTTTTCTGTAAGAAAATTTAAAACTTCTTTGTTGTTATTTTTGCAGTACAGTTGCAATTACAGTGCTGTTGAATTTTGGGCCTTGCAAATGCTAAGCAAGCACTCTAGCCCTTCTTAAATTGTATTTGGAGACAGGGTCTAGCTAAGTCACCCAGGTTGGCCTAAACTTGTGATCCTCCTATGTCAGCCTCCTGAATAGCTAGACTACAGGCGTGCATCACCATACTTGGTTCAAAATTTAGAACTTTTAATTCACTGTCTGTTTTTATTTGCTAGTTTTTGGTCTTGGATTAAGAAACAAGAAACCTCAGTCTGTAAATTGTACATACGCTAAATTTTCTTTTGAGAAAATTATTGTTAATATTTTTAAATATTAAGTTTAATTTCTCTAGAATTTATTTTTGTGGAGAATATAAAGAGGGCAGAACTGTTTCTTCTAGAGTTTCATTAGACTTTTAAGAATGCATCAGGCTGGGCACGGAGGTGCGCACGTGTTATCCCAGCACTCGGGAGGCTGAAGTGGGAGGATCCCTGTGAATTCGAGGCCAGCCTGGGTTACATAGTGAGTTCAAGATCAGCCTCAACTATATAGTGAGACGCTATCTCAAAAAAAAAAAAAAAAGCATCAGCATGTGTGCTGTGACTGGTAGTGTGTGATAAAGTGCAAGGAGATGGTAGCTCGATAAGATGGTAGATCAATAACTTCCTGCTACCTAGCTCTGCCATTTGCTTTTGTATGACTTTGATATGTTATTGGATTTCTCTGAGACTTGGTTTCTCTTTTAAAATGGTGACATTGTAATCTGATATTACCTAGTGTAATACGTAATAATGTCTAGTGTCTAGATAATATTAGTTGGTGTAATAATGGTTTATTCTTTAACTCAGCAGCATCTACTGTAGAGTAACCCTTAACATAATATTAATTTCTCTTTCCTTCATTTTAGTAATTGTTTCAAAATCCATTACATTTATTAATATAGAGTTATTTCTGGATATTGGTACTATTACCAGTTTTATTAAACTGTCTAGGCTTGACTCTTGACCAAAATATATAAATAAATGGTGGCATTTAAATGTAGTGTATTTTACCTAGAGATGTGCAAGTGGCCTATTATATATTTTTTTAAAACTTAAATTTGTTTAGGATTTTTCTAGTAGCCTTTGTTTATCATTCAGGTCGTTTCTGGAAAATGCCCAAGTCAGGGCTAGGGATGTAGCTCAGTGACGGGGGATTACCCAGCATGTGTGAGGCCCTGGAGTTAGTCACTGTCTCGGTGGTGGGTGAGAGGGACTAGGTTGAAATAAGGATTAGGTTGAGTTTGTGTAGGCCTCGATATATAAATTTTATTGCCATTAAAAACAGCATAAGTGACACCTAAAGAGAATATTAGTGAAATTCAATTTCTTAAAAGTTTCGTTAACACTGTAACTGTTATTTATCATGTATTGCTAGTTGGAACCCTTTCTTGAGGTTTTCAGCAAGGTTCTTATAGTCCTTTTTTCTGATTTTCAGCACTGTGTACTGTGAGATTTTTATTTCTCATAGGGCTTTCCCTCTATCTTAAATATTCAGTATTTTTTCTGATTTTATGACCAGAAGTTGTTGATTCTCATTCCCAGCAGTGACTTAGAAGGGCATGACTACTGAGGTTAGACTACTTGGATTTAGATTCTAGTGGAACAAACTACTAGCTATGGTGAGGTTTAAGCAAATTAACACTGTACCAATTTCCTTATTTGTAAAAGTAGGATAATACTTCTTTTTCTTAGGATAACTATGATGTTAAAGGAGCTCATATCTGTTAAGCCATTATAGCATTTTTTTGGCATAAAAGAGGAGCTCATTAAAGTTGGATTATTCTGCATCATTGAGGAGGTATTTCTCAAATATGCCTCTACCCTTTGCCCAAACTAATACTTTGTTTAAGCTTGTAATAGAAAGGATTAACAGAAGCAAATAATGGGGGGGCTATGCGTGAGATCTGGTTTACAATAAGTTAAACACAGTGATGAAGAACACCACTGTATTTGCCCCTTGTTTATCTTAAAGGGTTTGTAATGTTCCCTTCCATAAAGTATAAAAGGCTTTATTTTTTAGGCTTATTTCTGATCTAACAACATTTTCAAAGATAGTAGTAATTACAAATAAAATATAAATGGTGTCTTTAAAAAGAAAATTACTAGTACCATAATATTGTCTTTATTCCCTAACCGTTGAAGTGGTAGGAATTCTTGCTGCTATATAATGGTCATAATATTATACTTTGTGTATTAGGTTTGTAGTTTTGTGTCAGATTTATAATTCAGTCTCTTACTGGTTGAAATGTCTTAATTTACTCTTTTTAATTTTTAAAAATTGCTGATTCGGTGATGCATACATAACATTGAAATCTGGTTCCATTAACGTTTTTCCTTCTGTGTGATGGGAGGTGGGTACTGCATGATGGATTTTATGAGTAATTTATGCTATCTGGGTGTATTAAAGTGAACAATTTATACTGGATAAATCACAGTCAGGGCAACTGTATTATAAAGGAAGTGGTTTATTCTTAGTAACTTAGTTTATCAGTGTGAATGTAAGTAGAATTTTTTTTGAAACTACAATTCTTTTTGTAACTAGAATTTTAATGCTTACTTACATTCCGTGAAATGAGTTCTTATTTGAAATTTTTTCATTGAAAATTTATCACTAATTTCTGTGAAATTTGAAAATCTTAATAGCATATTGAAATCCATTTATAGGAAAAATGATTAAGGGCAAAAGGTATACTTACCTGGAAAACCCCTCTTCATTTTTCAATCTTTGATATTTTTTAAACTCAAGATGTTTTGATCTGAATGACTAGATTGTGAATTTGTTTCACATTAAACTGTTCTATTGTGAATTTATAAATTTAACTTTTTTGAAATATTTCAAGTCACTCTTATGCAATGTCAAAGTAATACGTTATTAATTTAGAAAAAGGGGAAAAATTCATGATTTTTCTTACTGAAAACAGTTATTTACTATATTTTCTTTCAGATTTTTTTCCTATTTTTATCTTTTATGTTAAGATCATAATGTACATATAATTTTATATTGTTTGTTTTCTTTTTATTATATGTACATATAGGTATGAGCGAATATGTGTATATATACATTCAGTTATATATATATAGCATGTTTTAAAATACAGAATTATTTATATAACAGTTAAGTTGTATATAACACGTTTTAAAATACAGAATCAATTTTTGGATTACAATTTGATTGAATACTTTCAAAGCATAGATTAAAAATTATAAAAGCATTTTTTTTTTTTTGTTTTTTTGAGACAGGGTCTCACTATGCAGTTCAGGCCGGCCTTGAGCTCACTTTGTAGCCCAGGTTGATCTCAAACTCTCAATGATCCCCCTGCCTCAGCCTCCTGAGTGCTGGGATTACAAGTGTGTGCCACCATGCCTGGCAAAGCATTTTTAATTTAAAGCAGAAACTAGTATTCTATATTACTATTTGACATCTTTATATATACTGTTATTTTCCCCTTTCAGTCTTCCCTTTTTAAATTTCTTTTTTTACAGTGCTAAGGATCAAACCCAAGGCTTATGAATGTTGGTCAAAGGCTCTGAGCTATGCTAACAGCCCCTACTCAAACTTAAAATAGGTTAATGCTAAAAGTTTACTTTTTAAAATTATCCCTTGTTATCTCGTAATACTTCTCTCATTTAGTTGTGGATTTTGTGTGAAGGAAAACAAAATCTTTATTTTCTTTGGGTTTAAGAAAGTTACTTCCTAGACAAAAGTTTTCATTATGTGCGGGTATTCTATATATTATGTTGATGGTATTATTAAGATGTTCAGACATTTTGCACTTGCGTAGTGTTGAGCTTAATGGCCTGTGTAAGTATGGGAATGTGGAAAAGAGATATTTTCACTGGATAGATGAAGTAGTTATTTTTAAAAGTAAGATAGAGCACAAATCTTAAAAGGTCATCTGAAGTAATTTGCTGGCTTGAGCAGGTCTTCAGATAACCCTTAATTATGAATCTGAAACCAGTCAACAAGGGATGTGTTTATAATTTGCAAAGAATGTTAAACTGGTATAGAGGTTGTTTAAAGCCTCACCTTTTCATCTTTAAAATCAGTTTCATGGCAGATAAATATTCTTAATCTTTTTTTTTCCTGTCCTGTGACATCTAAGAGATACAATATTTGTCAACATCAGTGTCTTCCAGTGTTAGTAATTTTCAAAGGAGAAAGAGTAAGGATGTCCTTTTTTTTTAATCTGCCTGTTCCTGCCGAGATGACAATCACTAGATTAGGAAATACGCATTTTTTCTATATGTAGTTACATAATTTTATTAAATATTTGAATGCCTAAATGTATCGGGCACTGGACTAGATGTTGCAGAAAAATGTAAAAATACAGTGTTCTGGAGCTCAGAACATTGACTGGAGAGAAAGGCAATACTATAGTATTATATAATATAGAAAACAGTATACCCTACCTGAGGATAAACATCAAAAACCTTGATATTCAAAGCATATCATTTTGGTCTGGAGCTAGTATTTTTAGCAATTTGCGATTGTTACATATGCTGTGATATATGCTTTGACCCTTTCCCACCTCTTAAAAATCAGCATAAGCAGAAGACAGTGCCCAGGTGTTTATTACTAGAGGAAGAAAAGCTTCCAGTTTTCCACTGGAAATTAAAATTCTGTCAAAACTTTTCCTTTGTTAAGCAGATAATGATATGTTAAGGTATAACCATGTCCAGTATATTCTTAGGAGATTTTGAAATACAAACATTAAATCTAATCAAAATAATTAAGTGATAACTCTTACAGGTAGCTGAGTAGATTTAATTATGAGTACCTTCACTGAACTTGAAGAATCCGATCTAGACAAAGCATTTTCGTTCTCTCCTTTATTTGACTGGCAGTGTTTTGCATACGGTGAGCTGGGCTTAGTCACCTTGGGCGCACTACTTGCCTCTGTCCTAGGCGGTGCGGCCAGAAGACGCAGGGACGTGGAAAGGAGAGGATGCCTTGGAAGCAGCTTGGAGAAAACAAGAGCGAAAGTTCATTAATCATCTATATGATCTTAGCAGTGTACTTAAAATTTCACCTCTAAGATGATGGACTGGATCAAATCACCTCTAAAAATATGGCCCCCAAATTGCATGATGTAGAGTCTTAATTCCATGCAGGGACTTCACAGGGGAGGAGAGTACTTATTTTCTGATTTCTTTATTACTAGTTTCTTCGTTGGCTGCCTTTTCTCCCTTCATTTTCTGCAAGCAGTCTAGATCTGAGTTCAAGTGTTTTAATGGCTTTCACATATCTGCTGTTCTGTAAACCTGATTTTCTTGCTGTTTTCTGTGGACCTAGTCCATATGTCCTAAAGGATCTCAGATCCTCAGTGAATGTGTCTGTATTCATTAACAGCACCTGGATTAGCGTTTTAGAAGTCATTTGAGTTGCTGTTTTTTTAAACATTTCTAACATTTAAATATAACCATGTTCTATTAGTGTATTTCCTCTCATGCTTGTTTCATTTCCTATGATTTCCTGCAGAATTCTCTGAATTTCCCTGTTTATTGTTTTTCTGTCTTGAGTTTGATTGCATGTCTGAGCATGCCACCTGAAGAGTGTTACTCATCTTTGTGTCCTCTGTGTAACAGCATATTATAGTTTAACTTGAAAAGTTACAGACTTGCCGTAGTGTTCACACAGTGTTTCATAAAACAAAAGAGTTCTGTGGCCTGCTGTAATTCTGGAGTGAATGCAAGATCCTGTAAGAGAAGCAAGATCCTGACCAGCAGACTTAGTTCCCTGCAAGACTTTTGCATTTTTATACTTTTTAATGGCACCACTATCTACCCTTTCTTCCTGGGCAGAAATTCTCTGGACTGTCCTTCTTTCCTCCTACATTCATTCAAGTTTTAAAGGTACCAGATTTTATCTTTTAACACCTTTTCCTCCCCCACCCCATGAAATCCACCACTCTCGCATGCACACAGTAGGCAAGTGTTCTCACCCTGCAGGTCTTATAATCCTTTTTTGTTATTACCTTTCTTCCCTCCATTGTTCTTATTTTAGGTTAATCCTATAATTTCTTAATGTATTTGTATAACAGTCTTCTAAATGCGCTCCCTTCAAACTTGCCTCTTCGAGGGCTGGGGATATAGCTCAGTGATGCAGCACCTGCCTGGCAAAAGCGTGAGGTTATGAGTTTGATTCTTGGTACCAAAAAAAAAAAAAAAAAAAAAGACCTCTTCAATCCTTTTTTTATTCTGTGGCTAAAGTGTACAATATAATTCACTGAGTCTTTATATTACAAAATCAAGTGCTCTAAATGTTATACACGGCCCTGAATGAGTTTCCTGCTTTGCGAAGTGTTACCACTTGCTCTCCTGCCCTGTATCCCAGTGTCATGCTCCCTCATCCTGATCCCCTTTTCCTTTTTTTTCCTCCCAGATTTATTAGGAATCTTTTGAAGCACCCTTCCCCTGGTTCTTCTAATATGGGTGGATTAGTACCTTTCCTGTGGCCTTCCTTCATTGCAGTTTGCATTGTAATAGGAAAACACTTACGTGGCAGCCCTTTCAGACTTGAATTCCTTTTAGGATCAGAATCATGTCTTTTTCTTTGATCTGTTTATCCCAGAACCTCGCACAGTGTTGAAACTAATGGTGTCTAGGGGTTCCCTGTTATCAAATGAGGAAAGAGAAGGAAGTTGATATTTTGGTGAGGTCAAAGACCCACAGATTCTGGCTTTCTGATGGTGGTGTGAAAATTACTCATATGCTTGAAGTTTCTCTGAGCACTTTATATAGGTTAACTCATTGAACTCACCAAGCATCTTGATTAGTAGTTACTGCTATTTTACAGGTGATAAAATAGGTTCAGAGAAAAGTTAGATTCACTTGAGGCCGTGTAGTGGAAAGGCCTGGCTTCAAACTCAGTATGTGGTGGCAGACTCGGTATCTTACTTACTTTGCCAACCTCTGAGTGACTGGTGAGTTGGAGGCTTTTGACATGAAGTGGTTGTTAGGGTTCCCCTGGGGGAGCATGGAAGTATGTAAACTTACCAGTTACACAGGGGAAACAATTCTGTGGTCTTTACCTCTTAGGCTCAGTAAATCTTTGTGGAAATGAATCCAAGAATCTTCGTACGGTGTTGAAGCTGGCCTTTGTGGTTCTTGCATTGTTGAGAAGTCTTTGTTCCCTTGTGCTATTAATAAAATTTTCCTACTATAAAAGTAAAACTTAATTTTCATGAGAGTAGTGGTGTTTGGATAGTACATAGAAATTTCATGACCCATAGCCATGCACACAGAAAACAGTCTATATTTGGGAATAGCAAGGAAGAGATGTCTCTTAAAAGGTAAGTTGGGGTCATATTGCAAAGAAGGATGTATAGCAGAATTTTTTTGTATTTTTTTATATAAAGCATGATATATTTTAGGTGAATGGGGTATTGATGAAAAGTGTTGTGGGCAGAGGTAGAACATAGTTTGTTGAACTAGAGATCAAAAGCTGAGTGGCACCAGATTCAACACTGCAGATATGTGGGTCTAAAGACAAATTTGAGAAATATTTCTGAAAATAAGTTAATAGAACTAGTAGAAAATATTTGAGAAGAAAAGTTAGAAGTAATTTTGCTATTTCAAGCTTAGCTGGATCTAAACTAAAAGGATTGCTGATTTTGTGGGCAAAAGGATCAGTTGGAGGTGATGTATGTATTTGAAATGATAGTTTTATGTAATATATAGTATATTTAATTCCTTTGCTAATTATGTATAAAAGCAGTAGTTTTCAACTAGAGCTGGTTTTGCTTCATCATGGACATTTATCAATAGCTAGAGACATTTTTGGGATACTGCTAAAAATCCCACAATGCAGAGCCCTGCCCTTCACAACAGTGAATTATCCCATGCAAAATGTCAGCAGTGCCAAAAATCCTTCAGAAAATGTGATGAGTGCAGGCTAGATTTTATCATGAAATTTTTATCTGGTAAGAGGAGAATATGTTCAAAGAAGTTACATCTATAGTATTCCCTTTTTTTATTCCTTTAGAAATTTATGAGAACAGTGAAAGTTACCTATTTCTTATGGTATACATCCACTTTCTTTTGCTGCTACAAATCACTACAGTAAATAATCTTGTTCATTTTATTGTGGTACAGTAGTGTTAATATTTGTATAAACCACATTTCTCAGAAGTGTAGTGTACATAGCAAAATTTTGATTGTATCAACTTTTCTTTTTGCCCACGTGTACCAGGCTGCGCTCTTGCCAGCTGTGACAAACAGCACTTTTCACCTCCTTCACCTTGGCTACACTAGATGCTCATAAAACAGAAATACTTAGGTATCTCTGTTTTCCTCCTTCCACCTGCTTCTTTATTTATTCTTTCTCTTCCCTGCTTCTGCCATACTTTCTTTGACTTATGTTTGTTGACCTGATCTATTTATTGCTTGCATTAATTCGTTTGTTTGTTTATTTATTTTAGTATGAGGTCAGACCCAGGGCCTTGTCTACACTGGGCTAGCACTCTGCCACTAAGTAGTTCTCCACCTATTTTTCTTTTTGTGAGTCCACTCTTCCCCTTACTAGTGTATAGGAACTCTACTGGATTTATTAGCCACTTGTATTTATTTTCACTGCATTAGTTTTTTTGTTTTGGGCTTTTGCTTGTGCTGTCTTTAATCAGGGAGAAATTTTTAATGTCAGATTTGTCAGTTTTCCATAGCTGAAGATTATAAATGTATTTCTATGCTGCTTTTTTAACTATACCTTTAATCAATAAGGAATTTATATGAGGTACACGTATGTTTTCTTTAAATGAATTGCCATTATTTCCAGTACAGAAGGTTGAAAAACTCATCCTTTTCCAACTGCTATGAAACACTTCTGCATATGCTAAATTTCTCTTTGAGTATATATAATGTATATATTTTGATTATTGTATATCTTATGTATGCAATTCATATTACTACCTGTATAACAGATGTAAATGTATTCCTAATAATTGGTACACTTTTTAAAGATGCTCTATTCTAATTTATTGAGCTCTTTTTGTGCCATTACCAGGTTTTAATTTGTTCCAGCTTTGCAGGGGTCTTAATATCTGGTAGTTCAGGCCCCACTGTTATTCTTAATTTAAAATTTTATTGGGGCCTGGGGATACAGCTCAGTGGCATAAGCACGTGCCGGGCAAGCACAAGGTTGTGAGTTTGATCCCTGGTACTGCAAAAAAAAGAAAAAATTAAAATTTTGGTGGTCATTTTCTCACATTTATACTCCAAAAGAACTGTCTCATTGGATTTATATTACCAGGTCATTGTCTTTTTGTTATGTCCTCTCAAAACTTTTTAAAATGACATTTGACAAATTGATAACACCAGATTTTCAAGCCATATTGTGAACATGAACTTGCTGACTGCATACTTCAGCAAATAATTTTGATTTTTCTTCCAAGGATGATATTATAAGGACAATGATAGGTAATTCTGTAGAATAAAACCTGACTTTTTAAAGTTTTGTTTGAGACTGTTTTTTAATACTTCAGAAATGTAATGTGTGTGAGTAGGTGGTACATTATGCAGATGGGAAAAACTGTCTTTGGAATACTGTATAAAGAAAATTTCTTTTGGCAGATCCTTAGGTTTCTAGCCATACTAGTTTAATTACAGTTGATGGGACTGGGGATGTGGCTTAGTGGTAGAGCTCTTGCCTTGCATGCACAAGGCTCTAGGTTCAGGTGAAAGTACCACCCACCCAGATATACTTGTGTGCGTGCACACACACACACACACACACACACACACACTGGTTACTCCTGGGTAGAAAGTATCTGTAGAATAGAAATGGATCTTAAGGTTCAGAAATTACAGTCTGGTAAGACATGGCAACATTTTGTGGAGAAATCACCATTATCACATGTAAGTTTCCATGGTTTTTCTTATGTAATCTTAAATTGGGCATCCTTATTACTGAACATAATAAGATAATTTAGTAATTATCTTTCTTGAGAATATGAAATACTGCATGTATTATTTTCTGTTTATTAAATGAGAAAATATTTGAACAAAGGTCTACAAGAGATCTTTTTTTCAAAGGCCTTTTATTAGAAGCCTCAGTTACATAGTCTTCAGAAGTTTTTTCATCATTGCTTAGTCTTAGAATTTTTATCCTGTTGATCCCTAAATTTGCTTTTTCTCATTTATTTTTCCTTCCTCTTTGTTTACTTTACAGTCAGATCACATTTTGCTTGTTAAGTCTTTCATAATTACTCAGATACATATTTGGAATTTCTCTTGTCTCTGTACTCATCTCTTCAGCTTGTCTGAGAATAGCATATAAGCTCTTTGAGAATAGCTGCTGTGGGACTTACACCTTTAAAAAAATCTGGCTGTGTCGCAGGCCAAGGTTATATGTCTCTGGCAGATCAACTCTAAACATCTGCATAGTTATTGTGAAGGTAGAGACACGAGAAGCTCCTGGGAGGAGAGCACAGACAGTGCCAATAGCAGGTGCCAGGTTGGCTTCGAGAATTCACATCGCCAAACGGTAGGATGTGGTTGGTGTTACGTGCAGAAACTAGGGAAAGACTGACTTGAGGTTAGTGCTTGAAGAAGGTCTTGGATAACTTGTTACGACAAAGGTGAATTTAAACCCACAGGTGTTAATAGTTTGTATTTAGTGAATGCTTATTATAGGTAGAGCACTGTGACACGTGCAGAGGATTGTGTAAATGTGCCTAAGGTACTTCCTGTCTGTCAAGAGCATGCAGTCTCATACTTAATGTGCTTAAAGACACAGGGTGTGAGGCAGAAGGAAGTACATCATGTGGACATGCAGGCAGAGGATTTCATGAAACTCAGCAAGAGTCAGTTACGCTGGAGTGATTTAGCTTTGCATCCTTTACAAAGGAGTATGTATTGGAAAAGCTCTTCAGGACAAAAGACCTTAATCATTTCATGCTCGAAAGAAAACCTAGACCCTTCTAATTGGCTGTTAGCCCCGAAAAGGAAGCAGTGGCGCTCTGGAGGAAGCAGCTCAGCAGTGGGTAGCCACTGGGGACAGAGGGCGGGAGTTTCTAATTATGCTTTGCTTCAGAGATTACTGAAGTATGAGAAATGTAAATTGGCCAGGCAGGTAGGGAATCTGGTGTGGGTGCAGGCCCTGACATTAAGGTGAAATTGTGTCAATTCTTTGTTTCTTGTTTGTTTATAAAACAAGAACACTGGACTTACCATTTGGAAGTGCTTATTTCTGTCTGATGAAGAATCTTAACAGAGAAGCAGTTCTCTCTTACGTTAGAAACTGAACAGTAGTCATTAATATATGAATCTTCAGAATGCATATCTTTCAGGTGACCATGATTTGATGGGTAGATTTTGCTTGGTTTTGAGGAAGACACTGATTTGGAGTGGCACATACTTCTTTTACCTCAGTGGCCTGTTTTACTGATGGACATTTCAGTAGTTTGAGAGTTGTAGGTATCTGCCTTGACAGACCCAGAAATCACTGGATTCATTATAAGAAGTGGAAACTTTATGTCACATAAAATTTGAGAGGAGAGGTGGGGTATGGTGCAAGCACGAGGCTCTAGGTTTGATCTCAAGCACTGCCAACTTCACCAAAAACAACCCCAAATACAAAACCTTCAGAGAAAACTGAAGTTAGTGAAATGAACTGCTGTAAGGTAACAGCTAGTCTGTGGCAGGACAGGGACCTGAACCCAGGCTTCCTATTTCCATCCAGTACTCATTTCCTGCTGCCATATTTTGGGACTTACTGAAAGCAGTACTCAGTTTGTTAGAACTGTTATTATTGTACTAAATGAATTTCCTTTTGGTTGAAAAGAATGAGAGAACATAGTAAACATTTTGCATTTTCTAATATGTATTTGAATGCTTGCATTGTATCTCTTACTGATTCCTGACTGGTTGGTTTAGTTCATTTCTATTGACCTGTGTCAATAGAGTTTACCGTCCAGCATCATGCTAGTTTGAGGGTGACTTTGTAATGTGGTTGGATGAGTGGCAGTATATCACACTGCTCTGAACAGTAGCTCAGTGGATAACTTAGTGAATGGAGGTTTTTATCTTTGCCCGTGGGTAATATTATGAATATAAATTAATGTGCTTTCAAAATAATCTGAGTCTTAAAGGGAGAATTCTAGAATTGGACTTACTGACCTCTTTGAAATAGCATGCAGAATTTTATGTGTATGGTACATTTTTCTGTCAAGAATGTCCTATAGTTTTTGTTAGATTTTTAAAGGGATACTAGATCTAAAAAAAACAAAAAAAGTAATCAGATCCATAATACTGGTCTCTTTCTGTCTGCTTTCACTTAATCAAATTTTTGAAGTGGTACATCTAGTGTTTGAGGTCCTATAGATTGTAAGAATCACCAAAAAGTAATGTATCTTTCTCATTCTCCAGAAGTATTGCAAGATCACACTGATGTTTCTCTGTGCTTAGAGACCTTTTATGTCACTGCATGAGCCACTTACTTTTAAAAAAGTCACAATTTCAGTATTTCAATTTACTAACTGTGTAACTGGGATAAGAAAATTTTTAAGGAATGTGGTTGGAAGATATTAAAAATGAAGCTTAATGGGACATTGGAATCTGTCCCGTAGAGCCTGGATAGAGACATTTTTATGCTTTATATTGTCCCTCTTTTTTGCACGCTCTTAGGGCAGAAGCCAAAATCCATATCTTCTTTTCTCGTTTTACTTAGGTGTCTCCTTCCTCCGTGACTACCCACCTGCACACACAGCACCACCACCATCACACTGTCATAGTGGCCGAAGTATCCTCCTTTCTTGTCTCACTCCTCCTTACCTTTGCTACAGCCCTAGGAACTACGTTTTTTTCCCATGGAAAGCCAACCCTTCTGTAATTCTTAATGTTTTGCTAGTGCTTTTCCACTTCCTTATTTTACTGCATGTGTAGTCTTTTAAACCTCATGGCCTAGAAAATCAACTTTATTTTTTTTGCTGCCTTTATAACACCATTATTTTTCATCCTTTTTTTTTCCGTTAGTCTCTGCTCCGTTGAAGTTCTTTTTCGTGAATCAGGTTTTTATTAGTTCTTTTGCCGTTATCTGCTGAACAGCCTCATGACTACTCTTGGTTATTCATCAAAGACTGAAGCCTCTGGCGGTTTTCTTTTCCACCAGAGCTCTTTGTGATCATCACTTACTCTAGACTAGAACATCTGTATGGAAAAGCAGCAAGTCCAGCTGAAACGTGGACTTGCAGTTCCTCCTGTACCTCATTTGCAGTAATTCACAATAATTTCCTCTCCTTCAGGTGATACCTAATTCCCACATCCCATTCTGACCACAACTCCTTCTAATTGTGCATCTTGTACCGTGACCTTATCCTGACCTATATGAGGGTGATTGAAACATACAGGAATGTTTAAATTTTAAAAAAATTATTGCAGTAAAAAGCACATTGCCATGAATCTCCCTCAAAATATGCCCTCTGGCTTTGAACACACTTACCCCATCACTCTCGCCACTTTCTGAAGCAGTTGTGGAAATCCTCTTTTATATTTTACTTGAGCTGTCATGGCTGCCTCAGTGTCCTAAATCTATTTGCAACATTTATCTTTCATGGTCATTCTGACTCTGGGGAAGAGCCAGAAGTCACACGATGCCACATCCAGTGAATAAAGTGGGTGATGGCGCACTGTAAAAGAGCCCGCCTTTCTGTCGGATGGCACTGTGGCAGCGTTCACATGAGGTGTATTTCTTAATCACTTTATAAAGATGAAAGATTTTCAGAACTGCCGCAGAAAGTAGCAAGAAAGATGGGGTAAGTCTTTGAAGCAAAAGGGAGTGTTGTGAGTGTGATTAATGGCAGTGTAGCTTTTACTATAATTTTAAAAATTTAAACATTTACTGTATAGTTACATCATTCCTTCTAGATCCTTCTGCTTTCTCTTAGTGCATCAGTGTTCTTTGATGATTTTGTTTACCTAGCTTAGATTTCATAATCTTTAGCAATCTCAGTACTTTTTTTGGTGGAGGGGTGGTCATTTGCGACAGGGTTTTGCTATGTAGTTCAGGCTGGCTTTAAACTCACTGTGTAGCCCAGGCTGTTCCCAAACTCATGGTGATCCTCCTGCCTCAGCACTCAGGTACTGGGATCACAGACAAATGCCATCATGCCCAATGCAGTACTTTTTTCCAGGGGAAGGCAGTATCTCCACCACCTTGTTACTTTCTCCTTACATCTGTTGGGTGGAACCTTAACCTAGCATGAAACAGTTAATGCCTTTTCCTGAATGGCTGAATATGGCTAGGGAAAAGTCACACAGAAACACAGGTTGATTCTACTATAAATTCATTATCACAAAATTTAAATGGGACTTCAGAACAGTATTACACTTTGTCTTAATTTTAAATGTTTAACCCCTTTGTACGGTAATTATTGGAAAACATATTTACTTCTCAAATCTTTTTACTTTTCTCATTCATTCTGTCTTAACAGGTAACTAATTGCTATATTAAGGAGAAAATAAAAGCCATCCATTCAGAATTATCATCTTTGAACTTTTAAATCTATTTTCTTTTGTATAAAAGAGCGTTTTCTCAACCATAGTTTAGTTTCTACTGCCTCAGAAACATTAAAATATTAATGATCTCTTCCTAATATATTCAACCAGTCCATCTCAACTTTATCTTCTCCATTAGCTTGGTTCCACATCTCCCTCTACTGTCAGTCTGCCACAGTCTTCCCTTTCCAGACAGACATCTAAAACCCCTGGCACCAGATTTGATTCAGAATTTCAGAATCTTTGGGTTTAGAAAAGCATTAACATTATATACCAGTGATGGCTAACCTTTCACCGACCGAGGGCCCAAGCTGCAACCCACAACCCATTTATTTATCACAAAGTGCCAACACTACCCCATGTGCACTGGTGTCTGATGCTAGGCTGCTGGGGCGATGCAGGATGACTTGGTTCATGTGGCGACAGGGCTCTGTGTGGCCGCTGTGGCATATGTGCCATAGGTTCACCACCACTGTTAGGTACCATTTGTGGTGTAATAATCTCTGTGGGTTGTGGAGCAACATCCTATAATCAGACACGTTATTTCTGCCCTGAAATGTACGGGTGTTCACTTTCAATGGGATGGGTAAGGATCATAGATAAATACCCTCCTGTCAGTTCATGTCAGATTCCCATTGAGGTATTTAAAAAATACTTCAGTGCTTTTGGACATTGAACTTACAGATAAGAGGTGGTGGACATACACTTCTGCTTCTGTTTCCCAACTTCTTCTTCTTCTTTTTTTTTTTTTTTTGTAACCTATGCTGGCTTTTATTTCCCCTACTTTTCCCAGATGCCTTTTGCTAGCTGTACTAGTGGCATTTATTTAATGTGATCGTTTCACTAGTGGATATCTTCATCCTCATCTCACTTGACTGACAGCTTCAGATTCTGGAGATGCCAGCTCATCACACACACTCTTCTTTAGCTTCCTTGGCACCAGCCCCTGCTGGCCATCCTTCACCTTCGTGCAGGTGTGTTGTCATCTGTCTTGTGCTTGCTTGTTGGCATTTCTCTAAGGCTTTGTCTTTGGACCACTTTCAGTTTTTCCTCTATTGTTTATCCCTTGGTGGTCATGATTTATGTCTTGAAGTACCAGTTATATGCTCAAGAATACATGCTTCAGCTCAGACCTCCCCCGCAAGCTTGACCAATCTGCTAAACAGCCTACTTGACCTTCCTTTTAGAGTTCTTAAGTGATCTGGATTCCCGATGTATTCTAATCGCATTATTTTTCCACTTACAAACTGGCTTTCAGGTATTACTCACTTGTTTTATTCTCTCCATTCTCTTTCTTCTTCCTACCACTTGCTTAGCTAATTTTGGTGGTGTCCACTTCCGTGGAGCAAAGGTTAGGACCTTTGGTATGGTATAAAGGTCCTGCATGGTTGGCCCTGCCCACCTCCCCTGCTTCAGTTTGCTCCCTTCAGTTTTTTTTTTGCTGTACCAGCGATCAAACTCACGACCTTGTGCTTGCCAGGCAGGCACTTACGCCACTGAGCTATATATCCCCAGCCCCCTTCAGTTTTGTCTTGCTCTGAACAGCTTTACTTTCTCCCACAGAGGGCCATAATGGAAGCTACTCTATCTGGAATGCTTTTCCAATGCTAGTCAGTTTCTACTTCATTATTACATCTTAGTTCCAATTCTCACTTTCCTAGAGAAGCCTTTAATTCATGTACCCTATCATCAGATACCATATATGAATTCTTTCATAGATTTAGTTTTATGTTTGTTCATCATTGAATGTATTCTTCCCACTAGACTGTAAGTTAAACATAAGCATTACATGTGTCCTGGTTCACCATTGAATCTAGCATATCACCTGTTAATCCTAACTTCTGCATGAATTCTATAAATTAACTTGTCTTTCCTTTTTATTTACTAATTTCTTTCTGTGTATTTATCAATGGAGCACAGGCAGTTTCCATAGTTTTATATGGATCCAATCACGATGGACTTTTTGACAATTATGAAGAAACATTTTTAAAAATTCAGAGAATTACGTGTATTGTGACCTAATTCATAAATTCTTACATTAGCTCATCATTTATTCCTTATGCTTTTAATGCATTTTGCTAGCCTGCCCTCTTCCCCTGTATTCTTTGAGGTTATCAAATATGCTACCAAATCTAGTGTTATATGTAAGTAAGATATATGCAGGTTCTAGCAAAATTAGGCTGACTCTCACCTTTTTTACTAGTTTATAAATTTCACAGGATTATAAATAGTTTAGCCATCTGCTAACTAACCAGACAGTTTTAGTATTATGAAAAGGTGTGGTGGGACAGGGAGATAGAGGGTCTAGGTATAATGTTAGAACAGGCTCTTTGCTGAAACCACTTTGAGACCTCTTAATAGTGAAACTTAACAGTCAGTTCAAAATTAAGAAGCGATTTGGCGGAGGTTAAGCATAAGGTGAGTCCTGACAATAGGGAGTTTCCCAGAAGATGATAAAGTTCCTTTTAGCATTTATAGCTCACTGAATTTTTAGCAGAAAAGATACGTATTTATGAAGACATGAGTTCTGTGAAAATTATCATTATCTATAATTTATGTGTGTTATATATTTCTAGGAATTTAATTAGCCTTTTATGCTTCTTAATTAGGAAAATCAATGGAATCGCAGTCATCTCGAAGTGAATCTGAAATTGTGCCAAAAGTTACTAAAATGACTGTATCTGGAAAGAAGCAAACTATGGGATTTGAAGTGCCTGGGTAAGATTTAAGTCTCTCCCCTCTTTTTTGAAATCAGTGTCACCTCCTGTTAGTCTATAAGAAAGATGATCTGTTTATTTTCCATGATGTATCTCTAGCATTGAGGTCTCATGTTCTTAGTGTAACAGTGCAAAGAGGATGACGTATTAAGCTTGAGGGTAACTTTTATGTGTATGTCTTACTCAGTCTCACTTGTCAGTTTTTTCACATAAGCAACTTATAGCTACCTTAACAACAACAACAAAAAACTTAACCCTAAGTTAATTGCTATACCACGGAGATAAGTATGCTTGGAAGTTTCATTTTAGTCAGTAAATCACATAATCATTATTTTCTAATAGTTAAAATAGTTAAACTCCTATCTTTGCATATGGAATAAAAGAGATGTTAGTAAGACATAAAATTAAGCATACCTACGATTTTGAATATTGAGTAGAAAGTGGTAACAAGTCATGTGTGAGTAGCACCTTGTTCTTTTTTATTTGAGCCTCTAGAATTCTTCCAGTTTTTATAGAGAAGAGTAGTAAGTTTCTCAGAGGCAATTTTGGAAACATTAATTTTTAAACTCTTTAAAAAGTTTTAAGGTTTTTCAGTCATCCCGTCATATGTATATTGTGTGCCAAAAAAGATGAACAGTGTTATTAAATATAAACAAGGGTGAAGTTTTTTTTGACTTCAAAAATGTTAAATCAGCATCCTTATGTTTTCTCCCTTAAAAACCTTTTATCTAAATTAATGCGAAGATCACAAGTGTAGGAGAGGAAGAATCCTGATCACCTAGATCAGTGATGGCGAATCTTTTCAAGATGGAGTACCAAACTGCAACCCAAAACCCATTTATTTATTGCAAGGTGCTAATGCTGCAATTAAACATGAATACTGAGGTTTTAGTTTAGAAAAAACAACTGTGCATTAACACCTTTTGTCTTAAAAGAAAAACATAGTAACATGCATGTTACAGATTTGCCACCAATAAAATGCATAGGCTATTTTGGTTTAGTGTCAAGAATGTACAGAAGCTGGGCACGGTGGTACATGCCTGGAATCCTAGAATTGGGGAGGTTGAGGCAGGAGAATTGCAGTGACTTCGAGGCAAGCCTGGGCTACATAGTGACTTGAAGGCCAGTCTAGACTACAGAGAAGAGACCCTGTCTCAAAAAACCAAAAAAAAAGTGCACACAGAATGGTGATGAATCACTTTCTTTCCCTCTTCAGTACTGGATATTAAACTCAGGGGCTTCACACTGAGCTACATCCCCAGCACTTTCAAATTTTTTAAGATTTTGAGACAGGGTCTTGCTAAGTCTCTTCATTGCCCTGCCTGGGCTCAAATTTGGAATCCTTTTACCTCAGCTTCACTGGGATTACAGGTATGTTTCACTATGGCCATACTTTTGAGTTAAGATTTCAGCATTATAGGTGTCTATATAATTTGATTCCCAGTGGTGTCTTTTAAAAAATACAGAATAGTTAGTATTGTTAAGGACTTTTGTGTCTGTAAAAGTTTGTAGCTTAAAAATCAATCTTGCCAAGTGTGGTGGCTCACATACATACATCTGTAGTCCCAGTACTCCCTGTTGTCCCAGCATTTACGAGACTAAGGCAGGAAGACTGTGAGTTTGAGGCCAGCCTGGATTACATAATAAGACTTTGTTACAAACGAACAAATGCAACCTCCCCCAAAACAAACCAGCCAAACCAAACGTTAGTCATGTTTTCTTTCATAGTATAGCATACTTTTCTTGATTTTCAGATTTTGTAAGATTAGTGCTATGTCTAGTTATTAGAGTATAAGCCTTTGACAGAGTTTGGCTGAATGTTTGCTAAATATGTTTATTACTTGAAATGATAATTGAATATGTAGCTTATAACATATAGATGCATAATTTTAAGGTTAAAATACTTTTAAAAACTATAAGTTTTGTTCTTCAGCTTTTGGGGTAATACTGCATATAACAAAATGTTTAATATTGACAAGATCATCCCTGAGAGAAAGTGGATTAAAATGTAGTTTTAAAATAGGTATGATTTAGTGAAATAACTCTGATAATCTGATTTATTAGACAATATGCAATATACTGTATAATACTGAATAAATTTCTTGATTCTGAAATGGCATGAGAAAAATTTAGAATATAGATTATTTAACTTTAGTCTATTTGGGACTTTTTAGAAGTACAAATACTTTTTTTGAATTAAATAAGGCATACAATATGCATGTTTTCTCAAATTATTTTTAAAATATAAAAAAAGTCTGTGGCAAATCAGTGTTTGCTCAGAAACCAAAAAACTCCAAATAAAAAAGAACTTTTAAGAAAATATAAAATTTCTGTGAATATAAAGCGTGTACTGAAGATCTATTTCTGCCAATAAATATTTTTTAAAAGGATAATACATTGCTTAGAAGGCACGGAAACCATAAAAAAACTATTTTCATTAATATTAAAAATTGTAAATGTACTTCTAGAAATGTATATAAGTAAAAATGTTTGCAATATTGCATATAGAAGAAATATATTTAACCTCTTAAATCTCAGTTATGGCCTTCTAAGTATCTAACTCTGGAAGAAAGATTAAACCTGTAGATTCCTGTATTACTAGTCTACTGTTAGGAAGGGACTTTAGAAAAACAAAAAAGAAATTAGTTATTTTATAATATTATAAAATTAGACGAGAAAACACGTTAAAAACCTTTAACTTATTCTTCCAGCATACCAGTCAAAGATTATAGGCCTGAACCTAGAATGGTCATTTTTAAACCTTATTTTGGAGAATTTCCAAATCATAACATTTTGACTTTTACTCCACAATATACCTATGTTCACTAAGTGCACAGTTATCCAAGGATGCTTTCCTGGTTACTTCGGTGACTTCCTTGCAGCACCATATAATTTTAAGTGAATTAGTTTGCTGCTCAGTGAAGATGTACTTGAAAGGGAGTGCTGTAGTGAAAGGGAGAGAAGAGCAGGTCTTTCCTGATCCTGAATGGTAACGATGTGCTCAGGTCAGACCTGTGTTCCGTGAAGCCCCTTTGATGCCCAGCAGCATCTTTGAGGGCTGCTCGGTTTGGTGAGTATTGAGGTTCAAGGCCGTGTCCACTCTGTCAGCCAGGGCTGGCTGCTTTTAATCTGCTCTCCCTGTCAGATTTAACGTAAACTTTCCTCCAAGAAAGGCTTCTCAGTTAAAAGCAAAAAGATTGAAGCCTGAGATTGTGGTTTTTCTCAGTTCTGATCAGAACCAGAGCCTATGTCTATAGTCATTCTGGTAGCGTACTCCTATTTGTTGTTTTCTTCTTTTTCTCTCCTTCTCCCCTCCTCCTCTCCCCCCGGCCGGTCTTTCCCCTTTCCCCAGCTCCTCATCATTTTACTCTAGACAGTATTGTCATGTTTTGGTTTTAGAACTAGCTGGAGTCATTCAAAGTCATTATAGTCTAAGTTTGATTTTACTTACGCTATTAAAATTCTTTAAAAATATGGGGACATTTTCTGCTTACTAAATTTTTATTCCTAGTAGTTCAGTGTTAAGCTAGTCTACGCAGTGTTAAAAATGAATGTTTAATTTGGCTAGTGCAGATGCAGAAAAGCAAAATAAGAAGAGAGTGAGTGTGAGGCTTTCGGAAAAGTTGCAAATATGACTAATATGTCTCTTTTCTTGAGGCATAGGATGAAGGGGTAATGTTGAGGATATAAAACTTCTGAAAGGGAAGAAGTGGTCCTTTTTGTTAACATGGGATAAGAAGGAAATCTACTGTTCTTACACATTTCCATTACTACAGTCTTAGGTGATGATGGTAACTACTTTGTAGTTTCTCTTTGCCAGGTCCACACTGAGTTGGATATGATTAACTTCTGTCTGAATCTTGCAATTTAACTCACTGTTTTCCATCGTGATTGGTCAGGACAAGATAAATTAAGCTAGATAGTCTTGTTTCTACTTTATCTTAGTCCCTAATAGTAAGCTTTTGGAAGTAATACATAGTTATTTCATTTCCACATCTTTTATTTTTCCTCAGCATCAGTGCCTTGTAGATATTACAGTTTTAAATAAATCAAGCGTTTGATGAATTATGTATGAAAGCTTTTTTGTCAAAAATATTTAACTACAGACATTTAGAGATATTTCCTTTAAAATTTAGTATTTGAGCAAAGAAGATCACATTCTGTCCTATTGACAGGGTGAGTTAGTGGTAAAACTAATACTAATTTATCTCGTCACGCATTTGGTATGAATTTTACAAAATATCTCCTTTATGCCATCTGCACTGACAGGATTGCTTATAGAACCGAAGCTATGGATTTGGACTTTTGAATTTTACTTATTTTACAGAGTATGCTTTTCTTAATTTTTGGTAGATTTTTTTCTCCTGGGATTTTCAAGTCTGTATTTGTGTGGTGTGGGTTTGTTTGTCGTTTACTTTTTAACAGACTCCAGCCACTCTGCAGAGATTTTGTTTGGTCTAGAAAATAGATTATAAAGACATCTTTTGTGCCCCTCTGACACGGCACAAAAGACAGGACATCATTTGAGTTGGGTTAAGGACTTTTTTCCCTGTCTGCTTTCTGTAGCGTAACTGCTGAAGAAAATGGTCATGTTATTCAGACACCTCTAAAAGGACCTGCTGGTGAAGATACTGCCGTTGCTTCTTCTGACATTCTTGAGACTGTTACTAGATCAGCTCCTCCTCCCCACTCCAGTCAGGCAGAAGAGCAGAGTTCAACACCAACAGCAGTGAAAAAGTCTGGCAGGCTCAGGCCGCAGGTAGATGTGAAAGCAGAGCTGGAGAAGCGGCAGGGCGGCAAGCAGCTCCTCAACTTGGTGGTCATTGGTATGTCCTTGCTCCCTTAAACTGTCAGGCAGCTCTGCTTTACCATGCTCTGGTGGGAGGGCGTGGAAATGCTGAGTTCCTGCACAGGTGCAGGCCAGGTAAAGCAAGGAGGCATTGCATCATAATGCTTCCTGGTCACCCTGGGTGACAGTGCCAAGTTACCAGGAAGGTCATTTCAGCTTGGTTTGTGGCCTATTTATTTTGTGAACATTTAAAAAATGGCTTGTGCTTGCAAAGATCATGAGAAATTGTCCCACTCTAGAGATGTACTTATTTCCTCCTGTTTAGCTGTTCTGTCATTTGATAAAGATTCACATTATTACTTTAAACACTGACCTGAATTACTGAATCATACACTCACGCATGTCTCACTGTGAACGACATCTGCAAATGGACCTGATGTTAATCCTGAATCAATTTTCCATAGGTCATGTTGACGCTGGGAAAAGCACCCTGATGGGCCACATGCTGTATCTCCTGGGTAATGTGAACAAAAGAACTATGCATAAGTACGAGCAAGAGTCTAAGAAGGCTGGCAAGGCTTCGTTTGCATATGCGTGGGTCTTGGATGAGACTGGTGAAGAAAGGGAAAGGTAGTCATAACTTAAAACTTTCAGTTTAAAGTGATACACTCCTTTAAAGTAGGTAATATATATTCAGTATGCAAGACACACCGTGAAATGCTTTAGACAAAAACCTTATCAGGGAATTAATTTTACAGTTTTGTTCATTGTAATTACATATTTTTCCAACTGTTTCTGTGAGACTAAGTTAAAAGAATGTTCATCAAAAATAAGATAAAACAACAAGGAAGAAAGCAGCAGATACCAAAGCTGATTATTCTGTGAGAGATTTTTCAGTTGTTAGTTCCCCTCTTTTTCTTCCTCTGAAAGTTCTTTTTAACTCTATCATAATATTACGCACTTGTTTTTTTCCTAGTAAAAGCTAGCTGGACAGTTGCTAATTTTTGGAAAACAATGGGATTTTGTATATGATTTATTAGAAAGCTAAATAGTTTCCACCTGTCTGCTTTAAAAAGCAGCTTATTAAAGTATGTGGTGTTTCAGTTTTCTTTATGCCATCTGGTAAATAGATGAAGAGACTAAGCACAGTGTAATTTTGAGTTAGAATGGCTTGGTTGAATTTACTGAATATATGAGTTGAGTTGGCAAGTGAGCTAATGATCTGTTTGATCCCCATAATGTTCAGTCATTTTAGTTTTTTAGGGCACTACATGTGGTTAGCTGTCATATTTGTGCAGCTGCTAGTTCTCTGTTGTTCAGCCTGATACAAATTTTAGAATATTCTTTCATTGTATGTGTAGCAGAGGCTTTTAGATGCATCATAGAAGTTCTAGCTCAGTCTGGTATCTATTCCTATAGAACATTAAACAATATAGTATGTTACTCCACTATGCTAAATATTTATGAGTTCTCTATTCTTTTCAGATGTTGAAGAACAAAAACTAGCAGGCCACATGACATTTTCATATTCTTAGAGTTACCAATTGAGACTACAGCAGGTCAAAAGAATATCCTTAGGTCATGTAATTTAGGCAGGAGCTCAGGATATGTCTTGATTCATGACTGTTCGGAGGTTACTCCTGGTCCCTAGATGATTTACAGGTTATTAAAAAGAATTAAACATCACTTTTGTAAACTCAAATGACACACAGTTTCAGGTTAAACTCTGAGGACTTGTCCAAGGGAGACCTGGTTACTCTACTGCTAAGAGTTAACCTGTGGTTCATTATTGTGCTGTTCCTGAGGTTTCAAATGACTCAGTACTCTTGGAGACTTTCCTTGAACTATCTTGTAATCTCAATCTTCACTTTTGTGGCTGAAAAGAAGCACTGTTAGTCTCGAAGAATGCAATGGGAACTGGTACTCACGCAATTTGTTAAAAATTGGGGATTTTCTTTGATAGTCCACTGGTTTTTAGTTATGTAACATATTGGTCAGCTTTACAAATGAATGTTTTATGAGTTTATTTGTATAATTAATGAATCGTAAACAGAGAACATGAAATGTACTCTTGATAGTATCATTTTTCATTTGATCTTTTCTCATGTGCACTGTTTATTTTTCTCCCATCTAGAGATGTACAAAAGAAAATTAGGAAATGGGAAATACTTATCATTTTCTTTGAATTCTCGCTGCCTCCACAACTTTGTTTTAAAGCTATATGGGTATAATTCTACTATAGCAGTTGTTCCAGACCCAGTTGATACCTTATTCAAAATAATGGCTTGAATAATAAAATTCCCATTATTATTTAACAATTTAGATTCATTTAGCTTCTTATTAAATAGTTTAACTTACATCTGATTATTTATATAGTACTTTCTAACCATTTAATGTTTTGTTCAAGGGGAGTCACAATGGATGTTGGTATGACAAAGTTTGAAACCACAACCAAAGTTATTACATTAATGGATGCTCCGGGCCATAAGGATTTCATTCCAAATATGATCACAGGAGCAGCTCAGGTACCAGATAGTTCCTTAACTATGTATAGTACACGAGTGGTACACACATTTCTTGATGCTAAGGTTGTAATTCTAGGATTTGAATTTTTAAAATTAAAAATTTTAAACAGTTCGGAAAAATGGAGAAATACTGTTTTTCATGATTTCTTAGTATAAGACCTTTTCAATGTATTATGAAAAAGCAACTGTATAAAGGCTATGAATTCCTTGTAGTGAAAATTGATGATAAAACATTTAATAAAGTATAGTTTTTTATTTCATTTATTGATGGAGTGACTTGTTTCAAGATGTGCCTTGTTATTTTGATATTCCGTTTTGTGTCTTTTTAAAGAACTAATTATGTAGAAATAATAAAGTTTGGATTTTGTGCCCCAGTGGTTTGTTTACTTTCTGAAGTAATAATGTTTAAAAAGTTTATTCATAAAAGAAAAAAATGCACATTAAAACTCTAGAAGTACGTTTTACCACCAATCAGACTCGCAAAGATCGGGAAGCTCCTAAAACATGGGCAGGTCTCATACACTGCTGATGTGACTGCTAGAGCTACCTCCTCTACCTCCTCTTCTGGCTTTAAATAAGTGAATGCTTGCTTTAAGGATTGAAACATAATTGCAGTTTGTAAACTTACATGATTCTTAATAAGGATACTGAAAATATATCAAAGATATTTTTAAATAAATTACCATGTAGTGCATTAATTTCTTTCATAATAGATGATTTTTGGCAAAAAAGGAGTTTAAAAATTTGACTTTGTCATGTATCAAAGTATGACTCCAAGCAGTTGACCCAGGAATCCACTCATTAAAAAGATTAATATGAGTGTTCTTCTACCTAAGAAGTATAGTGTGTATTTGAAGATAGATAAGAAATACTTGGTTTCATTTTAGAAAGTTAGTATATAATTTTAGAATATTGATTTAAGGTTTATGGACTGAACATTATGAAAGGTTAAAATACAATTATCACTGTTGATTGTTGATTTAGTACTTAATATGGGTCAGACACTGTGATAGATATAAGGTGTTCACTTAGTGTAGTATATTCCTTAAAAGCATTTTTTTTGTTTTTTTCTTATAAGCAATTCTGAGAGCTATATCATCCCCATTTTAGTACTTATCCTCATAATACACTTACTAGGAATATGTTATCCTCACTGCATTTACCAAAGTATATAATGTAGTTTTAATTTTTCTCTATCTTCTTTTATGTATTTGTCTATGTATACATGTGTGTGCATGTATTTTTGATTCATTGAATATTTATTGAGTGCCTGCTGTGCACCGAATACTGTGAGCGGCAGTGCCGTGATGTATTAACTACAAAGCACATTTTTTTTTGTTTGTTTTTTGTTTTTTGTTTTTTCTCCGGTACCGGGAACCGAACTCACGACCTTGCGCTTGCCAGGCAGGCGCTTTTGCCGCTGAGCTAAATCCCCAGCCCCTACAAAGCACATTTTTAATAGTTTAATGGGAGAGGCAAACATGAGAGAAAGCAGAGTAAAATGTTTCTGAAATCTAGAACCCAAGATTGCATAGTTATCATAAAGATTATTTATTCCAAACTCCTTCCAGAATTAGGAAAGTATTTTAGATTATCTAAATAAATTCAGTTTTATTCCATTATATTGAAAATAATTAAGCCTTTGTGCTCCCAAAGACAAGGAGCTTTTGCATAGACAGTATGAGAAATTACTAAACAAATTGCCCAGCAGTTTCTTAGAGGTGTAACAGGAGATTACCTAAAAAGATTAGGTAGAACACTAATGGCATTTGGTATCTTAATACCAGTTCAGTTAATTTCAAGTTTTAACCTAAAAAGGTAAATTTTCCAGTTATTAGCTAAACCTGATGAGAAAGAAATTTACTATTTTTAAGCCTAGGACTTAAAAACTGGGTCTTTTATATAAACATAAATGTGATTTATATAAATTATATGACCCTCCTCCCTTCGTGTTTCAGTGAGGTACATTGGTATCACAGAGAGATCTTACAACTTGCCTGAAGTTTGAGCCCTATTTGTGAGTGTGAAAGAGCCAGTTTTCAAATGGATTGTCCCAGTGTATAGTCTTAACTAGGAATCTTTGATCAGAAGAACGAACTGTCCTTGAGGAAATTAGAATTCAGCATTTATGAGTAATGAAGGATTAAAAGTAGAAGTAAAGCAGGAGTATTTAGGTAATAAGAGGAAAAGAAATTATAAGAGTATAAGCTGCCCCACAGACCAAAATGTATGAATGATAGTCTGGTTTAAATTATAAAGTTCTAAAAAAAATTATGAAGTTCTGCTAAGCCTGAATTATTGACTACTTCATTTCCCAATATGATGAAGATTAGATGATAGTGTACATGAAATTCTTTAAAAATTGGACAGCAAAAAACGTACTGCCATTAGAGAAAAGAAGAAAGAGAAAAGCTCTTGTAGCCTTTGTTTTGACCAAAACGTCAGAGCACTTAATGGTGTGAAGGAAACCTCCGAGGACCCCTGAGAGAAAGTGATCAGTTAGAGACAGCGAGTGAGGGGAATGCAGTGACATTTAGCTGTTCTCTTCTGGAATGCAGAAAAGCAGATTTCTTTGAGGAGAGGGATGCACTCAAGGAAAAACCTGAAAGGGAAAATGAACATTTTTAAAAAATAATGTCCTGACAATGCGCTGACAGAAATAATTGATAAGAATGAAAATGAAGGAACATCTCCATTTATGCAATCTTCTGTTTATGCAGTAAATGCGCAATAAAGCACATTTTTACAGCCTGCATCTACCAGATGCAAATGGAATCCCATAAAGGACCATTGACACAAAAGAAGGGGGAACTGCCCAAGCCGCTTTCATTAAGGCTAGCAGGGAGAAGGAGTAACCTGACATCGGCTTTCTTCCTTTCCTGTGTGTAACTGAGTATGAAAGGCAAGGAGTCTTTCTGATTCACAGAATCATCCACAAAGATTAGAAAAGTGTGTTATACAAGGTTCTTGTCAGTAGCTGTAGAGGATGAATGTGCTGTTTTGCAACTCATTCATAATTTTCTATTATTATAACAGTAGTTTGGTGAATATCTTTGCAGATACAAATTAATTCTCTAGGATAAGTTCCTAGAGGTAAAAGTTTCACAATTTTATGGGTCTTTATTCTTATTCTGAAAATGCCCTTCCAGTCCCATAAGCAGTAAATGAAAATGCCTGTCCCTCTGTACCTTTGTCTAGAGTAGATAATTTTCTTCTAAATGTTTAATATTGTGACTTACAAAAACAAAATGGGAATATGCCAATGCATTGTTAATTTATTTTCTTGCTTTTTTCTTTTTTTTTTGTACAGCTTACATTAGTACACTTATTTCTAAATAAAGCATATAATTATTTAGTGTTACTATTGTATAAACTTATTTAGTCTGATTGGCTATGATAGGTGTCCATGATTTTATTTAATTCTAGCAGTTGATTCAAGCACAGTTTAATAAATTATTCATTTTTTTCTCTTCAAATAAAAAAATCTAACATGAACTTAAATTTTTCCATGTGTCTTGGTCATTTCTGTTTCTTTGGTAAATTGCTGGTGTCTTCACTAGTTTTCTGCAGAGCTCTGCCTTTTTTCTTTTTTGTGAACATTGTATTTTGAAATTACAGCTTTCACGTTGTATGTTGAGCATACTTGTCCCGGTTTACCTAGATTTTAATCTGTTCATAGTTTTCCCCTTTGGGTTTTCTAATTATTAGGTAGTCAGGTATGGACTTTCTGTTATTCTTTTTTTGTTTTTTTTTTGGTTTTTCTCCGGTACTGGAAACCGAACTCATGACCTTGCGCTTGCCAGGCAGACGCTTTGCCACTGAGCTAAATCCCCAGCCCCTGTTTCTGTTATTCTTGATGTTATTACTTTTGGTTGAGCACATGTTAGTATATTTCTTTTACTTTAAAATTTTAATTCACCTATGGGATTTGCTTGTTTCACTTTTTTTGGCGCTTGGTATCAGGTTAGGGTTAGGTTCTCCCTTTAAAATCTGACGAAATCGTGAATTGAATAGGACGGCCTTTGAATCAAAGTGGTGTGACGTTATTTCTAGGTCTGAATATTTTGTCTTCCATAGGCGGATGTCGCTGTCCTGGTCGTTGATGCCAGCAGGGGAGAGTTTGAAGCTGGCTTTGAGACTGGAGGGCAGACACGTGAGCACGGCCTCTTGGTTCGGTCTCTGGGTGTGACCCAGCTTGCAGTTGCAGTCAATAAAATGGATCAGGTACAGGGCTTTGAGAAAACTCATTTTAAACACAAATTAAGATGCTATTCTCCCCATGCAGATGCCCCAGATGTGACCAGTTTACATTTCATTGATCAAGTTGCCAACATTTTAACCATAAATTTCCTCTTCTGATTTTAAGTAAATGAGGTATTAGTAATTTTTAGGCAAGAATATGTACTCTTATATTTAAGATGAATTTGTTAAACTTATTTTTAATTATAAAATAATACATATTTATAATAGTACAATGAAAGTATAAAATCATTTAATAAAGTATTGAAATAGCAGTGACAGTGCTATTGATAATGCAGTGATGTGTTGCTGTCATTGTGTTATACTCCAACATTGCTATCTGCTTTCTTAAAAAAAGATAATAATCTTGGGGCTGGGGATTTAGCTCAGTGGCAAAGCGCCTGCCTGGCAAGCGCAAGGTCGTGAGTTCGGTTCCTGGTACTGGAGAAAAACCAAAAAAAAAAAAAAAAAGATACAAAAAAAGATAATATTCTTGTGTGTGTTTTCAAGTAATAACAACTCTTAGATTAAAACAAAGTTTTCATGGCTTCATTCTAGTCAGTTTCAATTGAATGAATTATCCAAAATTTCCTACTTCTGAAATTTTCATTTGTTCTGTGTATATGCATGACTGTATTTAGAAATTATTTGGTATGGAAATTTCTGAGCCAAAGGGCATATATCAATTAAGACTCAATTATCGTGATCCAAATGCCTTTGAGAAGTGTTCTGGGTTTGTATGCATGGCACATATAGAGTATGTTCTTTCCCAGACATTATGTTATTAAAAATTATTACCCAATTTGATATATAAAACATAATTTTTAAAAAAATGTACTATGTTATGAATAGTAATAATACTTAAATATATCTTTTATGAAGGGAATTATTTACATAGTGTGTTCAGTTTCAATTTCATGTTTTGAACATATATTCAGATATTTCCTTCTGACATTTTTGTATATGTTTAGAGGTTATTTATTTTTTTTTATTTGGATATTTCCTTCTGACATTTTTGTATATGTTTAGAGGTTATTTATTTTTTTTTATTTGAGGCAGGGTTTCACTATGCAGTTTAGGCTGGCCTTGCACTCACTTCATAGCCTAGGCTATCCTCAAACTCACGCGATCCTCCTGTCTCAGCCTCCTGAGTGCTGGGATTACAGGCATGTGCCATCATGCCTGGCATTTAGGAATTTTATTAACCCTAGGATGAGATAAATATTCTCCTATATTTTCTATTACTTCTTTTATAGTATCATTATTATATGTATTTTAAATTTTTTCCTAGCATTGTAATATGAAAAATTTCACATGTAAAGTTGAATTTTATAATAAATACCAATATTGTAGCTACTGCTTAAGATTCTACTACATAAAAAAACAAAAGACTCTATACTTACTTCATCACACTTTTTTAATCTACTTTTTATATCCATTTATTGATCCATTTCATTTGCCATGTTTTTCCACAAAAGTTGCAGACATTAGTACACTTACTTCTAAACAATGCATATCATTATTTAAAGTTACTATTGTATACACTTTTTTGGTCTGATCAGCTGTGATAGGTGTCCATGGTTTTATTTTATTCTAGCAGTTGTTCCCAGCACAATTTAATAAATTATTCATTTTTTCTCTTCAAATTTGAAATCACTTTTAGCTTATGTAAAAAAATTCTAAACATAATGAAGAGTATTTCTCGGCTTTCTGTTTTATTTAGATTACGTTAATGGTAAGATCTTAAATTTTGAGTTTTAATATTAATAGACTTTAATAGAGTTTGTATTTATATTTTATGTTGTTTTGATTATATTTTATTGCAGAAATTAAAAATTTATATATCATGTTGTGAAACAATTCTAAAAATAAATTGGATCTTTATCAGGTTAACTGGCAACAAGAAAGGTTTCAAGAAATTTCTGGAAAACTTGGGCACTTTCTTAAGCAAGCAGGTTTTAAGGTGGGATAATTTAAAATTTATTCATTACTTTGTGTAAGTCATTTTATTGATATTAAAAAACAATACCTTGGTATTCTTACCTTGTTAAATATGTTTGTTCTTGTTCTTTATTTCCTTTTTTTTTTATTTTAAAGAATAAAAGAAGGATAACATAATAATAGGGGGGACTTAGCAAATTACAGACAAAATGGTAGGAAATTATCAATGGTTATCGTTTTACGTATTACTATCTACAAAATAGTTTCTCAGGAAAACAAATAGACAAATAATAATGAGTTAGAGACAAAAGAGGTAGGAGATTATCAAGAGTTGTTGTGCTATACTTTGGTATCTTCAAAGTGGCTTTGTTCTTTATTTCCTCCTACTGTCATTTCTTATTTTTCTTCATCTTAGACAATTGCATATGTTGAATATGTGGCTTGGATTTTGCATATAAGTAAGACGTTTCCTCCACTAATTATATTAGTGTAGGTTTAGGGACGTCATATAGGAATATTGAGAAGAATTTCTGTGGCAAAAACTTGTAATATACCTGTCTCACTAGGTAAAAGTACTTGAGTGTTTTAGAGGAAATTCGCAGATTTCTCCCAAAATCAAAAAAGTTGAAAGCTATCGGAATCAATGATCTCAGGGCTGTAGTTAAACAGTGTCATGTATTACTTTTTAAAAATTACACTGTTGCTTTTGCGAACTCTATGCAGTTATGTAATAGTGAATCTTTTACCTTTTTTTAGAAACAAACTATATTAAAATTTATACGTTCAATCTTTTTAACAGGAGAGTGATGTAGCTTTTATCCCTACAAGTGGTCTCAGTGGTGAAAATCTAATCACAAGATCTCAGTTAAATGAACTCACGACATGGTATAAAGGACTGTGCTTATTGGAACAAATTGGTAAGTATTCTGCCATTCTAATTTTAGTGCATCAGGAATTTGCTGTTCGTTACTATTTAGAGTGCTCTATGGGAGTTAGTAATCTATGTGAAAGTACAGAGTTCACAGTCTGAGAAGCTGGCTTTATAGTTTGAAACCATTGTCTCGGTTACTTTTTTCTTGCTGCTGGGACAAAATACCTGACGCCCAAAATTAAGGAAGGAAAGGTTTATTTCGCTTACAGTTCGTGGAGGTTTCAGTCCGTACTTGGCAGATTATAAGGCAGAGTGGCACATGGCAGAGGGCTACAGCTCATGGCGGCAGAACACAGCAAAGCAACAAACACACACCAGGGCGGAATCGGGGAGGAATGGCCTCAAGCACCCTTTTCCTCTCCCTTACATATGCAAACTATCCACTCCTGGGGCGGGTGCAGCTCTGACACCCATATTAAAACTCTAATAGCCTGCCTCATGGCCGCATGAGGCTTTGGGGGGACACCCAGACACAAACCATAACAACCATGTGCGGTATTTAATACTCAGCTTTGTTCACATTAATTAGTGAAGCTAATCCCAGTCCTACCTTATTGTCTCATACACTGTTGTTAAATTCATACCATGTGTGAGTACATCTTAAAATGCAAAGTACTATGTGAATGAGCATTGTCTGCTATTAGTATTTATAAAATACAATTATTTTCTAGTAGAAGTGGGACTATAGTTGATTCACTAGAGACAGTGAAAAAAGTTTTTTTTTGGTGCGAGAGATTGAGTCCAGACCCTTACACATTCTAAGGGCGGGCGCTATCACTATGTTACATCCACATTTTGAATTAATCGTGCTGTTTGCCATTTTCTCCCAGATTCCTTCAAGCCTCCTCAACGATCTATCGACAAGCCTTTTAGATTATGTGTGTCAGATGTGTTCAAAGGTAAGCGTTAACTCTGCAGTGCTTTTTTGTCAGGCCTCCTTCCTTTCCATTCTCTCCTGTCTTTTTCTTGGACAAAGTTAATGTTTTCCAATTCTCCCTCCCCATCCCAGTGTAAAGATCTATGTCAAATTAATTCTGAAGTGCCGATTTCTATCATTTAGCTCCCTTCCCCAGAAGAACTTTCACTGGACTCGCCATTTCCCATCTCATACTCGGGGATACGAGAGTCTCTTTTGTCTTTCTGATCTTGCGGTTTTTCTCCCGTTAGACCTTCAGTTTCCATGTGCTCCAGCCAACCTGGATCGTTCACTTTCTTCATCATGCGGAGTCTGTGTTGCCGCCGTGTCTACCCTTATTTCCACGCTCGCTGTTCTCGCCCTTCATGCTCTTGGCCTATTTCCTGCCCGCTGGAAGCAGTCTGGGTCCAGCTGGGAGACAGATACCACACACGGGTGAACTGGAAAATTTTATATGAAGAATTAATAACTATGATAGTGTGTACAAGATCCTAGCTATAAAACTATAAAATAGAGATAGAGTAAAAGATCTCAATCAGTAAAAGGATATTATATTTATATAGTGGAATAATCACCACTATAACAATGTCATTGTCCCCCAAATCTGCACTACCCCAGAGCAGGCAGAGAAGAGTCGATCAGGCCTTGGAGAGCAACAGTAAATGGGTAGGGGGCGTGCTGAGCCTCACTCATACCCCAAGGCACCTCTGTGTGCTTGGTGTCCTCCGTCGCCGCATTTCTCAGGCAGTGTTACAGTTGTTTCCATGCTACTTGTTTCACATAGATTATGAACTCCCTGAAGGGCTTTCTTCTGTATCTGTAGGACCTCACCCAGCACCTGGCACATAGTTATTTATTAAAAATAGAAGAGGTAATTACTTTTAAAAATTGTTTACTGACACTAAATTCTTACCTTGTTCTCACTTTCAACTGCTTTTTGGCTTCTACCTGCACTGTTCCCTTGGTGTGTTTCTGCTGAAGTACCAAGTGGCCTCCTGGTTGCCAAAGGCCAGTTCCATCTTTTTATCTTCCTTGGATTTGATATGACTTCTGATGCTGGCAGGTGCACCCGCCTTGAAACTTTTCTCCCTCGCTTTGTGTGACCGGCCTTGTCCTGCTGCCTTTTCTGTCATCTCTATCCTTTCTGTGGTGCCCATTCCCTGACTCTTCGTGGCGTTCAGTTGCTTCACTTCTTTTCTTGCTCGACATACTCCTTATGGTCTGACTTCGTTGATTTCCTCTGTTTCCTGCATCTTGATGCTTCGAAGATGTCTTTCCAACCCAGGCCTGCTTGTTTGGCCTCCACGCACATGTGCTTCACTGCAGCTGGACCGCTCCCTCATGCGTGTGTTCCTGAGGGTGCCATGTCATGCACTGTGGCGTATGTTGTGATTCCGAGTGCAGCTCTGCCACCTGTTTCTCACAGACACTTCAGATTTGCCAAGGCTAAGATAGAGCTTGTTTCTTAATTTCCTGTCTCCCACTTATGCATGGTCTTCTCACATTTCTACCTTTCTGTCATTATCACTTACCTATCACTCCAAATTGTCATTTTTATTCCTACTCTTGAATGTTCCTTCCTATAGTCAGTATGTATATTTCCATCAGCCTCTACTCTAATACACAAATAAAATCTTCATGTCAGGTCTATGTTAACAGTTCTTTATTGGCTTCCTACTACTGGGTAGGATAAAATGCAGACCCTAAATGTAATTTGTGAGACCTTTTATTATTTTCCCTTGCTTACCTCTGTTGCTTCACCTTTTACCTTTCCAATCTTTTTTTTTCTTCTTCTTGGTGATGCTGGGGATTGAATCCAGGGTCTTGTGGATTTTGTGCTGTGCAAGCATTCTACCATTGACCTACACCATAAGCATGCCATCATGGATTCTTTGATGCACCTTTTAAAATTTATTTTAAATAGCATTTGTCTTAGTTCAGGGTGATTGTTTCTTTACTAGGGTAAATTTCTCACAGGTAGGGATCTGTATTTTCATCCCTTTTTCCTCAGTTTAGCAGAGTGCTTAGTACTTAGTAACCATTCATTAAATATTTGAGAAGGAAATGAACCTCCACTTTTTGTAATATGGGTTTTTTTTACTTGTGAGAAAAAAGTAGAATGGATACCATATGCCATATTTAGTAGAGATAATATAAAATCTGAAATGATATTGGTAGTGTCCATTAAACTTTTAGTTTTCTATAGCTAAATATAACCATGTGTGCTTCAGATAACATTGTTCTATGAGTCATAGGATTTTGACATTTTTTGCAGATCAAGGATCTGGATTTTGCGTGACTGGTAAAATTGAAGCCGGTTATATTCAGACTGGTGACCGACTACTAGCAATGCCGCCTAATGAAACTTGTACTGCACGAGGTACTCATCTGCAGCTTGCTTTTTCTAGGCAAGCCTTGAGACAGTAGATTTATAAAAAATGTAGTTTAGTTATCACTCCAAAGTAAATAACCTCTTACTGAAACTGTAACCGACTGTCAAAATGATACTAACTGTTAAAGATTAAAATGTGAAAACATTAAAACGATATTTTTCTACTGTGACTATATATAAATATATGTTCATTCTCACTGTGGTAGCATTCCATTTTTGACACTGATTCAAGAAGCCTGGTTAGGAGTGAACCAGATGTGTAGACACCTAACAGAGATACAATTAAAATCATATCTGTAGAAGAAACCGAATCTAAAACCAGCCTGATGCTAGCCAGTGGCAAATCAGGTCGTTTGTCATTTTCAAATATGTATTTCAGAATAGAGTAACAGTTTTGATCATGTTTATGCCCTATAAACATTTTATATATGAAAGACCTTTGAAAGCTGTAAGTGTGAGAAAGCCCAATGTTGAAAAGAGAAATAGAGTTCACTTGCCACAGCCCCTGCTTTTGCTCAGAGGCCTAATGTGGTTTCTCATCATTGTTGAGCATTACTTACCTTCTAACTATTTATCACAAAGTTATTCTTTTCTTAATTTGATTCAAAGCACGTAGTTCTGTAGTTAATCTGACTTCCACACAAGCCTCTGGCTTCCACATAAATCTGAATATCTTATTTTATACCATAAAGTAATACTACCATAAAGTAATATTATTTATAAAATTTTAAGTTGAAATAGAACCTATTCAGAGTGTTACAATTTTAGTACTTCTCTTTACTGCTTTTAATTTATAGTTTATATAGAGACTTGCACCAGACTAGTTATAAATTTGAATGTGTATGTAATTTGGTCACTTTTATGGGAGATATCTTGATTATTAGAAATTAGTGAATGCCTGTTTAGTAACATGTTTAACATATTTTTGAAGACAAATAAGATAATAAAAACAAATGTTGTTCTGTTTGACCTTTTTGTTTCTGCCAGTGAGGCATCATGAAATTTCTGTTCAGATAAAAGATGCACTTTCAAGGGTGTTCTTTTCCAAAGATTTATTATTTGCAAGTACAGTGCTGTTTTGTTTTATTCTTTTGTTTTTAAAAGTGGTCAAGAACTATAATTCTTCCAAAACACCTGTTTCCCTGTATGTCAGTAAGGTTTTTTGAGAATAAGAACTCAAAAAAAAAAAAAAAAAATCAACAGTGGTGATTAAGACTATGATCCTACAGTGATCACAGCATTTAGACAGGTTCCCTGTGTCCTCTGAAGCCCTTATTTGGTCTTCTCTGAGTGCTCCATATTCTTTAGTTCTCTCTTCTCTGTCTCCTTCTCACCGCGAAACTGCAGGCATAACTTTAATCAGTGGTTTTTAGAAGAGAAGCAGCGAGGAGAAGCACCTGCTCTGGAAGGCTTCTCTACTAATGACCGTGGGAGGTTCTGAGCCCTCAGTTCTGACCCCACTGCTCTTGCTTTGTTTCTTTGTTTTATGCTTTCTTCTGAATATTTGAGGTGCCTCTGAACTGGTTGTATCCCAAGGAGACTTGGCTGACTATGCTACCAATAAGGAAAAATCCCCAATCCCTTTTTCACTTTATTAACATACTAAGCAGGAATGTTAGGAAAGAGCCTCTTTTTGTAATGTCCAGCTAACAAGAAAAGTCCTTAAGAAGGCAAAATGGGACAATGTAACATGGTCGGGAAGAGAAGAACCAGATAATACAATTAACTTGGGAAATGTTCATGTTGTTAATTGGACTTGTAAGATGAAGTCCTTCACAATTTTAAGCCAAAGGCAATCTCTATTGTATATAAATAGCTAATTTTCAGTCCTGTATCTTACAGCAGATGTCAGACATTATTGTAAATTTTGCACTTAAAAATTAGTTGACATTTAGCAAACATCCTTTTTTTTTTCTTTTTGGATACTGGGAATTGAATTCAGGATCTTGCACTTGCCAGGTCGGAGCTTAGGCTGCTGAGCTATATCCCCAGCCCTGACAAACATTTCTTAATATAATAGTTGCTAACTTTTTTGGAGTCAGGTATCTCACTGATGCTTGATTAAATTTAGGCCTCCTGTTTTCAGATTAATGCTGATGTGTGCATATGTGACATTTTGTGCAAAACTGTAGGTTGAACCCCAGAAAAACTAGAAAGTCACCCTCAGGAGTATGCTGCATAGGAAAAACATGTATGTTTTCATTAAAAAAATGGGTGAAGTAAACATTAGTCAAGAACTGTTCTGATGGCTGGGGATATAGCTCAGTGGCACAGCACCTGCCTGGCAAGTGCAAGATCATGAGTTTGATTCCCAGAACTGGGGTGGGGGGACTGTTCCGGTGTTTGACCTACATATTTTCTTCATCAAAAGGCCTAGGTTCCAGTGGAAAAGAACCAATAAATTTAACTCATAAAATCAGAAAATATGGGATGACTTTAAAACCTAGGGCACTGCTCTCCAAGACTACCTCTAGGACTGTGTAGGTAAATAGTGTATACTTCTAGGTATATAGCAAAACTTGAGTTTATTTATTAGTATTGGGGATCGAAGTCTGGGCTGTGTGCATGGTTAGGCAAGTACTTTATCACTGAGCCACGTCCCCAGCCCCTGGGTTCATTTATTTTTTTAATTTCTTTATTTTTTTCTGGTACCAGGAATTGAATTCATGACCTCGCACTTGCCAGGCAGGCACTGTGCTGCTGAACTAAGTCCCCAGCCCCCCTGGGTTCATTTTTAAATTAAATTTTCTTATCACTTTTCCTTAATCTGTTTTCTTCACATAACCAGTTGTCACCGGTCTCCTTGAGCTAGGAATAGTTGAGGGGCACGCTGAGAGGACCATTTGAAATTCTGACAGAGCACTGTTGGATTACTTTGAAAGCATGGGCTGTTGTTTCAGTGGTTGTCCAATTAAAAGCAAAACTCAAGAGAATAAAATAGCACTGCACAACTTCCCCAGCACTGTCTTTTATCATCAGGAGTAATTTGAACTGCTTTACTAGCCTGCATCCTTTGATATAACAGAGGTGTTTGAATGAGGCTTGTTTCATCACTATACCTTCATTGTGTAAATGCCTCTAAAAATCTTGACTGAAATAAGCAGAAGCCAACCTTTTATGGGCAAGTACAAGTCACTTTATGTTTAGGGTGGTGTTCTGGAAGAGTCAAGTCTAGAGGAAGTGTGTTTTCCTCAATGCTCACAGTTAAATTTCTCACTCTCAATCCATTCATATTGAAAATGATGAGTAGTGACTGATGAGGCACAAACCAGTCCAACTCTCTTGGTTGTTATGGTTCGGTGTCGAGGTGTTTCACTGTATGCTTTGGTTCTTACTCATTTCCAGGAATCACTCTGCACGATGAACCTGTCGATTGGGCAGCAGCAGGCGATCATGTTAGTCTTACTTTGGTCGGGATGGATATCATCAAAATCAAGTGAGTAAGAAAATGAGTTTAGCAGCCATCGTTTGGGATAAAGGATATCAAAACACATAAACTTTGCAGTCTACTCTCTCAGTTTTAAACCTTATTTGGCCAAAAATGGACAGTAGTGGAGGTATTAGCACATGTTACCTAAAATTGGAATTAATACCTCTCAGCCCAAAGTTATGTTCTTTGAAAGGGATAATGTTGTAAAGTCATGCTTTAACCTATAAAGGAAAAGTTCCTGATTTACTTGTTTTAGTTTCTTTATAAGTGATACATTAGAGCTGCTCTGACTGGATGTAAATTTATTTATCTGCCAGTTCCCTTGCCTCATTTGTTGTTTCAGCGTTGGGTGTATATTTTGTGGCCCCAAAGAACCCATTAAAGCTTGCACTCGCTTCAGAGCCCGGATCCTCATCTTTAATATTGAAATTCCTATCACTAAAGGATTTCCTGTAAGTGTCAAAATATTTTGTTTCTTATTTTTACAAATTCAAAGTAACTTTATCCTTAAAAACAAAAACTTCATTAGGTGTTATCTTTATTGAATTTAAAAATGATTTTTTTGTTTTTTATTTTGACCATTGAGCCCGAGGACTTTTTCAGAAAGGCATGAAGATATTTTGTAACTAACAAGATGCAAAGTCATAATGATAAAATTTGGGGGAAATGGCAGATAAGTTTTCATTATGTTGTGGTGTTTACCTAATAGTTGTATATTGGGCCTTGCTAGATATTTGTTTTGTTTAATATAAGTGCTTATTTGTAGTGTTTCTGGTAATAAAAGTAATAGATTGTTTTAGACAATTTTGGAAATCACCAAAATACAGAAAATATTAATATATAATTTTCTGGTCTATAGAGATCTCTTTACATTTCAGTGTATTTTTATGTGTACATATTACTCAGCCGGTATGTGCACATACTGGTATTTATGGGTCCCTTCTGGGATCTGTTGACAACTGGTAAGTTTCCATTGTACTGCAGCAGTATTTTCAGACTCTTCGTGCTGCGAAGTTGGTTTGCAGGTCGTCATCGATCAACATCATTAGAGTATATACATTTCATGGGAGGAAGGCGATTTTAATAACGTAATGTTACTTACCCAAGAAAGATCACTTGTGAATAGTCTGAATTTCTGGTTTATGTGTAATTTTTTTCACAGATTTAGGGCCATACTCTATAGTTTAGTACCTTACTTTTGTCACTTAACAGACAGACGTTTTCCCTTTAGCCTTTTGTTTTTATCATTTCATGTAGTACAGATTCTGAGTGACCATTTTCACCATGATGATGGATCTTTCAGATAATACTAAGACAGTGACAGTTATTGACCTTTCAACTTTTTAAAAGTTAGTGATAATGTTTAGGAGATTGAGAACAAATTTGTTTACCTCATTTAAATTCATCTTATAATTATGCATCTACATTTGAGATAATCATGTGCTTCGCTTATAATTCTTTATTTCTATGTAAACTCCATCATATAAAAATTGCATTTATAAGATACTATGAAATACTTTAATAATTATATAACATACCTCTTGTATAGTAAAAAAGAATAAAAGTATCTCATCAAAAAGTTTGGTGTAGTTGAAAATCAACTTTTAACTGTTCAGAATTCACGTATGATCGGCAAGTAACTACCAGTTATTGCTGTCGAAGGGATGGAACTCATTCATAGAAAGCAGTGTGTCCTGTGGGGAGAAGATGGAGAAGGTGGTTTCTGTATGTTTTTACTCATTCAATAATAATATTTGCTCGTGGAGAGGTAGAGAGGTCAAGAGGTGAATAGTAACTTTGAATAGTAATACCGCCTTCCTGTCTACAGTAGCCTCAAAAATATGCACGAATTGAAAGTATTCGGCATAGCATTACGAGATTCTGCCTCTGTATATACTCACAAATGCTAGGATAAAACTTGACTCAGAAAAGAATAGTTGTTTTTATCAAATAACTCACTCCCTATGGGAGTAAAACTCCAAAAAAAATTTTTTTAACCAAGAAATTCTTCTTAAGCAATTAAAATTTCATGATTTGGGGACTAATTCATCAGTACTACATAAGTATATTTAAATTTCTCTTATTCATAAACTATATGCTGTATTTTAAAAGAGGAAATCATAAAGGAATGGGTTAGGTAATAGGTGAATTCATACTTGATTTTGTTTTTTATAGTGCCAAATCATGCATAACAAAATTTACCATTTTGACCATGTTTAAGTGTGTCATTTAGGGGCAGTAAGTCCATTTCACAATGTGTGTTGTACAAGAGGAATGATGCAATATTTCTGCTTTTATTTCTAGGTTGTTGTAATGTTTTCAAAGTTTACCCACGTTGTATCACATACCAGATTCCATCCCTCTTTAAGGCTGAATAGCATTCCAGTTTGTATATGTCACATTCAGTCTACACAGTCCTTTGTTGATCAACATTTAGTTGTCTTTTTGCTATTACAAATAATGATACTATGAGTCTTTGCTTTCCATTCTTTTGGGGTATACCTAGGAGTGAAATGGCCAGATTATTTGGTAATTTTGTGTTTAACCTCTTGAGGAACACTAAATTGTGTGTCACAGGGGCTGTACCATTTACATTCCTACCAGCAGTGTGCCAGGGTTCCATTTTCTCCACTTACAAATTTCTTTTAATCCCATTTTTCTGGGGCAAAGATATAATTTTGTTTTTTAATTGCTGAACGAATGAATGTAAAAGGATATCTCATGGTAGGTTTTATTTGTATTTCTGTAATGATTAGTGATGTTGACAATCTTTCCATGTACTTGTTTGGTCATTTGTGTACCTTTGGGGCAATGCTATTGAAGTTCTTTGCCTATTTTTTAATCAAATTATCTTGTTCTTGAGTTGTGAGTTGCCTTTTCACTGTCTTTATTGGTGTTCTTTGATGGACTAAGACTTGTAATTTTGGAGAAGTTCAGTTTATTTACTTTTTGTTTTGTTGCCTATTCTTTTTATGTCATGCCCAGGAAACCGTTGCTAAATCCAGTATCAGGAAACTTTGCCCTGTGTTTTCTTTGAAGAGTTTCATAGGTTTACTTGATATGTTTAGGTCATTGACCCATTTGAGCTCATTTCTATATATGGTAAAGCTTCATCTTTGTTCTTTTGCATGAGGATACCCAATTTTCCGAGCCAGCACCATTTGTTGAAAAGACTGTTCTTTCCCTAGTGAATGATCATGGGAACCCTTGTTGAAAAATCACATGACCATGTATTTGTCGATACTTTATTTTTTTTTTTTATTTTAAAGAATAAAAGAAGGATAACATAATAATAGGGGGGACTTAGCAAATTACAGACAAAATGGTAGGAAATTA
>NW_004955439.1:1756821-1799018 GCF_000276665.1 Chinchilla lanigera
CCGGCGCTCCCCGCCCGAGGCTCCCCGTGCGCTAGGGGCCCACCCTCAGGGAGTGTCGATACTTTAAAAATAGAGGTTGCCTAGAAGTTTAAGGAGAATAATGACTCTTTTTGCACCTAACATTATGTGCCCATTACAATTTATAAAACACTAGATATTTGATTCTCAAAACTCTACATGGAGCAAAACTCCAGTCTTGAAACTCTTCAGACCAGCAAGTTTCAAAACTCAGACATGTTAGGATTTTAGTAACACAGGAGACTGCATGTGTAATGTAAACCCCCAACAGAGGGGGGCAGCACCAACAACCTGTGAGGAAACATGTTTTTTCTGCACCAAAACTTATTACTGTTAAAACTACGTGAGATGCACAGGGTTGTAAATTGCCTTGCTCCAAATTCTGTGTTGTTACCTAAATAGATTTATAACAGACTTTGGGAAAAATGTTTTCAGTCTTTTGGGATTTTGAAGTGGGTGGGAGATTGTAGCCCGGTGTTAATACTGCCTGTGTTAACAGATGAGGAAATGGAGACTCTGAGAGGTTGTGACTCTGAATGTTCAGATGGTTAAGTCAGGGTCCAGTTTTCATCACTTTCACTGTGAAGTGAAATCCTTTAATTGTTGCTGAATATGCTATTATCTTTCCCTTATGTTGAAACAGTTCACAGTTGTTGAACATCTGCCATACCAGGTGCGAGGATCGTCCTGTTCATCACAGCACTATCAAAGCCTACCTGTTTCACAACTGAAAAAACTAAGTTACAGACTGAGAGTTGGGATTCAGTCCCAGGTTATTTTCGTGCTACTATTACATACAAATAATAGCACAGCAGCAATAACAATTGTTGTAAATGAGTCAGTCTTTTAATCTTTATAATCACCAGATATAATGTTATCCTCCACTTTTACAGAGGAAAAAGCTGCCAGGAAGGTTGGGCAGTTTACTAACGTTTACATCAGAAATTTGAACCGCCTCTCACAAGGTACCACCTGATTAGAGAGGTAGGACTTAGGGAAGGCACCTGGAGATGCTGAACTGAGTCTAATTACATGTAAATACCGATAGAAAGTCTAGAACTGCCGTGTAGTTTTCAGTGTTAACAAGTTTTTGTTTTAGGTGCTGTTACACTACCAAACCGTCAGTGAACCTGCTGTTATTAAACGATTGATTAGCGTCTTAAACAAAAGCACTGGCGAAGTCACAAAGAAAAAGCCTAAGTGAGTATTTGAATGAGAAATTATAAATATTAACAATTTAAGCAGATTCTTTACAGGTTTACTTAGTTGTATAGTATTCCAGAAAGAGTGTTTTTATTGACTAGATTAATAAAACAGTAAGAATGAATGTTTAAGCTCCTGTTTAGATATGAATGTTAGATGCAGTCATTGTTATGTACAGTGGTGAGGGTTGTGAATTAACCTTATGTGTGTAGCAGGCTCTAGATCTTGATGATGTATTTGTAAGGGCATTCAAAAAAGAATCCTACACTTTTAAAGATGAATTTATGTCCAGCCACTGGTTTCAGGGTTCAGCTGTGTGCTTTCATTCCTATCCCCTACTTAACGAGCTCATTCCCTAGCTGAGAAGAAAGTTGTCCACACACTTGGCAGTGCCTTGCTTTTTCGTACTTGGAAACTAATTTCTGCTCAAAAATCCATATAGAGCCTTAGGCTGAGGCGATCTCCACCATTCTTGCTCTCTGATACCATTTAACATCCAGGCCTAGTTGTGGACAGTTTCCCTTTGGTGGAGATAAAGTTGGCAATTTTCAGAGAGAGTACTTCCTGCAAAACTAGCGCTGTAAATAAAAACAAAATTCAGAATGCTAGAGATGAATGTAACAAACTATAGGTTTCCTGTTGTAGCTCAATTAAAGGCTAACACTCAGTTTGGCTTGGCTGCCTCAGCTTTGGGGTTTTCCTGAAGTTCAGCCCCGTGGGGAATCCCAACCAAAATCCCCTTTTTTGTCCTTGGGAGTTCCTCACCTTCTGCACCTGCACTAAGAGGCCCACAGTGGTTAGTGGGTTAATGCGTTGGCTGCGAGTGGAAGAAAACCTTCACAATGCTCTAAACTCAGGCCAGCTTCTCAGCAAGGAGGAAGGGCTATTGACCTGTTCCTTGAAGGTGGCTCTTCTGAACAGGAAGGGGGCTTTAGCTCCTGGCATGAATGCTCATTATAATGTTGTGAAATATGTGATACTGTAAAGGACTTGTTTGTTTTTCGTTGCTGGGGATGAAAGCCAGCTCCTTGCACAGTCTAAGCAAGAGCTCTACCACTGAGCTGCACCCCCAGCCCTAAGACTAAAATTCTTTGAGGACCACATTATTGTGGACTGTACCATGAATGGTTTTACGTGACATATTCTCAGCAGTCATACGAAACAGCTAGCAAAGTGACACAAAGCTCAGAAGCGGTAGGGGCTGATTTCTAAACCCCTTGGTTGGTTACAGAAATTATATTTGTTTGTGCAGAGCCAGGTTGCTTGACGCAGACAATTGATTGCACAATTTTCACTCTGACATTGGCTCCTGATGTCTATCCTGAGTTTTCTCCTCCCTCTTTTGGTTATAGAATCCTAATTTCAGTGGTGCTAGGGTTTAATGTATTCTTACATTGTTTTTCCCTGTCTATTTCTAACTTTGTCTTCTTCTCTTAGTCTACACACATACTATCTTACCTTTCCCTTTCATTCTCTTTCAGTCACATAGGCTCAATTGTTTTATACAGAGTGGAATTTAACGGTATAGAAACTAAACTAAGCGTAAGTCATGAATGGAGCTTGATTCTCTCCTCCACATGGAATTGGACTTTTCGCTGAAATCGTCCACAGCCAACGTTTGGATTTTTAAAAACAAACTTGTTTGGCTTAGCCTATCTATCCTTGAGCTAATCTTTCAGAATTTATGATTTCTGCCTCTTTCTAGAGTACATCAAAATTAAATAAGAGGACATTTCAAAATGTTTCACTTTGGGTCTGTCTCTTTCATTAAGTCTGGATGGGGTCCATGCACAAGAATTTTGGTTACTTACTTATATGAAACCATTTCTAATGTGGCCCAGGTCCTATCCTTCTCCTTTCCTATAAGTGTCATATTGTGGCAAAGCCCTGTATGTGATTTTGTCCTGAAGCTCTGCTAAGGAACTGTTATTCTGATGTGGGGGAGAAGGGGAGGAGGTAGGAAGAGACTGATTTAGAGTAGTCTTAGCACCAGGAAAGTGTCCTCTTTAAAGATAACCGTTAAGAGTATAGCTCAGTGGTAGAACATGTGCTTAGCATGCATGAGCAAGGCCCTGGGTTTGATCTTCAACACCAAAGAGTATAGCAATAAAGATAACATCTTTATATGCAGTCTGCGAGTTATATTTTGCTTGGAAAGTTAGGCATTGTATTTCTTTTAAAATACTCATTTTCCAGGTTGTTGTTACTCCTTTACTCACTTTTAATGTACATCCATTTGTTCTTTTTTTCTTCCTTTCTTAATAGGTTGTTGACGAAAGGCCAGAGTGCATTGGTAGAGCTACAGACACAAAGACCAGTGGCCCTTGAGCTCTACAAAGACTTTAAAGAGCTGGGGAGGTTTATGCTTCGTTACAGTGGTTCCACAATAGCTGCTGGTGTTGTCATGGAGGTATTTCATAGTGGTTGTGGGGTTTTTTGCTTAACCTTTTAAGGATGGTAACTGAGATTTTATTGAAAACATAAGTAAGGTATTGGAAAAAGAAATTAAAACATAATTAAAAATTAAAAGAATGAGAAGAGAATGTTTAGTCATAAACCTTACAGTGAGTCTTCTAAACTATATTGTTCACTGATGATATTGCTTAAAATTAAAAAAAGGCGATTGTAAAATAGATCCATTAGAATGCCATCTGGGTGATGAGTATCTGGATGCTAACAGCCAGATAGTGGGAGTTAGGATTTTGTTTAATAGCCTTCATTAAAGTTTTTTCTTTAAGTAGGTCTTAGTACATTTGAAGTGATTCATTCAAAAAGTTCAAGTAATGTATTAGTAATATTTCTGAGACATTCCTATTACGTAGTGCAGAGCATAATTGAATTTTGGAGGAGAGTAAAAAATGAACCAGGAAATATCAGGAAGTTGAATTTTTATTCACATTATCATAATATGAATTTTATGAATATTATATTTTAAGACTTCATATAATTACTTTCTGCCTAAAATTACTGAGTTAATGTAATTGGATATATACTTTGCATACAGAGCTTTAAGTGGTATCAGAATTTATACATGGTTCATGAAAAACCTTATTTTCAAAGAAACTTTATATACATCATTTATATAAAATATTTATGGAGAACTGCATAGGGTAGAGGTGAAAAGAACAGGCTCCAGGGTTAAAATGCCCGTTGTGTCCTTGCTTTCCTGACCGCAGGCACACCTCTCCTTTAACTTCCTCCTCTGTAAAATGTGAGATGGAGTGTCTCCTAGAGTTGTGCAGTGGAACGGTCCGCGCAAAGCGCGTGGCACAGTCACTGTTTCTGAAGTCAGTAAAGATCGGCCTTATCATTGTCATCAATATCACGTTTAACCTCTCAAGACATTCTTTATGAAATAGTATTCTAAAACGAAGGGAGAGTTTCTTGTGGAGAAAAAGGGAAAGAGTATAGTAAATCTTAGAAATAGCATGGCTGGGGCGGAGGAAAATGTAGGAAGAACAGTTTACTCTTGAGATAACAAATAACAAATTTCTCTTTTTTGTCGTTATTTTTATAATGCAGCTGACTAAATTGTAGCAAATACCTTTTCCCCTTACAGATAAAAAGTGAAAAAAAATGACTGATTAAATTATAGCGACTGTCTTTTTTTTGTTTACAGATAAAAGAATGATGGATCAGAATTTTACCGTGCTTCCAAATGAAATAACTCACCAGTGATTTTAAAGAGTCCAGTTAGGCAGTTAAAGAAACGATGTACAATTGATATTTTTTAAATGAAAGAGACAATTTAAAGCTATAAATAGGTGTAAGAAAGTATTAATAATCATTTCTGCAGAATTTCAAGTTTCCAACAGGCAAAGAAAGGCTAATATTGCACTTTCATTTAAAAAACTCCTTTCCCTTTGAAATGGTAGTAAATGGGTTTATTTACTTTGCTGAAATTTACGGACAGTACCAGAAATAGTATTAAAAAATACTGACATCATCATGAAATGGACTACTTCCAGCCAAAGCAAAAATATTTGCAGTTTTTTCTTTTCATTCAAGTGTACTGTACATGTTTTAAGGAAAATAACTAAATTTGGGCTTTTGAGGTAGTTCACATTAGACCTGAGAACTTTTTGAAGTGAACACTAAGCAAGATTTGCTGAAGGTCATAATAAAGCTATTTTATATCGAGCATAAAAATGCCCTTCCAACAAGTCAACTTCTGAAAGCAAAATTTGGAATTAGTGGAAGCTGCTCCGTTGGTAACTAAGATATTATTTAAGTTGTAAAGCCAGCTAATAAAATGCCTTAGTTTGAGCATAATGGAATATGTGTTTTGTTCTTTGGACGTTTGTGAGATTCTCTTTCCCTGTCACAAAATATCACTGGGGGTTTTGTGGGACATTTTTCACCTAAGATTTTTCTGGCTGTTTCACATGAATTCTTGCTCTTTCTCCTAATAGCAAATCATATTTAGTCTTACCCATTTCTAACCATACCTTGGCTTTCCCATTATCACTTTTAGAATTATATTTATAATGACTACATCTGTGTCTTGCATACTTTTCTGTTTTTTTTTTTGTTTTTTTCCAGTACCGGGAATCGAACTCACGACGTCGCGCTTGCCAGGCAGGCGCTGTGCTGCTGAGCTAAATCCCCAGCCCCTGTGTCTTGCATACTTTATAGACTGTGAGTCCCCTATAAGTAAAAGTCATATTTTCTTTAAAATTTCAACAGACTCCAAGGTTTACTTCTTTAACCAGTGCCTGTTGGATTGCCTTCTGCGTACAAGAAGCTTTACAGCAGATTTTGTGCTCATCTCAGCCCTGGACTCTGATCTGATGCACTGTTTATAATCAGCTTTTTAAAATTAGAAAATGATGTGATTTTGTATATCAGTAGCTTACTGTATTCAGCAGCATTTCTTTTTCTTCGTTGAAGAATAACAACCGTATTGGCAAGAGCACAGATCATGAACATGCTGCTTGGTGAATGGTCACCAAGTGAACACACTCTTACATTTCTTTATAAAAATATTTTGGTAGTCATAGTACAGTAAACTTGCTGAGGCAAGACAGAGTTTAATTTATATATTGTGTTAATTATGAATTTAACAGATACATATGACGGAAACCTAACTTAAAGCGGCTTCAGCTACAAAGGAAAATTTTTGACTGACATAACTGAAAATAGGAGACTCCTTACCTTTGACTCAGTCTAGATTGAACAGCTCACATGATGTCTTCAAGGTCTCATCTCTCCTTTCGCTGCTCTGGTGTTGGTTTTACCCTCAGACCTGTTAAATCCCCCACAGTGCCAAATTCTAGACAAGATATGGTCGTTCTACATGGTATCCCTAGGCCCTCCTTGTGGGACAAAGAACAGACAAAAGAGCATGCTCTTTCCAGAAATCCTAGAGCTGTCCCATCATTGGCTTGTGGTTGGGCTCTCTCTTTCCCTGGGATATCCTCATGACAGTGTGACGTGAGTATAACCCAAAGCAGAGAGTTGGGGAGGGTTTGAGTTGATGGGCGGTTGACATTGAGGGCATTACTAGAAGGGAAAATGGATTGGGGGTCTCATGAAGAAGCCGCGTCTGCTGTGTGTGTTACATAAGGCCAGGATAGAATTAAGTAAGAATTTAGCATAAATAACTACTAATAGTAGAAATGTATTTTTCCCTTGGGTTGTTGTAACTACAGTCTTTCTGTTTGTATTGTGGGTACAGGTGATTGTTGAAGGGAGTGATTTTATTAAAAGGATCTTCTGTTGGGAAGAGTGCTTATGGTAGAGGGTTGGAGTTAATTAGACAAGTACAGCAGTAATGCCCACAGTTGATCATGGTCTGATTTCCTGCTCCTGTCCAGGCATAGGAGAAAGCACTTCAGGCTCAGATCTCGGGACTAACAGCCCAGCCAAGGGGCACTAAGTAGCATAAACTCTGATGGAGAGTTGACAGAATGAAATCCTCCAAGCGCAATGTGCCTGAGAGAGTGCAGCAGGGACTAGGTGAAGAGGAAGTGAAATTAATGCTGCTGTATACTTACATAAGAAAATTTCCCGAGGCAGTTAAACTTGTGAATGACACTCCTTCCCCTGCTCATTCAGAAATACCGTGGGGTGAAAGAGGGAGGCAGATTTTGCATTGGTGAAATAGTCCACTAGGGCAGCTTTTAGCTTTCAAAGTAGCAGCATTTAAAATCCCACCAACAGTAAAAAACATTCTGTAGAACCCATCCACCTCCAGGAAAGAGAGCCACACCAACGAGAGCATAGCAGTGGGACCAAAGCCCGCATGAACAGTGGAGCTGAACCCTGCGGATGGACGGGCCACGGGGCAAGACTGCAGAGCTCAGCAGCTGCAGAGTGGTTTTGCTTGTCTTCTTGTCTCCTGTCAGGGCTGGAGGACTCACTCGTGCTTGCATCCAGAAAGGGAACTGCCTGGGATTCTGCTAGTGCTCAAGTGGGCTGTGAAGGTGATTGAGAGTAATTTATATATCTTGGAGATCAATTTATTTAGTTCATTATTTAAAGGTGAAGAAAAAAATACAGTAACAGGCCTGGGGGAAAATCTGAGCTATCTGAAGAATATTTCTGGGCACATGGAAGCAAAACTGATGTCTAAGATGTGGGGGAATGGTGCCTCGTTGAGGAAAGAATTGGAAGAGGTTAGAGGATACTGCATGGGGACTAAATCCTACATTCACATACTCATTGCAGGCTGTAAAGCACAGGTTGTAAGTCCAGAAAGCGGAGTGAGTGGAGAAGCTGCTCCTGGAAAACAGATGACGAAAATGAACAGGAAGGCTCCAAAACTGTCCAGGCAGGAAGCATACCGTATTTTATATAAAAGCAATAAAAACATTACAAGTGTGTTTTGTTAAAACTTACTGTTTTTTAAAACTCATTAATCATTTTTATCCCGTGGAAATGTTCATGAGATTAAAACATTTTGTAAACAAAAATCTCCCCTGAAAATTCATCCTTAGAGAAATAAGTGATTCAACAACTTAAGACTTTGCAGTTTTCACGGTAGGTTAAAGGACCGCTGACCCACAAATGCAGCAGTCTGCTGTGGTGTGCTTATAGGTGAGGGTGAGAAAGTGTCCAGGAGGACTGAAAAATACTCTGACCGTAAAGAGGTAATTCAAGATTTGGGAGATGATGGTAGAAAACTCTGCAGCAAGTCTCGTCATTTGTTGATGCCGTTGAAGACCACTGGGACACAAGCATAGTCAAAATGAATTTTGTTGATATTTGGTATGGTGAGAATGCACACTGTCAGGAACTGGAGGAGCTTCTCCTTGAGAAGCTGCAAGCAAGGGCTGGTTGCAGAATTTGAGCACATGCAGGCAGTTTGGGGTAGGGCCTGCGTGAGTGAGGGTTTCTTCCGGGCAAAGTGCTATGAGAAAGTGGACGTAATTTTGCTTTTGGATGCCCTAGTTTTAATGTGGGAAGTTGAAGGGATGGAAAATAGCAGCAGTTACCCATGTGAGCCACAAGAGGGGGTGTTGAGTTACTTTTGCGGTTTGTACAGTACTTGTCTGCTTTGGCGTGATTACAGTAACTCACTTTTTCAGGATTCCCGAGTGATATTATTAACGTTAAAGACTTGGGGAATTTCTAATGTTCAACAGGAGAATGCCATAGCCGAGATAATACCTGGCCAGCATTTAGCTTCCAGGAGCTACATTTTCTCTCACATTGAAACCATTTAAATATGTAGAAGTAAAATGATAATGTAAATGTAATACCATGTAAAATAAAATAATGAAATAGTGAGTTAAGTTGTACCTTCAATATGAAGACAGGCAGTTATACCTTAAAATAAAATAATGAAATGAATGAAATTATACCTTAAATGTAAAGACAGGCAGAATTAAGTTATGTAAAGTCTATAAAGTCATGATTTTGTTTTTTTCTGCTAGTCACATGAACAACGTTTAAAGATGTTTAGGGTAGTCAGTAGTGGAATTAGTGAAAGTTCATATTCATGCAGAAGACAAAGAAATGTAGTCTGTAGAGCAAAAGATAGAAAATAACAAAGTGAATCAAATAAGGACAAAAGTAGCAATTGTAACAATAAAACTAGACTTTTCTCCTAAAATGGTAGACTGAAACTACAAAGCTAATGGTAATGCTGCTTCCATAAAATATGCCTAAAATTAAATAGCAAATGGGGTGGGAAAAAGGCAGAGATACATTAGGGAAACGAAAATAACTGATTGATTGGGTATCTACCATGTTAGGCAATCTTCATCACATAATAGTACACTGAATGTGTATTTCTATAATTATATGAGGCATAGATTATCTGTAGAGAATAATGAAGCCTAGAGGGATTAATAAAATTAATGTTAGAAAATCACGGTTTGAATATAAGTCTAACAGACATGTTCCTTATACTGTACTGCCTCTCCTGAAGTCAGGATATCAAAGCAAGCAAGCAAACAAAACACATTCAGATCAAGAACATCTCATATTGTTGAGGTAAAATGCATAATGAGCGCCCAAAAAAGTGTCAAATAGCATCAAAATGAGTAATGAAAATATTAGAAATTAAAGTACTTAATTATAATTATTTGAAGATTTTCATAATATGGCCTTACAGATCAGGTAGAGTTTTTAGAAGACTTAAATACCAAACCTGAAAGAATGAACATGAGAATATACCTTTAAAAGTCATTTTCTTGAAGAATTTAAATGAAGAACTAAATGTTAGAAAACTCAGTGGATCAACCCATAGATGTAAGAATTGTCTTTCAACTTAAGAATGGCTTAAACAGATTTAGCTCCCCTTGAATTATAGATACTGAAATTATTGGTAACAATATAAAATAGCTGGATAAAGTATCTAAATCTTACTAATTTACTTACGTGGAAATATGAGTAAACAAGATAACTTTAAAAAATGACCAGACATGTTTTAAAGGCAACCAAATATAACTTCTAGAAGTGGAAAAATATAAATAATTAAAACTAAAAGCTAGTAGACAGGACAGATTAGGTGCAGCTAAAAAAAAATTAGTGACTTGGAACATAGATCAGAAGATTCACCTAGAATATGACACAGAGATAAGGATATGAAGAAAAATTCATGTTGAATAAAGAATACCATGACAAGGCATGTATTATATAAAACAAGTTTTAGAACATGGAAATAAAGAGAACAGATATAAAAGAAATTACAAAGTCATAACTAAAAATTTCCCAGAACTAATGAAAGACATGAGTCCACAAACAGAAGTGTAACCCTTTTCAAGTATGATAAGAAAAAAATCCACATCTGAATACAGTGTAGTGAAATTGCAGCATACAGAAGACAAGGATCCTAAACTCAAAAAGTCAGACATAAGGGAACACAAATGAACAACAAGATGGAAGACAGAAGTAGCAGAATACATTCAGAGGGTTGAAGAAAGTCTGTGTTAACTGGTAAGAAGGTTTGGTTATACATGGAATCTGGAAAAATGTGCACAGTAGCAACTGCCAGCCATCCACAGCTCTTCCCCCGCTGCCCTGCCATTGCTATGACAGAATACCTCAAGGTAGGTAGCTTATAACAAGAGCAGTTTCTTTCTTACCATTCTGGAGGCTGCGAAGTCCAAGGAGAATGTGCTGGCAGATGCAGTGTGTGGCAAAGGCTCTCTGCTTCCAAGTCTCTACATGACAGAAGCATTTGCTTCTTCCAGCTCTTCTATGAGGGCATGGGGACAGAGCTGTCATTGCAAAACCAGCTCTTAAAGCCCACCTCTTAATACTGTTGCATTGTGGGTTAGGTTTCAGCATGAATTTTGAAGGGACACAAACACTCAAACCACAGCTGTCTGGACAAGGGAAGCTGTCTTGGCCAGGCCAGGAATGGAAGCATCACTCCCATACCTCAGATCGTGTTGAGGTTTGATTTGTCTGTCTCTTCCCATTACTTGTTTGTTCTTTAGCTTCCTGATTATGTCTGAGCTTCCTAAGTGACTCTGCTAATGAAAATAATGTCTGATACATGAACTTTGGATAGTTTGCGAGTCTGGTTATTTGGCAATTCAAACAGTTTGTTTCACAGAAGGGAACGTGCAAGGAATGACTCAAGAATCTAGGTTTCCTGATAGGCTAATGTAGGTTTTCTGACAGTATATAAATACATTGGAAATGTGTAGGGGTTTTTAAAATATGCATATAATTACTGCACTGACAAAATCAGGTCTCAAAACCCAAAAGCCAGAAGTTGAACCAATGTGATTTCAACAAAATATGTTGAAACTATGGAGCACCTGCAGCGCCCCACGGGCAGCAGCACACTGAACCGGCACCTTCATCGGAGGAATTTTAGTTGTTAGGTTTATTTATTTAAACTTGTTTGCAGATACACAATATATTCATACTAAGGAATGGGGGCTGGGGATTTAGCTCAGCAGCACAGCGCCTGCCTGGCAAGTACAAGGTTGTGAGTTCGATTCCAGGTACCGGAGAAAAACCAAAAAAACAAAACAAAACAAAACAAAACAAAATACTAAGGAAGATTTCAGGTTATCAATAGCATAATATTCACAGGTTGGGTATAGTAAAGGGACGCAATGTTTAGAAAATAATACAGCAAGTGTAAAGTGAAAGAAATACTTATATGATTGCTAATGACAAGGGAAAAAATTTAAGATTATTTAGAAAAATGAAAATACTACTGCAGTACTTGCTAAACCTTTAGAAAGCTGTACTAATGGTTTCCTCTTTGTTTTGGCTGCTTAGAAAGCTTAAGCAAAATTTGAGACTCAGCCACAAAATTGTACCAGGTTAGGCATTTTATAAACTATCTTTATTTATGGTGTTATTATTTTCCATTCTTCCCTATATATCCTTTCCTACTCCATCAACTTACTGTAATTGGAGTATTTGAGTATTTTTATGTTACCACAAATCATTGTGGAGTGCAAAATTGTGTAAGTCAGCAAAGTGTGTGACACATATACATATCATATATAACGTGTTATATGTATGTTACATGAAATATATATAAGTGTATATTATAAATATATATTATAAAGAAATAAATACAGCCTTACCTTTATTATCAACATAGAGAAAGATTAGTTATTTCACTACAAAAAGCTATAAAAGAAACAAAATGATTCTCCTCAGGAAATGTATGTATGAGCCCATACTAATATAAATTACTGAATAAACAAATAAAATGGAGAGAGTAGAGACAAATCTCCCTAGAAGCATTCCAAATAATTGACTTAGATACTCTGCTCTCAAGGAGGTGGCACATTATTCCCCACTCTTAAGTGTGGGCTGAACAGGGTGACTTCTTTATCCAGAGTACAGTGCAGAAAAGTGTTGAAAAAGAAGGATAATTTTAGAGTGGAGAAGCCTACTAAGTATCACCTTCCCAGGTGCTGAAGGTGAGCATCGACAGTGACATCGTGCTGGTTGTAGGAACCTCGTGGGTAATGAGAAGGCGCAAATGACACTTTGCCTCTGTGGTCTTCCACTCAGAAACTTGGGACACCAGTCTAACCTGAGAAACATCACGCTAGTTCGAATACAGGCTTATTCTACACATTTTTTTGACCAGTACTCATTGTCTTCGTTTTCTCTCGTTGCTGAGACAAAATACCCAACGCCCAAAATGAAGGAAGGAAAGGTTTATTTAGCTTACAGTTTGTGGAGGTCTCAGTCCATACTTGGCTGGCTCCAAGGCACAAGGTAGCAAAGCAACAAGAGCAAAGGGGGGAATGGCAGCCGAACAGCAAACAGCCAGAGCAAAAAGGAAAAATCGCAGCAAGCAGCCTCTTTCCCTCCCTTACACTGTAAACAGGCTACCCCCACCTAAGGGGAGTGTAGCTCTCACATAATCTCCATGCCCTCCTCTTCCAGAGTCTCAGGATGTATACAAAGTAAGCACCCTGGCTTCCTGCTGAGTCACTTAACCAAACCTCTAGACTCCCCAAGATGACACAACGTATCAACCATAACACTCATCAAACCTGTGAAGGTCATCAAACACAAGGAACATCTGAGGAATTTATTGTCAAGAGGAGCAAATGCAGGGTAACATCATGGATAAGATCCTGCAACAGAAAGACAGTAAGTGAAAACCAAGGAAATCTGACTATAGACTTTAGTTAGGAATATATCACTACTGGTTCATTCATTATGGTGAACCTAGACTGATGTAAGGTATTAATAATGAAAAACTGGATCATTGTTTCTGTAAATACAAAAACGTTCTTTAAAAGGTCTATTTTCACAGTTATACATTTTTATTATATGAACAAATGTTTGTATAAAAACAACATATGTATATGTATATTAAGAACAATAAAAGTGAATTAGAATGTCTGCATCTGTGCTGAGCTCTTGATCTCAGAATGGTGGTCTGGGCAGCCAAAGCTCCCTCCAAAGTGAGGAAAGAAGCAGGGGAAACTGTGGCCTCATTCCCGATGAGTTGTGTACACGGACTGAGATGCCCTGTTCTAAGTTCCATGCTCCTCCTATTCCAAATGTGCTTGAAAATTTCTGTTACCTTTCTTGGATAATACAAAATCAACCCTCGGAACCTATTCCCTTGATCAAATTGAATCTAACCTGGGCATTAGGAAGCCTAGAACCTGCTGCTGTGAGTTAGATGTCAAGGGATCTGCTACCTTGACAGGTTTTGGAAAGGAAAAATAAACGGCAGTCATGCACATTCTCAGGCATTGAGGGTCAGAATCATTTCGGAATGGTCCACTTTGCTGAGCAGTTCTTTTCACTTAATATATTCAGGGCAAACATTTTCTCTGGCCATTGGCTCAATAGAACCACATCCTGGTTGCTTCTAAGGTCCTCTAAAGCATTCAGGCACAAATATAGATCAAGGGACTGTGGAGTTAGATCGTAATCCATGCTTCCATAGCTTGTGGCCCGTGTAGTATCAGCCCAATACCGATGAACTGGTTTGAATTTTTGTGATGTCAGAGTTGGAGGAGGCACAGACCAGCAGCACCCTGTGGGACTCTGTCTTCCTTCCCTGGCCACAATCTTAAGACATCTCTGAGCTAAGTGCTGCGCTTTCACTTCCCTCTTGATTAGGAACCTAGGCTTAGGGATGCATGATTAACACCTGTGCATAGCTGCACATGGGCCCGGGCCTGTGGTCATGACATTTTCTTTGAGGAAAGGAGCTCTGTCTTCTTACAACAGGCTCCATCCTTCCCTAGATATGGAGTTATTGTCCAGGCACTGGTGTCTGTAAGGCAGAGCATCAGTGAAAAATTTGAAAATATTTGCTAAAACTGTATGTCTGCTGACTAGGACACACTGCTTATTACTGTGATTGGTTAGAAATTGACCTCCAAATACAGTTTCATAGCAAAACACATGTTTATTTCATAAGCATTGCCATATGGTGAAACGGTAGCTTGTCTATGAAGTGCCTCAACAGTTCTGGCTGACAGAGGTTGTACACTTGGTCCTGAGCATCTGGAAAACACACCCTGTTTGATCTACAAAGCAGTGGGAGAGGCAATGGATGATCTCCAGCAGGCTTCGCTTCTACCCATTGCTACTGGTCAGAACTAGCCACATAGCCCCAGCTAATTGCAAAGGGGGTGCAGAGTGCTCGAGACAAGAAGTAGACCTTAGATAAGATTTGTTGTGTCCAGTACAGAGGGCTTCTAGCATTTCCCCAGGTGGCTGAATTTAATATAAGTCTATATGTTAGGGTTCATATTTGAAACAGAACCTCATATTCATATCTCTTCAACTTCTCTCTTTGCTCTTGTTCCTCCCACGTCCTAGATTTTCCAATCTCCAGCTTCATCTTTGTGTTGGCTTTTCTGCAACCATCCTGTCAGTATTCCTCAGGTAGACCAGTTCACCCCAAGATCAAAGCCAGTGGTCCCATTCTGAGCTCAGACTGTGAGAGCAAGGACACATACCTGTTACCGTTCAGATGTAGGATGTCCCTCAAAAATCTCATGTGTCCAGAGTTGGGGCTTTTTGAAGGTGTTTGGATCATGGGGACAATATACTCAGATCTATTGGTGAGTACATAGCTAAATGTGCTGTTCAGAGGAAGGGCCACGTTGGAAGAAGTGTGTCATTGGAGGGGTCTCCCTCCCTCTTTGGTTCCTCCCTTCTGAACTAGATCTTAGCCAAAAGGCCGAGAAGCAATGGTTCCTCCTTCTCTCTCTGCTTCTTGGCTGCAACAAGGTGAGCAACATTCCTCTGCCATGTCCTTCCACCACACCATTTCTGCCTTTGAGCTGGCCAACTATAGTCTGCATCCCCTTAACCATGAGCCAAATTAGACTTTCCTTTAAGTTGTGGTTGTTAGGCAGTGTCCCAGCAATGGGAAATTGGACCAATACAATTCCCTAGAGAGCAGCACATGCCACAAAAGAACTTAGTGTTTCACACTGATCATCTTTTTATAGCATAATTCTGACATGTGATTTTGCCACAATACTTTCTTCCTCCTAGGAGCGAGGCTTAGAAGCTTGTAGGTAGGTATGGGAAAAAAGAACATCCTGCCACGTGTAAGCTAGAACAGTCCTCCCTGTAATAGTAATGCATTCATGCTCACTCAGTCCAATGTAGTTTCAGCAGGAGAGAAAGCTTAAAGACAAAGGAGGGCAAAGAGCCACAGGGAGATTCTTCTACAACTAGAATTATTATATTATCTTGCTTCTATGATATTATATTGAAGAACTGGAGCTCACTTACAGGTAGAAAGAGCCAGGAGAGAAGAAGGGACGAGAAACCAGGAGATAAACCAACGATCAAAGTCGTGAGTCCCCTGTCCTGGCTGTACAGGACCTGGCACCAAAGCCACCCCCTAGAACATGGTGGGGCAGTCCAGCTGCTGCCAGTGGGAGTGTGGTTCATCCGTGGGTAGGACTGATATTCCAGGAGTATGGCAAGAATACATCAGTTTTTGGTAGACTGTGAGCTGGAGAGCCGATAGCATCAGCCCAAAGAATTCAGGTGACATTTGGGCACATGGTGAGGCAGATGGAACTACCTGCAAGTAGGGTCTCAGTCCCTGGAACCAGATACTGGATTTTGTCTCTTCACAAAGAACAGACAAGAGAAAGGTGGGTGCCGAGCTTAGAGAAAAGGCCTTGAGGTCCATAAGCCATTGGAGCTCAGTGTGAGGTCGGGTCAGAGCATGCGCACAGGCTCTCCATGGGGCTTGATGTTACGCTTTCCCCTGATAGAGAGGCAGCTTTTCAGGCAGTGGAGCTGGGGCGAAAATTATCCCAGATGAGCAGTGGAGAGAGGACAGCTATGTTCAGTCGGCTCTGCAGGGGGCAGGCAGCGACATGCAACTTGAAGACTGAAGGACTAAAGTTTATCCCTTGCTAACCGAACTTGAACATGTTATCTAATTAGCCGGACGTGGTGGCGCACCTCTGTAATCCCAGCACTCTTGAGGCTGAGGCAGGAGGATCGTTTTGAGTTTGAGGCCAGCCTGGGCTACAAAGTGAATTCAAGACTAGCCTGAACTGCACAGCGAGACCCTGTCTCAAAAAGACAAAAAAACAGAACAAAACAAAACAAAATATCTAACCTCTCTGAGGCTGTTTCTTCTACAAAAGACATGAAGTAACCATATGCACTTCCTAGAGGATCATCGTGTGGAACAAGTGCATAAATTCATGAATAGCACTTTCTTCGTATTGTGGCACTTAACGTTTGAGTAATGGACAGTTTTCTGTGTGAACGCAGTGAAATCATAGAGGTGCCTTTTGATGACTTTAAAGGGCTATGAACCTGGAAGTTGATGTCAGTTGAACATTGTCCATTTCTCATCATGTCCTGGAAGTCTGTGAAATGCGTGAGAGCTCTGAAGGCTGGACAGTCTGTCAGGCTCCTCCCACTTTCACTGATTGGCACATGAGGACGCTGGGGCTGGAAAAGAGACTCACTCAGGAATAGGGGCAAAGTCGCGGGACCAGCACCAGGGAGCAACTGTGAAGGGGAAAGGCAGAATTTTCCTTACTATGGCTGCACCCGTCGAACTTTTGATGCTGGAGAACTTCATAGGTGGGAAATTTATACCCTGTAACTCATATATAGATTCCTACGATCCATCCACAGGGGAAGTGTATTGCAAGGTGCCGAATAGTGGGAAGGAAGAGGTGAGTGTATTCTCTTGGGGAAGACTAAAATGTATTCAATATGTTGGTAAACTTTGGATAATTTGACTTTCTAAAAGCAAAAGGGGTTTGAGGAAAGTAGAATTGTTTCATGCTAGTGGGAAGAAGATTCTAAGAAGGTTTATCTCATAAGGATATCACTGTATTCAGAAGCAAGTCATTTTCCTAGCCAAACTAACACACAGTTGTATGTGGAGGGCTTTTTTGGGTAAGTTTCAGACTCTAATAGGAGTATGGTATGAAGTATTATTTGTAAGAATTATCACAATCATTAAGTGGATCATTTTATTGACCAAGTGTCACCTAAATTTGCCACTAGATCCATGGATTTCTAAAAAATGTGCAGGTGATCCTTCTCTAATAACTCCTCATCTCTTCAAAATACCTAGTATATCAAAATCAATCATTTCAATGATGAAACTAAAAATCAAATTCTTGTATAATTTTTCACTTACATTTAACTTTTTTTCACTCAGAGTGCTTAAAGTCACATGCATTATGCTTTCTTTTTTTTTAGTCATGAAGAACTAATTTTAATTGGGGAATTTTATAAAATATCGGAGACATGTTTGATTAGTTATCAGTTATTAAGCTGAGAATGTAAACATGTATGGGGTGGTAAATGCCACTGACAGATGCATAGCCATCTAATGCTTACTGGGTTATAATTTATTCTTTTACGGCACAAAGAACTAGACTGTTTAAAACAATTCTGTAGCCTTCATGTAGCAACAGAGGTTATATGCAAAGTTATTTTCTTTTAAGAACTCAGTTGTTTTTCTCCACTTGTTAAAGTTTCAAGTCTGTTTTGCATTAAAAAACCTTTAGACTTGTGGATTAATGTCCACAAATATTGGCTAATTCACTGGTTAAACTGTAACGTGAGAAATCTAGCCTTGTCTCTTCCTCTCCCCTTGTCTCCCAGCGTTTTCCCAGGTGAAGTTAAAAAGGACAACTATGCCAAATTCAGGTGAAATACTTTCTTTTTCTTTCAGGTGGAATATTTTGTGCAGCTGATGTCTGATCTTTTTAGAGAATAGAATAAAGTAGAAAATAGCACTTATTCTTGCGGTAATAAAATAATTTTTACTTCTCAGAAATCCAATTCACAGTTATCCCATCTGATGCCATAGACCCCATATTTTTTAGATTGAAGAAAATGATAAGCAGAAAAACACATGCTAAATTCTCAGTCACTCGTGGAACATGCTTCTGGCACTGCTACCGGTCCCTTCCACTTATTTTGCTGCAGTTATGTGCCTCGCATTCACCAAGCTCTTTAACCGAGAGTGGGCAACCTAGAATTTAACCGAGAATTTCTAGCAACCTAGAAAGTAGAGGCTTGTCGTTCTTCTTTGGCAGAGCACACTGTGCTAATGCTTCTAACTCTGATGCTTAGGTCAGTGGGCACACCCATACATGTACACACATGCACGCACGCACGCACACATGCACGCACGCACGCACGCATGCACGCATGCACGCACGCAGGCATGCACTTTGCTACAGCCCTTTGGATGATAGCATCACTTCCATAGCATACTGGAGTTAGACTGCTTGGTCTCAAAGACCATCTCCACCAGCTGGGGTCTGTGGCCTTGATTTAGAGCTCAAGTTCTTCATGCCTCTCTCTGTCTCCCCAGTTATGAAATGGGAATATTAATGCTACCTACTTCCCAGGATTCTGAGGTTAAACGCACTAACACAGAGTATTTAGTGCTTAGTGTACAGTACACACTTTGTAAGTATCGGTGTGCGGTAATATGATTGCAAGGAGTAGACTGATATGTGTTCTGTGTTGTGCGCACAACACACGTGAAGCGAGACAACTTAGGGCGTCTGAGCGGACTTGCACAGCTAACGATCAGAGTCTTACATTCACTACTGCAGGAATTAAGCTTTGTGTGGTTTTTGTGGACTTCCCCACACTGCGACTTGAGGTGGAGAGCAAGGGCCACCTCTCCTCATCCCGTCTGCAGGTCCACGGTAGACATTCAGTCTTTGAGATAAAATTATCAGCTCTCAAATCTTTTTTTTTTTCCATGCCAGGGATGAACTAAGGGTCTTGCACATTTGGTCAAGTGCTCTGCCTCTGCGGCCCTTCATGGGGCCCTAACTTTAACCTCCCCCTTATGTCGGCACAGCTGAAAGTGAGTTTGTTCCTTTTGGAAACAAAGGTCAGGTGTAGATCGGGTTTCAGTGAGTGGGTGGCTTAGGGTCAGGAGCTGACGGTCAGGTCATGTGACGCAAGAAAGCTGCTCATGGCTGCCTGGAGCCCCTGGAATAGGATTTTGGGGCTGAGCTGGGGCCCAGAGGCAGAAGATAGCTGTATGTGATTATCAGTAGTCCTCATGCATGTGAGAGAAAGGACAGGAGAAGACATGGGCTATGGATTTGTCATCTCTGCAGAAGGGATAGCACAGACACTGCCTGAAAAAGGAGAAAGGCAGAAAAACACTCAAAGATTCATTTTGGTCATAAGTCGGTTCCACACATACATTGTCACATGTTTTCTTTTAGATGTAGCCCCAAAACTAGATCCCCAGGCTTTTGTTCAACCCCAGGTCCACCCTCCTCCAGCAGAGACCCCCTCCATTGGCAGGGGACAGGCCTGGTGATTATACCATAGTACGTTAGATTGTGGTCTTGGATGCCACAAAGAACTGGATATGAATCTTGATTCTGCCATTTAGTATCTGTGTAGACACTGGCAAGTTACCCGAACTTTCTGTTCCTCAGTTTCCTCACCTGTAAAATGGGCATAAAATACTTGAGGTACAGATTTTAAAAGGGGTTACATGAAATGCTTTGCATACTTAGTCATATTCTCTTAGCTATAAAATTTAGTTGATAATAGAATGAATCTAAGTAAGTGCACATCAAGAGATGTGATTCCACACAAAACTTTAGCCTTCATAAAATGTTGGAGCTGGCCTAGGAGTGTGAGAGATTCTGTACCTCTAGACCAAGCTTCTTCTCCACACAATATTCATTCTAGAGAGTTTGGTGGAAGTAGACGCTTTTTCTCTGTTTTTCTGGTATCTCTGGATTCACATAAACACTCAAGTCTCGAGTACTCAAGGTAGCTCAGAATTGAGAAGTGTTGAATAATTAATATTAGGCAAGAAAAAAAAGGGGACTTGTGGAGTTACTCTTCCTCGAGCCTCTCAGGAGCAGCAGCTTGGTGGTGATCTTCTCCTACTTTCCCCTGAAGATCGAAGCTGCCGTCCAGGCCGCCAGAGAGGCCTTTCCTGGCTGGTCATCCCGGAGCCCACAGGAGCGCGCGCAGGTGCTGAGCCGGGTGGCTGACTTGCTGGAGCAGTCCCTGGAGGAACTGGCGCAGGCAGAATCTAAAGACCAAGGTGTGAGCCACCTCTGACAGGACTTGTCTGTCTTCCATGCTTGTTGTAGCAGAGCTGAGGTTTGAGTGCAGGTGTCTCTTACTACAGGCCATGAATACAGACATGTGTGACGCAGGTACTGGTCACTGCCACCCTCCTTCCTGTTTGCCAGATGATCTCTCGCCTTCTAAGTGTAATGCGTGAGACTCAGGATACGGGTGCTTATTCCTATCTCTCCTAGGACACCAGGCCAGCCCTCAGGTGTGCTTCTCATAGCCATGGCAGGGGTGAAGGTACAAACACCAAGGCCTCACAAGGCTGAGGCTTGCAGCTGGCATGCTCCTGCCCCATTCAAAGTGCAATCATATGGCTGAACCCAAAGTCAAAGGGCTGGGACATACACATCATTTGATGGAAGCAGCAGCCAAGATGCACGGCTACGGGCTTGGGTCTGGGGAAGGAGTGCGCCAGGGCAGATCAGCAAGCTTCCACCTACACTGAGCAGCGGATCTCAAAGCCAAGCTAACTAGAAGAATAGTGACAGTCAAGTTATTTAGAAAGTTTTCTAATGTATCAGTCACTAGTTTACTTCCAACGCAGTCTCCCAGTAATTTCAGTCCTTCAAAGGGTGAGGGGGGTAAACGTGGGTAAATCTTTGCAGGATCTGTTAGGGAAAGCAAAGAGCTTTCAGAGCCTTACGCATGCGATGAACCAACCTAAAGCTAGGAGACAGCCTCAGGCTAAGCCCCTGGCAAGAAAGCGCTTCTGCCGCTGCTGTTTCTGGTTGCAGTCTCGCCCTATTTCTGCAGGGCACCGAGCAGCAAGCAGGTAAGCTCATGCTCATCCTTCCCTTCCTTCCGGGACCCAGGATGGGCCTGGGCATGCGGCAGAGGAGCAGGTGGCACACAGCGCCATGTGCCCAGTGCCCCTGCCAGCCTTCTGACGGCTCCACCACGTGTCAGGAGAGCACGTCATATGCCTCACGCGCTTCTACGTGGTGTGCAAGCACCACTGTGTCAACAACCGTCTCTTCAACCCTTTCACAGCTCTTACAAAGCCTGGTGGTTTTGAGTGGCAAGAGCTTGTGTGTGTGAAGTGGTAGCATCTGACACGCTCACAGTGAGAGCTAGAACGCGTTCATTCTGCAAAGCAAAGAGGATCTGAGTCAAGTTAGCCCCCTCTACCTCGTTTTATAACTCCGAACCTAAATATCTTATAGTTTTATCCAACCATGGTCAGCTCTGTGTGGTCAAAGGATGTCTCCCCACACTGGAAGAAACTGAGGCTAGACCAAAGTGAGCTAGGTAGGGATGGAGGTGGGGAGACAGCAGACAGACAGAGGGTTTCCACGGCTCCACCCGCACCGTACCGCAGGGCTTTGTGTTGTTTATTTCCTACAGGGAAAACCTTAACGATGGCGAGAACCGTCGACATCCCCCGGGCTGTACACAACTTCCGGTTCTTTGCTTCCTCCGTCCTGCACCACACGACAGAGTGCACGCAGATGGACCACCTGGGCTGCCTGCACTACACGGTGCGGACTCCCGTGGGGATCGGTAGGTGCTGGCCGCGGAGCGCCCACATCATGGCTATGCCTCGAGGCGCTAGAGAATTCTGTAGAATTGTCTCAAGGAACAGACGCAGGGAAGTCTGCTGGCCTCAAAAATCTGCTTCTAGTTTACTTTCTTTCTTGTTTAAATTCCTCAGTTATATCTGGAAACTTACCTTGGAAAATTACAGAGAAAAGAATGATGCCAAGAATAGATTCAGATCCCAGGACTTCAAAACGATTACTACCTATAACTAACAAAAAGAAAAAAAAAACCGGAAAAACCAGTGCTTTAGACTCTGGAATTGGTGAGGAATTCACAGCTTAACTTCTGTGTCTTCTGTGCCCATTCTGAAAAGTTGGGGTAATAATTTAATTTTACTTTTATGTATATTTTAATAATATATATAAATTTAATTAATTAATGAGTACAGGGCACTTAGTGCCAGGTATACGTTAAATAAGCCTAGAGTGAGAATTATCTACTTCTTCAATTCTTTGCCCCTTGACCTTTGAAGGAACACATAGATGACGGCTATGACCACATATATCCACTAGATGGCGCTGTTTCCCCGCAGAAGAATGCGTATTTCACGAGTTACATTATTATTATGATGAATGTAAAAGGAAAGAATACGAGACAATTTACTGTTTTGATTCTTTGAACTCTTCAGAAATAACATTTTCAAGGCATTATGGAAAGATTTAGCCTCCTCCTAAGAATTATGTGAGCATACTTGGCTACAAAAATATTCTTACCCAGAGGGAAATTTAATAATATAAAATATACATTTACTTTCTTAACACAAGTTTAAGGGCAGAGAGTAAAATAAGGAGAATCCACTTCCTTATTCATAATGTAGTTTTCATATTTGTGTGTGTTGTGGTTGGAAAACTGCACGTTCAGAGTATTGCATGGAGACACACTCTACATGTTAAGTATATTACTTATCTAACAAGTCTATCTGGTCAGGATGCAGGTGAGAATCCACAGAGAATTTTTATTTGAAAAACTTACATATAGCTAAGTTGTACGTCATGCCTTATTCCATAAAGTTCATTGACTTTACTGATACTAGGGCTCGCACCAGGACCAGGAGGAATTGCTTTGCTCTAGTGTCATAAAAAATTCTATAAAGCTTGAGATCTATGTCTTAATCCACAACACTTGAGAAGCAGAGGTGGAGAAACTTGTTAGAAGAAATGGCAGCTGCTCCACTTAGTAATGAGGAAGGAATATTTAAAAATATTAATTTGTACATCTCAAAATGGAACTGTTTAGTGATTCATTGGTGACACCCTTTTCACCTTGGAACTTATATTGCCATTATTTGTGCTTATAATCATGAACCATGAAGAAATGGTAACTTGTATTGAGCCAAGATCTAAATATGAAAATAGGAAACCTAAATTTACTGCAAGAGAAAATAGGTAAAAATCTTGAAGACATACGGGTAGGCAGAGACTTCAAGAACAAAACCCAGACTGCAAGGGAAATATTACAAACAATCAACAAGTGGGATCTCATCTTATTAAAAAGCTTTTGCATAGCAAAAGAAATCACCAACAGAGTGAAAAGGCAACCTACAGAGTGGGAAATAATTGTAGCCAGTTGTCCCTCAGACAAAGGACTTCTATCTAGAACATATAAAGAACTGAAAAATATCAGACCCGCCCCCCAAATACAAAGACCCAATCCAAAAATGAGCATCTGAGATGCATACATACTTCCCAGATGAAGACATACAAATGGTAAATAAATACATAAAAAAATGTTCAACATTATTGGTCATTTGAGAGATGCAAATTAAAGCAACCCTAAGATTCTATCTCACCCCAGAAAGAATGGCTATTATCAAAAAATCAATTGATAACAAATGCTGGATGGGGTTTTGAGAAAAAGGAACCTTTCTCCACTGTTGGTGGGAGTGTAGACTGGTGCAACCACTGTGGAAATCAGTGTGGAGATTCCTTTAAAAACTAGAATTAGAAGTCCCATTCCACCCAGCTATTCTCCTTTTGAATATCTTCCCAGAAGAATTAAAAACATCATACAATTGTGATATATGTGCACCCATATTTATAGCAGCACAATTTGTGGTAGCTAAATCTTGGAAGCAACTCAAAAGCCCATCAGCCAAGAAATGCATAAAAAAGATGTGTTTTTTATATAATGGAGCCATAAAGAAGGATAAACTAGAAACTTGTATAGGCAAATGGATGCAACTCGATACCATACTTATAAGTGAAATAAATCAGACCCATCTGTGTAAACATTGTACTGTCTCATTAGTGTGAGAAACTGAATGAGTAAATAGGATCCAAAATGTACAATGGATATTAGGAAACGGGAAGAAACTGTTCAAAAGAAAAGACAAACTGTGATGGGGGAAAAGGGAAAGGAAAGATGGGAAAAGGAAAAACATATGCATACACAAGGTAGTTACGATAGTTATACAGCTAGTTTCTCTTAGTTCATTGGAAAGAAAGGCTTGTACTAATATTGTTTGGACAGGATATCATGCCTATGACTTGTACTCTGAATAACTACTATGAAGACAGTAGCAAGGTATTCATTATTGTAGCTCTCCAACAACCTGTTTTGAAACTGTTTTATTTTTATTTTTTTCCTTTTTAAAAGAATAAAAAATTGTATTGATCTTACTGTTTTAGAAAGTATCATCACATATTTTAGGAAGATGTCCTCAAGGTCAGCAACAACTAAGCCAAGTTTGGGACTTCAAGGGCAATTAGATTTCTTGCAGGAGTTCTGCTTTAGTAACCCTGTCTGACCTCTGAGGAGCCTGTCACCATGGCAGTGCCTCTGTTCTGATCCTTTAGCTGGGCTGATCAGCCCTTGGAACCTGCCCCTCTACTTGCTGACCTGGAAGATAGCTCCAGCCATCGCTGCCGGGAATACTGTGATAGCCAAGCCCAGCGAGCTGACTTCAGTGACCGCGTGGATGTTGTGCAAGCTCCTGGATAAAGCAGGTAATTAGGTGCTTGGGGTGGAGGAGGTGTAGAGTTGGAGCAAAGTTATATAGAAATCTTCTACTTAGCAGCAAAATCAATTCCAGTGAGATCTTTGGATTTTGTCTCCTTGAGCTTTCCTGAAAAATCCACTTCATCTTCACACGGGATTGTCTCATAGTGCTGCTTCTATTCAAAGCAGAATGGTACTGCCGCAGAGTGGCTGCAGTGTGTGGTGCATGGCAATATTACAGGCTTGTATAAGCCAGCTTTCCATTATTGTAACAAATACCCCAGATGACAAAGTTATTGTGAGGAAAGGTTTGTTTTGTAAATTAATATTAAATTGACTAGATTAAGAAGTCACTGGTGAAATGAGTGGATCATAGCGAGTGGGGGCTATACTTACTCCATCAGTGTTCCTAGGCAGATCAGGGCCCAGTCAGTGCGGTACGAGGCAGGGCCCAGGCAGAGGTGAGTCACTGGGGGCTGCCTGTGCAAGGTCTCTCTCTCTCCCTGGCAATTTTCCACAGCATTCTGCTACCAGGCTGCCATGAATTGAGCAGCTTTGCTTCACCACACTCTTCTGCCATCAGCCAACTGACCATGGACTAAACCTCTGAACCCCAAAGCCACAGTGAGCCTCCCCTCCCTTAAGTTGAGGGTATCATGTATTTGTCCCAGCAACAGGAAAGCTGACTGACACATTTTTGCTGACAGATTTGGAGGCATCAGCCCATGGCAGCTAATTTAAATCTTAGGTTTGAGCCACAGGTTAATTATAATGAAAATCAGATATAGCTAGGTGCCCCTGTGGTTTGTAGAGCCGTCCAATCTTTGGTAGACATAGCCATTTTCAGGGGATTTGAATATACATATCCCAGTCCTCTGCACATGAGACCACTCCTCAGAAGCAGGGGGTTGGCTTCTTACCAGCATATCACATTTGCCCCTTGTCCTCTTTCTACCAGAAGTTTACTAATTCAAGGCTACGAGTTTAGTAATTGGGGTTTGGTTGGTGACTTGTACAAGCACAGCCTGAGTCTGCACTAGTGTTTGGAGATTACAGGCAGGAAGCCTGTGATAACAGCCTGAGCTGTGGGTCCCTCAGCTCACCTCCCCAGAAAACCTCGGAGTGGGGGCAGTGTCTGGGTGGTGGGGACAGTCTTACTATCTGTCTGGACGTGTCAGCGGCTGCTGTCCTTACTGCCTTTCAGCACACAAAGAAGGTTCTTCTGCATTCTCCTATAGCCACAAAATGGGCAGTGGGCAGGAGCCCATCTCTGTTTATTTTCTGGATATCTTGCTATCAAAGCAAAACCACACACGCTAGGGAAGTTTAGCCAGGTCTTTAGGCTTTAGGGGATAGGTTACAACTGAGCCTGTTTAGGAAAAGGCATTGGCCTCATGACCCTAGTTTCCCACAGAGCAATGAGGCCTCCTAGCCCAGGTGTTTGGGATGATGTCCATGACGCCTTAGGCCTCTGGGCAAGTATATGATTAAACGTGCCGTGTTCGGAATGTGTCAGCCCTCCCTTACAAGAGGTACCATGTTCTAATCCCTTTCTTTGAAAAATTGAGTGTCGGGTGTGTGCGTATACAAGACTTTCCTTCCTGGCTTGGTCACTGCAGGTTTCCAGATGAGGACAGGATTGGAGCCGGGCTAGTCAGCTCTCCATGAGTCAGGTAACGAACACCTGAGAGCAACCAACCTAAAAAGAGGAAACATTTATTATTGCTCAGTTTTGCTTAGCTGGCTCCATTGCTTCTGGCCCAGTGGCGAGGCAGCACGTGAGGGCAGAGAACATGGCACAGGAGGCTGCTTGCCTCGGAAACAGAAAGCAGAGACAGAGCAGAGGAGCGTTCATTTCAGAACCTGGTCTGCGTGAGAGCATTCCATTTCCATCATTTGCATAGCACTGACCTCATTTCCTGTGAGCTTGTAGGCCCGTTTTACCAAAGCAACCCTTTTCTTCCGTCCCCCCCAGGCTGGCTTTGCCAAACGTTCCCCTCCTGACAAACAGTGTAAGCATAATTCTGATCAAACTGAACCCCTCTGAAGCTCTTGGTTTCTCCACCAGGACTGGGATGGGAGGGGTGGGGATGTGTATGAAATCCTACTTTACAACAGGAACTTTCAAGAGGGTCAGAGGGAAAAGTGAAAATGGGCTGCTAATGCATTTTGCATGTTTAAAAAGCCATGTCCTCTACCTCTAGTTCTGAAGTACATGTACCCTGATTGATGACCTTCCTTGGAACTTTGTTTTTTTTTGAGACTGGATCTCACTATGCAGTTCAAGCTGGCCTTGAGCTCACTTTGTAGCTCAAGGCTGACCTTGGACTCGCAACGATCCTCTTGCCTCAGCCTCCCGAGCACTGGGATTACAGGCACATACCACCATGCCCAGCTTATCCTTTGAACTACAATCATGTAAGAAGTACTCAGCAAATATCTCTTCAGGAACCCTAGAATATTTTATTTTCTTCTTGGGGATGCTAAACTTTTGCCATCACTCTTAGGCCATCAGCTGCGGTTTTTGGCCTTTTCCATTCATTTTATTTTACTGCTCTGTTTCAATTTAAAATCCGTTCTGCTTCCCCGCAAGCAGCTCTAGCATTTGAGGGTCTTTGTTAGTTTTTGTGCCTGGGGTTCCTAACATGTCTGTTAGCCACCTGAATTTTGCTGAATTTCTGTTTGCCAATTAAACTGCTTCCCTTCTCATATAATCAGAACTTTTAAGGGTTAGAGAACAGATAGCTGCACAAAAACTTCATTAATGCATGGATCAAATGGCAGAAGGGTTACTGCGAAATCAGGAACAGCACACACCTCGGAACATATTAACATCAGACCCCAAGGAAACGTAATCAGAATGTTAATACTGCATGTAGAATGCAACCGGCCTGCTGGAAAGAGCTCATTTTCCTGTGGTACTTCTGCATTTTTTTTCTCATCCTCTGTTAAAATGCTGCCGTAAGCATTAGAAGTGGCTCAACCCAGTTTTGCCTTCAGAATTTGTAAAGGGTCTCCCACCCGCAAGCCCTCATCCGCACCCATGCTTGTCTGCTATTTGGTGGAGAAGCCACATCCCACCCAAGAAATGGGGAAGCTCATTTTGTTTCCTTCCTATCAGGGGCTCTCCTTCTAGACTCTTTCTTGCCCCCACGCGGGACCAGGGGCTTCCACATGGTGCAGGCGCGCTCTGGTCACTAAGATCCAGGGCTGACCTAAGCTAGGCTTAAAAAATGCTCATGCAGAGTCAGGAGCTGGGACTGTTAGAAGCGCGTCTCTGCCAGACACAGTCACGGCCCTGAATCTTCCCACCTGTCTCCCTAGGGCTGGGGCCTCCACGGACCGCTCAAGGTGATCGGGCTCAGGCCACGGCCCTCTGCGAGGGCATCCTGGGTGATGGGGGGTCACCAATGTGAATTCGTTATTTATACTTTAAGGGCGGATTCTTGAGGTGCTTTGAATCCAAGAGAGTGTTTCTAATGAGGGGAGAATGTCCAACCTGGGCAAGGGAAGAAGATCAGGAGGCTTTCCAAAGCTTTCCCACCTCCCCTCCCTCCTTCTTCTCTCTTTTTTTTTTCTTTTATCTTTCACAATCACGAACAAGTAAGTTTATATCTTACAGACATCCATTGATTCTGGGGAGGCTGACTCATTGATACAAAGAGGTAGGCTGTCAGACACCTCGGTTACCTGACCACAGCAATAGCAATATCTGTCCTCAGAAACCCGATGCTGAACAGACCGGTTCTGTTTCGGTCAAAGTTTATGATAGTAGAGTGCATAAGTCTTTTACTCTGAGGATTTCGGTCACCCGAGCAAATGGAATACGTCTAGCTACCTCCAGACAAACCTTCCTAAGAACGTCCGAGGTGCAACGTGATTGCACAAGTGAGTTTTCTGAACACTTGAAGCTTCTGAGATTCACTTACTCTTTCTAATTTGGATGCTGGAACGAAGTATCTATTTACCCCTCCATTTACTTAACAATTATTTGTTTTCCTACTCTGACCAGGTTTTCTGCTTATCGGTTGTAATTCAACCTTACTTTGCCTCAAGTTTCTCACTAATAAAGTGGGGATAAAACCAAGTACTTTTTCAAATTCTTGTGAGGCTTCAAAATGGTGCAATAGTCCCCCTTCATCAGTCAGGGGGGTGTATTCCAGGACTCTTTGTGGATACTCAAAACTGCAGATAGCGTTGGGCCTTCTCTATATTATGGCTTCCCCTATACATATATATCCATAAAAAATTTAATTTATGAATGAGGTACAGTGAGAGATTAACAATAATAACTACTAATAGAACTGAACAGTTAGAACAATATACTGTAATAAACATTATGCAATTGTGGTTTTTCTTTCCTAAAATAATCAAGGTAAATATTAACATTTTCAGACTATGAGTGAGTTCAGGTAAATGAAATAGCAGAATGTGGCTCTGTGGATAAGGCAGAGGACGGTTAATCAGTTATCACTCTAGCAGCTCCACTAAGCACCCAGTAAATATAACCATGTACTGGTTAGTTCTTATGTGACAAGCTAAGGCAGGAAACAGGTTCTGTTTGTGTTCTTAGCTAGGTTAATTTCTAGTGGTGAGCAGCTATGAAGAAGTCAATCCAGAAAACATGTCAATACCTACACAGAGATTTAGGACAATAGGGTTTGGTGATAGACAGGACTGGGACACATATCTTGGGGTGTTCTTGGTCCTTATAAGTTGGTTTTAGAATGCAATGGTGTTGTCTGCAATTATGAGGTCCAGAACCTCCAGCTCAGAACTCACCTTCCCTGGGGAGCCTTCCCCTGCTCCCCTGGGCCAAAGGACCAATTTGCATCCCTGCAGATACACACACACCCCTACTTAACATTTCCATCCTGCACCACAGTTCCTAGCTGCAAGTTGGAGGAGGGCGCTGCTTTTCCACTGGGCTTGAGCTGCTTGGAGAATCTCTCGAATTCTCAGTCCCTGAAGCTTAGTCAGTGTTGTAAAGTTAATTAGGTAGAATGTGCCCTCCCGTGACTCTTTCAGGGCAAAGCACCTAGAGAAGTCCTACCTAGTGGGTTCAATAGGCAGAGGTGACTCTCATCCTTGCTTTGCTATTAAACTGGAGGTCTCTGTAAAAGCTCCATCTGTTTAAAAACCCATCAAGTATTCCTTCCATGAGAGCTACTGGACTTGCAAAGGAAGTCTCCACATGACCTGAAGTATCCTGTTTCCCAACCAGGTGTTCCACCGGGTGTCATCAATATTGTATTTGGAACAGGACCCAGGGCAGGTGAAGCCTTGGTGTCCCACCCAGAGGTGCCCTTGATCTCCTTCACTGGGAGCCAGCCGACCGCTGAACGGATCACACACGTGAGTGCTCCCCACTGCAAGAAGCTCTCCCTAGAGCTGGGGGGCAAGAATCCTGCCATCATCTTTGAGGATGCTAACCTGGAGGAGTGTGTTCCAACAACCGTCAGGTCCAGCTTTGCCAACCAGGTATGTCCTCTGCGTGCTCTGATCTCCAGGGGCCCACCAACATGCATCTCTTTTCTCAAAGTTCAAAGCACAGCAGTGAGCAGGTCAATCCAGATATGTTTGTCAAGGAGGATCAATAGATTTTATTATTCCAGCATCAATCAGTGGCCTTGTGGAGTCACAATTTCTGTTCTTGAATCTCCTTTTCTTGAGTCACATACCTTTTGTCAGGTCCTGCCATGGGCACAATGATTCATTTTTCTGCACTAAGCTTCTCCCTTTCTTTTTTATTTGTTTGAGTCTTTTGAGACAGTGCCTCGCTATGCAGTTCAGCCTGGCCTTGATCTCACAGTGATCCTCTTCCTCAGTCCCCTGAGTGCTGAGATTACAGGCGCATGCCCCCATACTTGGCTTACATTTCCTAATTCATACAGTCTTCCTGTCTCCTATTGCTGCCCAAGTGTCCCATTCCAGGTGGACTTACTCTTCCTCCAAAACCATCCCAAACACACTCACACAGAATTACCATGGTCTCTGACTTTCGAGAGTGGGTTTCTCAGCCAGGAGTCATGTGGGTTCTGGTAATTTTGTCAGATTCTTCAAGGTCATGTTGTCCAAAAGTGTTAAGAACACCAGACCAGTTTAGCTAGACAACAGCTTCCTGAAGGGAGTGCAGTGCCTACCTTTGTGCAGTAATTTTAGCATCAGGGTCTAGAATAGTGCTAGGGTCTAACAGGCATGTGTATATACTGAAGGGTTTGCTCCAAAGGATATTTTTATTTCAGTAGAGAACAAAGGCTTATACGAAAGAGCTAGAATTTCCGTAGGAGCAAGGAGGAGTGGAATGAGGTAGATCAGTATTTTCCTAGCCCAGGTACCACTGGATATCATGTAACCTTCTGCATCTATATTCTTCACTTGGTGCATTGTAACCCTTTCACTCATTTGATCAATCATAACCTTTCCAACAGGATTTTGTGGCTATCATGAAAAATGCTACTTTCAGTTTTTTAATGATAATTATAATAGTGATTTTTAATATCATCATTATTAGTAGTGATTCCTCTTACTGTAACTTCTAAAAAAGTTGGCTAGAAATGTAGAGGGGTTTTGGACCAACAGACAATGCCATCTCATGATATATCTGGTTTGATTATTGAAATAAGCAACTATGAAGTGAATGACTAAACCAAGTATTTTGACAGCTTCAAGACAAGATTGGGACTGAGAATTAGGATTAAGATGAGAGGAGGATGTGAGAGGAGCTCTGCGGTAAAGTAAACGAATGCTGAGCAGGGCAGGCTGTTTTCCCAGAATGGGGCAGAAAGTGGTGTTTGTGCAGAGAACCTTTGGGGAAACTCAAATTCAGTGGGAAAAGGGACATGGCAACCCAAACAACAAATGGATTTTAGGTAAAATAAATAACACAGCTTGACTGCTTTACCTAGCTGAGTGATGAGTTCCACGGAGGGCACAGGTCACACTTCTTTCTTAATTGCATGTAACTGACTGTTGGAAAGCATCTCCGCTCACCCGGGAGCCATGTATTATCTCAAAACTTCCTCTCATCTGTAAACTGAGACTATAACCCACTACAGAGGTATTGTGGAGAAAGCGCCCTACACAGTGCCTGTAATATAGCAGAGACTCAGAGACTGACACTGTCTTTTCTCATCCTCCAGAATCACTGTCCAGGGGTTCTCTGTGCTGCCTGTGCTTTCCTGGCACTGAGTAGTGGGAAACTTGGTAGAGGCCTCAGGTCTCTTTCTCATGCCCTTTTACTCCATAGAGCACAAGGTATTTGTGCCAATGGACCTGTCAGGTGCTTGGCTGTTTTCCACGCCAGATATGCAGATGGTTCTGACAGTAATCCTGGTGGCAGAAAGAATTATTATTTCAGAACACTAACTGTTCAATTTGAACAATGAACCTTTGTGCAAATACCAAGATAATTAGAAACATTCTGTTTCCTTGGGCTGTTGTGAAGACCAAATATAAAGGTGATGAAAGTAGTTATTTATGCATTTATGTACTTGTCATACATACATTAAGCCTCGAAATATCTAGGATGTGGTTTTGCAAACCATTATGTGCTATAATGAAATAGCACTTAGGACTGTTTCTCACTCTGAATTATGCAGGACCTCACTCCTGAACATTCAGCATCTCTGCTTGGATGTTTGTTGGGCATCTGAACTTAACACATCCCTAGCAGAACTCCCAGTTTCTCTCTGTCTCCCCTCCCTGCTATCTGGATTCTTTCTCCACCTCATTATCATTGGCTGTGTAGTATAGGCCCTGAACCTAGGACTTTTCCTCAGTCTTGCCTTCTCTTTACCTCATATCCATCAACAGATCCTGTAGGTAAGATTTATCCTGAAACCTATTATTTTTCCAGTACATCTGTGCCAATCTCCCACGCCTTTGGAGTCCCATCCCCTGTGAGAACCTTGAACTCAGCAGATCTCCATCACTTCTGTCCATCTCCATTGGTGCCTCCCTGGTGCAAACTACTGCCTCTTATCTGCACTTTTAGAATATTCTCTTAACTCTCCACTCTGTTCCCACTCTCATTTCTTCCCCCATTCTATTTTCCACACAGCTGCTGAAATGGTCATTTAAAACTGTAAATCTGATGATCTCACTCTGTTGTTTAGAACTTTCCATTACCTCTCCATGATGCTGAGGATAAAACGTGAGCCCCTATGAGCCTGTAAGAGTACATGATGTTGCCGTGCTGGCCTCCTGACCTCAAGTCCTACCACATACATCCTGTTCCTGCCTCTGCTCCCATCCTTAGCCCCACTCACCTGCCCCCCCTCCCAACTCCTGGTACCAAATTTTCTGTCTTGTTTATTTTTCTGTCATTGCTGAGACAAAATACCCAATGCCCAAAATTAAGGAAAGAAAGATTTATTTAGCTCACTGTTTGTGAAGGTTTCAATTCATAATCAGCTGGCTCCACGGCAGAATGGCACATGGCAGAGGGCAACAGCTCATGGCTATGGAAGACAGCAAAAGCAGCAAGAACAAAAAGGGAGGAAAGCAAGTCTCTTTCCCTCCCTTGTATTGTATGCAAGCTACTACCCCAGGTTAGGGTAGCACTCACACCCATAATCCCAGCATCAGGCCATGGATTAATCATAAACTCTAGAAGCCCACCCCATGACTGCCTGAGACTTTGAGGGGACAGCCTGACACAAACCACATCCCTCCCTCTTCCTGCAGCCGTCTTCATGTACTGCTGAGAATTTCCTCTTCTAGATCTTTGCCCACCCAGCTGTTCCTATCGAGTCCATTGAAATGTCCCCTCTTTGCAAGTGCCTCAATGTCTCCCTTTAGTAAAGTAACTGTCCCCAAGCCCATCAGTTTGTATTCCTTAGGCTTGCCTGATTTTCTTTTATTTCTTTGATGACTACCCAAAGTTACATTTCCAGTGTTACTTGTGTGTTTTTCAGTCTTTCTACAGGATTGGATGTCCCACATGGTGGGGACTTGGTCTCCTTTATCCCAGGTTCCCATTGTCTAGACCAGTAGACCAGTGCCTGATATGTGGCAATACTCAGTGGAATCTGTCCATGAAGGAGAATGTCCTCCAGTCTTGTCACTGTCCTCATTCTTGATAGGGTGAAATCTGCCTCTGTACCAGCAGGATCTTTGTGCAGAAGAGCATCTACAGTGAATTTTTAAAAAGATTTGTAGAAGCTACCAGAACGTGGAAAGTCGGGGTCCCTTCTGACCCATCAGCCTGCATGGGTGCCCTGATAAGTAAAGCACATTTAGAGAAAGTAAGTAAATCTCTGCTGTGAAAGTTACAGACAGTTCTTATTCAAGGAGAAGGTCGGCACAAGCGGAGCACATATCAGGCCTTGACATAGTGTAATTGATTTTCAAAACTGTGAACTGTGGGAAATTGCTCCTGGATGGAGTCTACACGTCTTAGGTATGACTATGCAGATGGGGCTCCGGTTAACACAGCATCCACCTGCGGTGAATAACTGGGAATAAGTCAGTTTGCAATGTCACCTGTAGAGTAGCGAAATTTCAAAACATGGAGGTCATAACAAGATCAGTGTAGATCAAGAGCAGTAGGAAATTCCTTTAGATATTTGTTTGGTTTTCTCCTCCCTCTTCTTTTTCTTCTTCTTTTTTTTTGTACCAGGATTTGAACTCAGGAGCTTGCACTTGCCAGGCAGGTGCTTATGCCACTGAGCTAAATACCCAGCTCCTTCCTCCCTTTTCTTAAATCAAATGCCACCTTCAAAATGAGGGCTTTCTAGCCCTTTCTATTGAAAACTGCACACTCTAGGACTCCCTCTACTTCTTCTTTTTTTTTTTTTATATATATGAGGAATCAAACTCAGGACCTTGTGCTTGCCAGACAGGTGCTTATACCACTGAGCTATATCCCTGGCCCTTCCCCTATCGCTTTAATGTCTTTTCTCCATCATCTTAACAACATCTTACATAAAACAATATTGCTTACTGTAACCCCCACCGACAGCTTCCCTGGACTAGAATGTAAGCTCCATGGTCAAGTTTACTTCCCACAGTGTCCTTAGATCTGAGAAAAGCACCTGGACTATGGTGGGTGATTAATATTAGTTGGGAGAGTGATTGAGTCTACACTATGCTGTGTAATCCAGTTATGCTATTTGTCCTAAACTTATTGTACCCATTTTCCTTGAATTCTTTTTGGTCCTTGGCTTAAATTACCTGGAATTGGGTCTAAAGTGCATAGGTAAGTCCTGGCCATCTCTCCTGCTAGCATGACTCAGCATTCAGCTTCTGAAAGGAAAAATAAACACAGAAACAACATTCAGTTGCTTCAAGAAAAGTCATCCATCATTATCTCTGAGTCACTGGGTTATTACACAGTCACAGGTAGCGCTCTCTCTCTCTCTCTCTCTCTCTCTCTCTCTCTCCATATATATGATATATAATATAATATAATATTACCTCCAGGTATATTTTCTGAGTAATATGAGTAATGGTGCTAGAAATTAGAAATTCTTTGTTCTAGAAGCTCAGTCTTTAACTAAATCTTGTACGTCATTACCTAGAACTTTCCACAATGGACACAATTCTTCATCTTCACCCCAAAGAGAATATCTTTTTGTATATTTAACTACAGAATAGAGCATGAACTTAGCTTTACTCTTCATTAACTATATGAACTCTAAATACTTTCTGTCTCTCAGTTATTTCCTCAGCAAATAGGGAATAGCAAGAGATAAAAATAGCTGATAGAGTTTTGGGGGAATTGAGAACATATGAAAAACACCTGGATGCCTAGTACCTAGACATTAAATAAATTACTTCCCTCTCCTATGCACCAGGGCTGAACGCCTAAATGATGCTTGCAACACCTCTGAACAGCCAAGTAGTTAGATAACCATGGATTTCTGGGAGGCTGAGGCAGGAGGATTATAAATTCAACCCCAGCCTGGACAATTTAGCAAACTTATGAGACTCTATTTCAAAATAAAAAGTGAAAAAGGGCTGGAGATTTATCTTAGGTAAGGGCTTGGGTTCAATCCCCAGGACTCCCCCCAACAAAAAAAAGAAAAAAGATAACCTGCTTTGGCTGAATAGAGAGTATTGACTTTCTTTTTTTATGCTGATTTTTATGAAGCCAAAGGATAAAAGGCCACTAATTATGATTTTTACCTGCCCAGGTCAGAAGTTACATCAAGAGAGCTCATGCTGAAGGGGCCCATATTCTGTGTGGAGAGGGAGTAGATAAGTTGAGCCTTCCCCTCAGGAATCAGGAAGGCTACTTCATGCTTCCCACAGTGATAACGGACATTAAGGATGAGTCCTGCTGCATGCAGGAAGAGATATTTGGCCCTGTGACGTGTGTTGTCTCCTTCGATACTGAAGAGGAAGTGATTAGAAGGGCCAACAGCGTTAAGTATGGGCTGGCAGCTACGGTGTGGTCAAGCAATGTGGGCCGTGTCCACCGGGTGGCCAAGAAGCTGCAGTCAGGTTTGGTCTGGACCAACTGCTGGCTCATCAGGGAGCTGAACCTGCCTTTTGGAGGCATGAAGAGCTCAGGGATAGGAAGAGAAGGTGCCAAGGACTCTCATGACTTCTTCACAGAAATCAAGACCATCACCGTCAAACACTAACCATTGTCCATGGAGAACCTACTCCAGCCAACGCCCAGCAGCAGAGAATCAGCTGTCCAATGTGGCAAATGGAAATACCACCTTACAGGCCAGCCCTGTCTGCACCCTGCAGGAAGTCATCTCGCGTTTATCCTCAGTAGGTGGTGTTTCTCACCAGCTAGTGAAGAGATGTGGTCTATTTTCTGTGTTGTCTCAGAGCAGAAAAGACCTCTGAATAGAATGGTACAACAAAGAAGCCAAACCATCACCAGTCTCCTCCCATGTTATATCTTCAGAGTATTTTCTCCATCATCTTGACTGCATTCTTGGGAATCCCTTATAACCCGATATAGTCATTTGCAAATACAGAGTTAAAAAAATCTACAAAACTGAGTAGAAGCAATTTGCCATTCAATTTCTTCCTTTGAAGAGGATGTTGAGATGAACGTCTGCTCCAGTAGCTGCTAGTATGGTTAATTGATAATTAGTTGTATGTACCTCATTATGCAGAGGGATAATGATTGTCTATGGAATTTGTTAAAGGGGACTTATGTTATTGATCATGCTAAATATATAAAAAATAAAGCAACGACTATACTTTCGGATGGAAGAAATTTGGAACACAAAGTGAAAATAGTTTCATTCACTTGTACCATTAATTTTAATCAATTCTAATTCTTATTGTAAGTATCTAATAGACTTACCATTTACTAATCCTAAAGGAAGTAATAAATGTTAAGTAATTTTAGTAACAAGTATGGCATATATGTTCTTCATTTGTCTATTATTTCTCCTTATCCTTGTCCTCTTATAAGTATGGACTTTTTACCAGTAAAGGTGTAACTAATGCTTTTTTCTGGCTTGCCAAATGATCTGAGGTTTATGAAGGTTAAGTAGCATATTCAGAGTCATACAAATGGTATGGAGAAGAGACGGGATTTGAGCATCAGACCCTAATACTCACGATCTCTGACAACCTCACATCGGTCTTGGGCTGTGCTACAGAAGCAACAAAGCACTTACGATTTAGGGCACACATGGTGCTCCATTCCTCCTCCAAGTCTCCTGCTTTTCTTCTCCCCATGTTACTCCTCTCTGAAAATCTCAACTCAGTGCAGTGTCTGGCACACAGAAGAGTGGAATGAGGTCTGCCTGGAGCTCTGAGTGTGTGGTAGTGGGAAGAATAAATGTTATAATTTTGCTTAGGATTTCAGATGTTGGCTGTTCACAAATGTTGAGAATTGTCAGCCAGCCTCTTTAATGTCAAGTGATGGTGTTAGATTACAACGGTCCCAGCTTTCAACTCACCTGTCTCCTTTGTTATTACTGTGCTCTAATGCACCCCAGCAGCCAGTCATTGTCACCTTTGCCTATTATGTCTTGGCCTTGTACTCCAATCTTTCCTAGTGTGTTCCAGTCCACCGAAGTGGGTGAGGTCAGATTCCAAACTTTACTCTTCCCCGGCCACCTCATACTTCCCTAGGTCCTCACAGCAGCGGGTTGGGGGGGCATCCTTCTGCTCTACTTAAATGTGACAGAAATCTGCTGGAACAGTTCATCTGTGGTTATGGGGTTGCCAAGCTGCATCCAGAAATGATGACAGAACAATCAGAGGGAGTGTTCCCCAGGGACATGATTATATTTGAAAGCTTTTGTTTCTAAGAGAGGTATTTATTATTTCCCATGTCAGAGATATTTGCATACCAAGAAAGGAAAGTAGGTCATCCTGATGGACATTGAGGAGTACCTGGGGCAGAATCTCTTCCCCAGAAGACCCAATCTTGGAGGCATCAAAGATAAAGAACATGCACTGCAGGGAAAAGGATGAAAATTGTTGACAAGCTGTGCTTCTTAGACTTGATGTGCTGGGTCACAAGGGGGGCGCTTCAGTAGGTTTGAGGTTAGGCCTGACTTGCACTTGGAGTGTTGAGGAATTAGGAGACACTGAAATTTCTGGCTCAGGTACCTCTTTCTCACCTCTCAGGTCTCAGGAGCAGCTGGCTATAACATTTGCTCTCTGCTAGTGACAAAGGAAGGACTTGACTAGGACATCTTCCTGGGTAAGACTAACGTGGTTGGTGCAAACAAAGCCTGAGATAGCTCTGGAACTTCTATGCAACTCAGGGGAGGAGGAAGGGAAAGGCTGCTTCACTGAGGGGTAAAATATAGTGATCCCCTGGATCCATGGGGATTGATTCCAAGGCATCTGTCACTCTCCCACCTGCAGATTCCAGAGTCAAAGGATGCTCAAGTCCCTTTTATAAAATGATATAGCATTTGTACATACATGCACACATCCAGTAGACTAAATATGATTAAAATCTACTTATAATACTTACTATTGCAGTGTAAATGCTCCATAGATAGTTGCTGTATTATATTGCTCAGGTCTATATTCAGAATTATTTTCCATCTAGAGTTGGTTGGATTCAGGGATGTGGAACCCATGGAGACAGAGGGACAACTCTGCACATAGAATCTCATCTTCTGTTGTAGAGTTCTCCTTACTTGGGTAGTTAATGAGGATACAAGCTAAACCATCCATGCAGCCTAAAGAGAAACTTGTCCCTGAGCTCCTCACACAGAAACTGTGGAGTTAGTACCATGATGACTCACAGGGAAACTGTTCTTCCAAGCAGCAAAACAGTCACTTTGCCAACTACCTATACTAATGAACTAGTACACTCTTTACTAAGAGTGATTATCAATAAACCAAGATCTATCAAATATCTGTAAAGGAGAAATACCAACATGTGTGAAAGAATAACCGACTGAAAACAATCAGCAGAAGAAAGGGATTTCATCCCAGTGACTTGGGAGGCTGACGCAGGAGGACTGCATGTTTGAGGACAGAAAAAGTCATTGCAAGATTGTGTCTTAAAACAAGAAAAGGGGCTGGGGACATTGTTTCTTGATAGAGCAGTTGCCTAACATGTGTGCAGCCCTGTGTTCGGTACTGAAAAAAAAAAGAGACAGAGAGAGAGGGAGAGAGAGAGGGAGGGAGAGAGAGAGACATTAGGATTGAATTATCTCAGAGGGAGTTGAAAGAATAGTGTACTCATAAATAAGAAGAGGCTACTACGAAAATGGAAGAAGCAGAGAACGTGAAAGAGGTCCTGAGAAATTAAACACTGATTTCTCAGGTAAATTTTAAAAAATTAATAGAATCAAATCATTCATATAGCTGAAAACCAAATTAGTGATCTGGGAGATGAACTTAAGACGGAAGATCAGAACGTAGTGACAGGAAAGGAAACCAGATCTCAGATGGTGAGATGGAGGACAGATCTAGAAAGTTATTAACATATCACTAATAAGACATGGGAAAACAGAAAAAAACAGGAGAATAAAAAAGAATACGGGAGCGCCGCTGCGTTTCAATGGCTGAGAGTGGGGCCCGGCCCGGGAGTCGGGGGGCATTCTTGGCTGCCAGGCACTGCTCCTCGGCTCCTGAGCTGGGCTGAGGTGGCACCGTATGATGAGGTGCCGGTAGTTAAAGAGATTATGGCATCTGAAAACCACAATGTTAAAAAATGGAACTTTAGTAATAATATTGAGGATCATTCCACTGATCTTCCTAGAAAAAGGATATCTAATCTCACTAATAACAACATGAAGGAGGTTAAGAAATCTCCAAAACAGTTGGCTGCTTACATAAATAGAACAGATGGACAAGCTGTGAAAAGCCCAGACTTACTACATAAGGTGATCTATCGCAGAAAGAAAGTTCATCATCCGTTTCCAAATTCCTGTTACAGAAAAAAACAGTGCCCTAGAAGTGGAGGCTGTGACATAGCAAATAAAGAAAATGAGCTGGCTTGTGCAGGCCGCTTGCCTGAACAATTTCCCCATGACAGTCGGCCGTACATGGCCAACTCCAGACAGAAAGCCCGTCATCAAAATACAGTGGGTTTTTCTGAGGTTTCTCAGGACCGTGAAACAGTGGTGCAAGTTTTGTTCAGCAGGAGTTTGAGATTGAATGTAGCTTTAACTTTCTGGAGAAAGAGAAGTATAAGTGAACTTGTAGCTTATTTGGCAAGAATAGAAGACCTTGGTGTTGTGGTAGATTGCTTTCCTGTGCTCACCAATAGTTTACAGGAAGAAAAACAGTATATCTCACTTGGCTGCTGTGTAGATTTATTGCCTCTAGTAAAGTCATTACTTAAAAGCAAATTTGAAGAATATGTAATAGTTGGTTTAAACTGGCTTTCAGCAGTAATAAAAAGGTAGTGGTCATCCACTGTCATCCAAAACAGAAATTATAAATGATATAAATATTCAGATTTTAAAACAACAATTAAGTAAATTGTGGGAGAAAACCATCTTACTTTGGTTCCAGGCTATACTGGTAATATAGCTAAGGATGTAGATGCTTATTTATTGCAGTTGCTTTGAGAGATTCATCTACTAAAGAACATTTGGTTATTTAAAAGCAATGCTGGACCATATGATTTCCAACTTTGAACTGTGGGAGAAATCAAAACATTCTTTTCTTTTAAAAGTCCACATAATGAAACCACTAATGAAATTCTAACAATCTACTTCACATCGAAGTGGAAAAATATCCAAAAGGAGCAGCTTCAACTTTAATGAGGTGAAAGTGTATTATGAAGATTGTTTGCCTTTGCTGCATTTCGGGCTTATGGTTATTTAGTAACATTGTTTAAGAACTACTGGGTCTTAATGTAGTCCTGTATTAGAATATAAGTTATACTATGTGAAAAAAGAAGACAAGACTTATTACTAGGAATCACAGAGACCAATCATGGATGTTTTGGGGTGTTTTATATAAAAAAATACCTAAATGTGTGCAGCTATTTTCCTATGTTGAAAAGACTTTCAAAGTTTAAAACATCATAGTAAATAATCAATATTAAAATTTTGTACACACTAAGATATTGTGTTTACAAAATGCCTTAATTATTAATAAGCCAATGTGTTATGATACCAATATTTTCTTGCTTTTAAAAAATTAGAACCAACAATGCTTCTGGCATGATAAAATCATGGAATTAAATCAGGGGTTTACATTCGTAAATGTTTTTGTGAAATGTTTTTGTTAAATGAATATTTTTGTTAAAACATATTCCACACTGTTTTTGATATGTGAGAATATTGTTAATAGCTCTGATTTTTTCTGCCAGAATTTTCATGTCATGTATGTATGTGTTACTGCTGTGTAAAGAAAAAGGTGAATATGTATTTGTATGAATGTTTAACTGGAAATGTCCATGGAGCTGCTTATTTATATTCATTTTTTTAAATTTTAGAAATAAAAGGAGGAAAATACTAACAGACAGACAACATTTTACAAAATAGCAAAGGATCAGTACAGACAGTACAGAGTTACAAACAGAGTGGTAGGGAATTAACAATGCTTGTTGTATTACATATTGATATGTTCAATGTAGTTTCTCATGAAAACAGATATAGACATACAAAACT